>NC_138994.1:66683009-67023009 GCF_964341445.2 Mesoplodon mirus | reverse complement strand
GATAAATTTACAACAGTTGCTCATTGTTGTTTTCTTAAATTTTTAAAATTGGAATTTTTATCACATATGTTTCAAAATTATTTAAAAAATAGTAAAATGGAGGGAACTGAGATAGTTTTCCATAGCTAGCCTAACTACTTTTTGAGGAGGGTGGATGATAAGATTTTTCCACGAGGTCTTCTAGTGCATAGAGAATGTGTGTCTTACACCGTCTATCCATTACAAAGCTTCCTATCTTCAGTGAAATAACAACCTCCTTCAGGCATGTTGTTGCTAGGTTACTATTAAATAGAATTCCTGTAGTGTAATATATTCATAAAGGAAGAGTTAGGAGATAAGTAAGAAAATAATGATAATAACTTTGTCATCAGGGTTATGCAACTTGATGCATTAATATATATCCAGAGGTATTATACTAGTTGGAGGGAAGAAAGATTTATTTTCCATTTTGAATATTCTTAGTGATTCGTTTGATGTCTCTCATATATCCCAAACAACTTGAAAGCATTTCAGTTAAAGAGAATACTTAATCCACAAGTCTAGTCTCCTGGATTTCTCAATCAATATTGCAGCTGATTGGCACAAATGCTGACATTTGACAGAGAAAAATTACAAATGTTATATTTGGAGGGGACCTTGAGTTGTACATATTCTAGCCTACAACCTTAAAAAAAAGTGCAAAGAATCTCAGTTTAATGGATTATGTGGTTTACTATTGAAGTGTTCCATCAAATAATGCTTCTCCTACAAAGGGCTCAGTGTAGTTAATACATTTACTTGCCCTTGTTATACAAACTAATGATCTTTTATGTATTATAATCACTGGACACAATTTTAAACATGAGGTACCCAACTCAGGAACTCGTAGATGGGGCCTGGCATAAATATCTTTTAAAAAGCTCCATTGGTCAATTTGATGAGCAATTTGATTTGTAGAGACCTGCAAGTCTGTAGACTATCAAATAGCAGTTTCTTCCCTCAGAAGGTTTTAAGATGAAAGGGCAGAGGAACATATACATTTAGAATTGTGCACTGGTTGTGTTAATGTTAGTAGAATACCAGAATAACAATATATAATTTACACTCAAGAGGACAAATTTTAACTGAATTTATTTCTTTCACAAGGTCTCTCCAATCTTTCTCATTCACACTCCAGAAAGTATATTGCTTTAGAGAAAATGAAAGGATAGAATGAGCAACTAACTCCATCTGTAAATTCTTAAAAATACAGCTAGAACCAAAAATTGCACCTCTAAAGTGTGAGTTTTGGATTTGGACATTTTTGCAAATGAAGCGAAAAAATAAAACCTGCCAGAAAATATAAAATAGAATTTTTTCCATTTACCACTTTATGCAAGTGACTGTAAAATGAGCAAAATCACCACTGACATCCAGGCAATCCCTGAAAAATAGGTTTGAGTAGGATGGAGGATTAAATATGAGCTGAACTATGTGAATTATTCATGACCAAAAAAATAATCCAAAAGGGTATAGAATGTACTGATTTTTTGAAATTCTATTTTCCTATACTGATGGTTCAGAGAACAGGGACAAATGTTATCAAAAATGTTTCTCTGATTCACAAAGAAAGGTTTTATGCTTTGGTACCTCATCATAAGTATTAACTAGCAATACATATTGATATCCTTCATTTTAGGAAAATTCAGAAAAGTGAGGCTCTAGTAGGATTCTCAACATTTGAAAGAGAAATCCTTTTGAATTTCTATTTTTGCCATCCTTCAAATTTTTTACCTGTGGGCTGGAAGCCCTGCAAGATAAAGACCAAGTTTTTCCTCTAATTCTTAAATGGGAACAGCCAGCTTGTTACCTCTCTCTGCCTTTCCTCTCCACTGCCAGCCTCAGGCCAACGAGCCATCTGCTTCTGAAGAGAGCCGAATTGTCTTGGGGCCTGTCTGGGCGGCTTCTGATTCCTCCAACTCTCAGGCAAAAGCTACAAAGTGTATAACTGAGCCCTAGCCTTGCCACCTTGTTCTTGCATGTTTTTGAGTGTTTCCCGAAATCTGAGAGGGAATTTTAGCATAAATCAGTTAATGAGGAGCTTGTGAAAAATGAGTATTCTCGATTGGCAACAGTTCCTAACAAGGAGCCATCTATGTTTCACAGTTTATCATCAGCACTGAATTTTCATAATGCATAGAAAAATCTGTAAGGATAATGTATCTCACTGATAACAGTGGTTATCTCTGGGAAAGAGAGTGGGATTGAGGTTGGTGGTCAAAGTAACATCCACTTGTTCTATAATATTTTAACTTTATATAATTAATTTATAATTTTAAATGTGTAATATTAAATTTTATATCAATAGTTAATATGAATTTAGTATAAATTAACATTTAATAGAATGACAATTTCTGTGAAATATTCTGTAAAATAAGGACTTCAATATTGGAGACCTTATTGCAAAGGAGATCCCTTTTCTTTGAGAATGGGAATATATTCAAATTTATTATGATTGATTCCAGTCAGAATATGAGGATTTTGTTGCCTACTGATGCAGATGACCAGATATTGATGGCAGACTTTTAACATTGCTAATCAGCTGAAGGTAAGGGGGAGGGAGGATAAAAATATGGTGTGTGGTCCTCAGCTCTCCACTTCTATGCCCAAGGTAGTCAGCACTGAGACGGCACATACCTGAAAAATCCTCTATAAGTGTTGGTCCATACTACCTTCTAACGTCTTCTCTGAAAGCCAAGCTTTCTTTATGAAACAGACACTAAACCTCTGTATACTGACTCTTCTTACCATGAGGTTGTATCTGAATAGCTCAGGGTGCTTTTCAACTCACACATACTCAAGTTCCAACAGTGGAAAGTTTGCCTTTGTGTAAGTATTACTGGACCTTAACATGCACATGTGGAAAACAAAACTTCCAGCTGATTCTGATTAATTGGTTATGAATTGCAATGTAATATAATGACCATTATAAATTCATAAATATTGATTGTCATATAGGTCTATTACATGTAACTTCACATGACTTGATTCTCATCCAAGAACTTATTAGCCTGTGACCTTAGGCAGTCATATATTTGCCCCAAGGTTTAGGGTTTTCACTGTCAAATGGTGTTAATAATATGTTGCCTCTATTTCCATAGTCAATTCAGTTCAAAAGATTGCTTGCTTGGCTGTATATTCTCTGTGGGACCCTGGATGGATCATTTCATCTCTGGGTCCTCAATAGCTTCATCTTAATAATTGGGATTATGTTACTGGATCAGTGGTTCTCAATCTCTACTCTGAATCAGAACCCTCAAGTGCAAAGTAGGCTCAGGGGATGGGGGGTGGGGAAGTGTAGTTAACATGCAACAAGGTCCTGAGCCGTCTTCCTCGCTTCACGCACAGCATCTTATGTTTTCATATTGAATCTTTTTGTGATATTATTTTACAGCCAAATATATTTTAAAGCACTGAACTCTGAGGTCGTATCTAGCTCAAAATTCTCTAAATCTAATTCACAGGATTGTTGGGCTCAAATTAGGTAACTGTTATTAGTGTGTTTTGGAAAATGAAAAGCTATCAAGCTGAGTGGCCTTGGAAGTATTAGAGTACGGGCTTAAATTTTCTCAACTTGCAGAATAGATTAACCTTCATTGTTCTTGGCCTGATTTCTCTTGCCCTTGAACCCTTATACTGCTCATAAAGGGATCTACAGTTTCCTGATCACACCCTTTCACAGACTCTGCTCCCAACCAAATGCTGACCTCAGACAATTTCAGCAGAGGTAGAACATATATTCATAGTAACTCTGCTTCCTCCCCTTTCCCATCTGGCAGATCTTAGAAAATAATCCCATGCCTCCACTGGGAATACTGGTGTTCAGGGAAGATTCCTGGGTCCCCATATTAATCATCCTAACCTCTGCACAAACTCGAGTCTGTGGCAGTGAGTCCTTCCTTGAACAATATAGCTGAGTGAGCAGTTTTGCTTTGGCATTGGGGTCTCTTCAGGGTCCTGCTCAGCTTGCCCTTCTCACAAGCTCTATTCTCAGATCCATTAATACCTCACCCCTGAAGGTTCTCAATATGAAAAGGCCCAATTTTGAGTGTAACCATTCTGTACTGATAACAGTGAAGAAATAATTTCACACATTTGAGTTAGGAATGACTTGTGAAGACTCAGTATTAGTATATAATTTATAATGTGCCTACTATGCATCAGGCTCACAGGTTACACAGATGAACAGGTAGACTGATTGGTCTTGGTGAACAGAGAAACTCGAGGAAGAGCCATACACAAAAACAGTTATTATAAATGCAACACAGTTAAGTAGAAAGATAAGAGTACATGTTGGGTATTATGGAGTACAGGGCATGGTTAGCTAAATTTGGATGCTTTCAATAAGTTTCACAGAAATACACATTAAAAGTGTATATTTATGAAAATTAAGTAAGAATTAGCCAAATAAAGTTGGAATGGATTTTTTCAATTGAGGGAATTGCATAAACTATAAAGTAGGCAAAACTACAATCAGATTGTTGTTACTAAAGCATAATATGTGAAGTCCATGCAGAATGACTGGGAAATTAGTTGAAGAATGAGAGTGTGTCTTGGAAGGAGTTTATGCTAATGTTGAAACATTTGGACTTTATTCTGCAAGTTACAAGAGAACCCTTGAAGCGTTTTAAACTGAGAGGTAATCTACCTCCACAAATTCTGCTTTTTTTTACATATGTCTTGAAATGGTTGTTGGGGTAAACCTCTGCTTCTAATTTGCTATTCACATTTGCACATCAAGAGATTTTTATGGAAAAGTACATGTAAATTATATGATACCAGTGCTATCAATGCAACTACTTTGAAAACATTTTGCAAATACTGCTGTGGAATATTTTAAAGCATATATGTTTACATCAAAATCGAGATTCCTAAATGTTAACCTCTTTCTGAGTGTTTGCAATGATTCCATCACTGGCAAACACATAGCTCATTTACTAAGACTTACGTTTTACTGACTCTGGCTTAACAAGGCACTAGAGGCTTTAGTTTACATTTCTCCCTAAAACGCTGTTAGAATTATGCAGATCTATTCCTGTCACTGCTATTGCTCTACCCAATTATTTTTTGCATATTCATTTGAGTGTTTGATTCATTTTCTTCAACATATTCTCTGACTTCAAAGTGTTCTGAGGTCCCCTCAAACATTTTTGATATTTCTCTCCCAACTAGGTTCTAAAAGGTTGCAGTTGGCTACCTTTTATGAAGTGGTTTGGGAGATTTTGATCCTCTGCTTTTGTAAGTTGAAGTGATGGCATCTCACATCCTCTCAGGTGTGTTAGTAGGAAAAGGATGATAAAAGTCTAGCATAGTTCTTCCTGCCCAGTCCATTTTCCTGTCCTTTTATATCCCTGCCAACCCCTTCCCCATATACTTTTGAATAATGGAAAAGAAGACTGATCTAAATTCTTTCCTCCATTCTGTTTCCACACATGTTCTGCTATTTGTTCCCACTTCATGTAAGGCTATCTTGACTGACCTCTAACACTGAAAGAATGGACACATCAAACATTTCACGTTTCTAAGCTACATCTTTATAACAAGATCTGAATAATAATAATAATAATAATAATAATAATAATAATAATAGCAATAATAGCAGCTACCAGAGATTAAGCAAGTACTATTATGATTTACATAAACTATCTTGTTTAATTTTTTCAACAGTCTTATAAGGATGTCATTACGGTTACCTGGAATTTGCAGAAGGGTAAAATGTATTTATTCAGATGGAATAACATTTCCCAGATCAGACAGCTAGTAAGTGGAAGAGCTAGTATCCCCAATCTCTCTGATGTTAAAACCTGTATTGTTAACCCCATCCCATGTCTGCTCTGCAATCCATACCTTCAGACATTCATTGATTCATTCAGCAGATAACAGCCCACCACTGGGGAGTTTTAGAAACTGCAGAGGATACAAAGAGAGCAAAGCCTGCATTTTGCTCTCAGGAATCATACCATTCAGCAGATAAGTATATTACAAGACAGAAAAAGAAAACAGTAAAACAGCACATTGTAGAACATGTGTTGCCAAAGTTCCAAGGAAAAGGAGATTTCCCAGCTGGATGACTAGAATGTCTTTTAAATATGCTGCTTCATTAATACTCAGAGAAATGCAGTTCTATGCAGAATTGATTTTACATAGATGTAGAATCAATTTTCCATAATCTAGAAAAATTGAGAGAACACATGCCTTATGATGCAACAATTCGTCTTCTAGGATATCCCTGAGAGATACTCTTGAAAAACTTTATTGGGTGAGGCATACAAGTATGTTGATAGAAGTATTGTTTGTAATAAGCCAAAATTGGACAACGTAAGTATACATCAATAATAGACTTGATAAATACAAAAAGTGTGATACATCCATGCAATGGGATACTATGTAGAATTAAAATAAATACACCATGACTAATGCCTTATCATCAGTGCATTTCACAAAAACATTAACTGAAAAAAGCAGATCACAAAATAACCCAGAGTGATTCAGTTACATAAAATTTTAAGAGGCAAAATCAAGCTATTTTTAAGGTTATATATATACAAGATAAAATTGGTTCTCAAAAAGACCAGGCCACTGATGATCTCTATTAAGAAGGCAGAATGAGGTGCACAGAGAGTTTATATGCAATGGGCATATTCTAGCTCTTAAGATAGGTGTTAGATACTTGAATGATTTCTAATTAGTCTTTATGCTTTACAGTTATCTTTTAAATTGTCTGCATGTTTCAGATATTCTATATGAAAGAGAACTTTTAAATACACACAGTTTTTTAAAAGACAGAGCTAAGAAAGAGTTTGTGATGGGATTATTATTTATCTAAGCATCAGAAAACAAGGCTTTGGCATTAGAGAGAAGGGTAGAAAAGGTAACATAGGCAAAAGTACTGTACAACTACTGCCACTATAATTTAGGCTATAGTTATCATAAAATATGGAATGAGTACTCAGAATTGTTGTGGAAATGAAGCCTCTAAATAATTAATATTTGTGTGTTTGGGAGCTTAGTGGAGAGGTAACACATGTGTGACACATGAGCTGCTGTGAACAATAGTTCCTGGAGATGATTGTGAGTAGGCTGAAGCAAGAGACCAAAATCAACAAAATGAAACGTTTTTGCAATAGTATCTGCCTATTGTAGGAAGTTCTAAAGATGTGCCTGTGATGAAGTAATGTCTACTTAACAAAGACGGCTGTGGAAGATGTGGAAGTGAGTCCATTTGAAGATCATAAGCCCTAAAATGTATTAACAATCTAAAAGCATATGTTATGTCAATATTTATTACATAAAAACGAGGTAGTTACTTAGCATCATGAAAATAAAAGAGGTAAATATTACGATAAAGAGAGTGCAGGGTTTCTGAGAAAAAATCTACAATAAAGCTAACAGAGGAAAACACAGTGTTCAGACATTTAAAGCTTAAATATAGAAAGGCTGAAAAATATATGTTGTCCTAGCAGGAACAAAAATTCCTAACTTTCCATGGCTGCAAAAGACTCAAGTCTCACAAATCTTAAATGCTTTCAAGGGTCAGAGAAAAAGCAGTGGTAGGAAATGTAATTAACTGAAGAGAGCCCATATCACAGACAGGTATTCAGAATCAAATTTTAAAAATGAGTAATACAGATATGCTTTCTGAATTCAGCCTTCAGAATGTGATCCAGGCCATGAGACTGAGACTCTTGACAGCTGGTTGCCCTGGATGAGCCTGCAGTCATACAACCAAGAAATGGCATAATACGATGTGTCTTGGTCTTCATCCTTGTCACTCAGCACTCTTTCAATTATCGTTGCATGTTACCCCTTTCTCACTGTTATGTCATGAACTGAGAATGATGGGGTTTGGAGCAGATAGAGTGATTTCTATTTTCTATCCTTGAGTATACTGGAATTTAGACTTTCATTTTTTAAGTATTATCAATTCATTTCAAAGGAACACAAACTAAATTAATATACAGGTGTGGATTTTAAATTCTCATGAAATAAATGAGGTCATTGTATTCAGCACATTCTTGACTTTTTTTAAACATCTTTATTGGAGTATAATTGCTTTACAATGGTGTGTTAGTTTCTGCTTTATAACAAAGTGAATCAGTTATACATATACATATGAAGCACATTAACAACAATTATGTTTCAAAGTCGTTATACTAAGCTATTATGTTCTGTGATGCTGGAACATCATTGGATCTGAAGGGAAAACTAATAAAATTATGTTATGGTAATAGTATCAGTAATGATATAATTATAGTGACATTAATGATAATATGAGGGACTTCATTCTAAAATTATCACTACATGGTTGAACAAGTTGAGTGTAAATAAGAAGCCATCATTTGTAACTCATGAGCAATTCTCTGCTTAATTTTTGTATTATAGTGTGCAGTAAAAATGACAATATTGAGACCCATATTTTACTTGACAAGAGGAAAGCTGAACTTTCCCTATTATCCATTATTGAAACTATCCATTCCAGGCCAGTTGAATTTCCAATTCTCTCAACATTTTGATAATACAGTGAGACTATTAAAGTATTCTAATCTTCGACCCACTTATTATTATTAAACTGATCACCTGCAGGTGGCAGATTTAGTGACTCCAAAAGTGAAACATCTGAACTTCTACTCAATCAAGTCAGATGACTGGTTTTATTTCTAAGAATAGTCTCCACTAAAATCTAAGGTAGACAAGCATTTTTTGCTTCCCCACTTGTCAGCTGAAGGGCTTTTGATGTGTCACTTAAATTCTTTGAGACTTACTTGAATGGTTTATAAAATGGGAAGCTCCTAATGGAAGAAGAATAGCACAGTGAAAGACCAAGGAAATCAATAGGGGAAGATTGGCTGGCCACATGGGCAAATGAATCCACCTTTCCCATGGTCATGTTCACTGTTGAAAAGGCTTAGATTCAGTCTTTCCAAAATTCTGAACTTGATCAAGTACTGTAAAATGATTTACACTAACAAAACTTGCAAGACTTGGAATATTGAAGACAATTCATGACAATTTTATTTGATGGAAGAGAAACAGTCCCTAAGTACAATATAACCCCCACAGAGTCTCTGTGAACAGTATGAATAGCATTGTTCATGCTATTTAATGGTGAGTTACACTATATGGTGATCAAAACTTACCATGGGCTTATTCACCTTTTTGCTGCCAAATAACATCCAGAAGCCTAATATGATGTTACACTCTGTAATATGCATGCTCAATAAGATAAGCCATCTCTCCTTTTTTTTTTTTTTTTTTTTTTTTTTTTTTGTGGTACACGGGCCCCTCACCATTGTGGCCTCTCCCGTTGCAGAGCACAGGCTCCAGACGCGCAGGCTCAGTGGCCATGGCTCATGGGCCCAGCTGCTCCGCGGCATGTGGGATCTTCTGGGACCAGGGCATGAACCCGTGTCCCCTGCACTGGCAGGTGGACTCTCAACCACTGCGCCACCAGGGAAGCCCCAAGCCATCTCTCCTTTGATGGACATTTTCTGGCTACACAAAGACTGAGCCAAAGTTTTGTAATGATGACTTTTCTATACTTGGTCAACCTCAGCTCTTAGAGTGTCCCAGTAATATTTTTGTGAAAAGAATATACTGCCTCCTTTTTCAATATATGAACAATTCAAAAAATAAACAAAAGTAGAGAGAATGGTTGTAATGAATCCTTATATATCTATCACCCAGCATAAACAATTATCAACATATATCTGATCTGTTTATCTATAATCCCCTCTACCCTGTTATCACTTTTAATAGCCACAACAAACCTGTAAGTTAGAGTCCATCATTATCTCAGTTTTACAAAGCAGTTTATGCTTCCAAGGATTAAATAATTTGGCAGAGGTCACATCTAGGGAGTGTCAGACCGAGAATCAAAGACAGTTCTGTCTATTCCAGCGTTTTTATCTCTGGTCTGCTTTTTTTGTGCTCCATGAAAGTTGATGGATTCTAGAGCCATGTAAATTGCCATATCAGTCACAGCACTGCCATAAAATAGATGGCACACTTAAATTGGGTAATTTGAGGAAAGGTTGATAAAGTATCTATTTACAAAGGATTAATGAAGTTTCAGGAGTTATTAAAATCAGGAAGAAGTGTCACTAACCCTAGGCCCAGACAGGAAAGGGAATGATGGTTATAGGAACCCAGATTCAGAAATGGCTATGCAAATACAGTCCGTTTCACCTCTGAATGTATGCAGATGTATCCAGAATCTGACCCCTTCTTTTTTTGCGGTACACGGGCCTCTCACTGTTGTGGTCTCTCCCATTGCAGAGCACAGGCTCCAGATGCACAGGCTCAACAGCCATGGCTCACGGGCCCAGCCGCTCCACAGCATGTGGGATCCTCCCAGACCTGGGCACAAACCCGTGTCCCCTGCATCAGCAGGCGGACTCTCAACCACTGTGCCACCAGAGAAGCCCTCTCATTCATTGTTAAAACTCATGCTCAGATATTACTTCTATGAGGCCCTCCCTGCCCTTACTCTCAGGCAAAATTATTTCCTCAATTGTCTGATTCCTGTGGCTTATGAATATCTCTTTTACTATGTGTCTCTGTCTCACTGTCTAGACTGGACCTCTGAGTATAGGAGACTGGTCTTGCCAGTTGGTTGTATCTCTAACACTTAGCACAACTTAGAGTACTTCATAGCTGGTCAATGGATACCTGTCTTTGTAGCTGTTCCTCAGAAGAAAAACAAAAAAATCAAATCTATTTTCCACTCTGGTTGCATTCTTGTTCATTTTACTTAATTTTCATTTTAATTATAATCAACCACAAAGTACAATCATTCATGAATCTGCTTCTGAGATTAAAGAGATTTTAATAGTTTGTACTCTTTGCTTTTCACATCTCCTTAGTTTAAAATAAATGAAACATTATAAATATGATTAAAGCTTTCATTCCTCCTTCCCTCCCTTTCCAGGGCAAATGTCCTGATGTTGGTGTATATAATTCTCATGCTTGCTTTTTGACATTTAAAATATAGATATGATCTATAAACACTGTATATTGTTGTATTATGTGTTTTTAAAAATCTCAAAATTATATTGAGTAGAAAAAATGTGATAATTTTTACCACTACTTTCCATTTTTAGACTTGCATTTTAACATGTATGAACAAGAAAAGTAAACAAACAAACAAATAAATAAACCAATAAATAAACCTTCATTCCTATAATCTCACTGGCTATATCTAAGCTTCTAACATCATAAGTAATTTTTTGCTTATCTATCTCATGTATTAGTCAGGGTTCTCCAGAAAAACAGAAACTGTCGGGTGTGTATGTATGTGTACAAAGAGATTTATTATAAGGAATTGGTTCACATGATTATGGAGGCTGGTTAAATCCAAAATCCACAGAGTGGACCAGCAGGCTGAAGACACAGAAAAGCCACAGTTCCAGTTTGTTTCTCAAGGTTGTCTGCTGTACAATCAGGAAGAGCAGATGTTGTAAATGAAGTCTGAAGGAAGTCTGCTGGAGTCTCTTCCTCGGGGGAAGTCAATCCTTTTGTTCTACTCAGGCCTTCAACTGATTGGGTGAGACCCACTTACATCCTGGAGGGCATCTTCTTTACTCAACATACACAGATTTAAATGTTAATCCCATCTGAAAACACCCACAATAATGTTTGACCAATATCTGGATACCTCATGGCCCAGTCAAGTTTACACATAAATTAAACATCACATTTGCCGAAATTTGTTTTCTTAGTTTCTTGTGTTCAGGAGAGGTGTGCCATGGTTGAAACATATTTCTTACAACATTTCTTTCAGAAGATAGAGCCTCACATCTAATTGTCACCCTAACCTTAATGATAGTCATAGTATCTCCTCGTTCCCAATCTTGTATCTTTCCCTGTACATTACAAGTAATGAACAAATCCATCCTGATATATCTTTCTTCATGTAACTAATAGGAACGACTAAAACCCAATCTTTTACATGAAATAATTACCCGTCCCCAAATTGGTCTCTGTTTCTCGTGTGAATGTTCCTTCTGTTTCTTTCCTGTCAGTACCCCTTAGGTAAAACCTTAGCCTTTTGCAGCCTTGTGCTCTACGTCATTCATGCCTAATTGAAGTGATGTTTAACCCAGTTTGTGAGATTTTAATGAATCCTTCAAGCCTTCCTTCAAGCAAACATTCCTACTTGAAGTTTTACTTCACTTATGTTTGTATGATTTTAATTAGTTCTCCAAGGCTGCTTCTTTTGAACTTTCACTTTGACTCTATCACTTCTGCTGCCATTTTTCTTAGATTCTAAGATGACTTCTATTGTAAGATGCACTGTGGATGAATAACAACTTTTCTTTTCCATGTGGGGGAATGGACAGGACTGAATTAAATAGACATATTTTCTTTTATAAAATAAACTAGCTGACAAAAGAATGTGTTTATCTATGTAATTACATAGCACATTCTTTTTCAATATCACAGTCAAAATTTGAATAAAATGTCTTCTCCTTAGCCAGAGTCCAAAGAGTCTTCTCATTCTTTTCTAGCCACTGGCAGTTAGGAATAGCATCATAGAAACAAGCTACTATTCATAACGCGCTTATGTCAATCTGGAAACTTCCTTTCTCTGGTCTTCTGTATGTATTTTATTTATGTTTGATTTTGGAATGCATGCAATGTAAACTACAGTAAATAATTTTGGAAACGTTACATCTTTTCCTATGCTCTGGAATTCTGTCATCATAAAAATCAACAATTCCTTGTAGGCTTGATGGAAAAGTACAAATAACACTGTTTGAAGGGTGATGTTTAGAACTAAAACTTTTCAATTTTGTTTTCTGGTTATTTATTTAATCATATGTCTTGAGTTACTTTGTTCAATTATTTATCATTTAATCTAGGTGTCTAGATTTTTGGATTTAAATTCATATAAGTGTTGTAGTCTTATTGCTAGGCCAGCATTTCATTTTGTTTTTAACTTTATTTTCATCTTTTTGCCTACAATATCATATTTTCCCCTTTATGAAGAGTATCTTCCTTCTAGTCTCTTTGATATTCTCTCTTTACCTATTTTATTGAATACTTAGCTTATTTATTTTAATTTTTTTTTGTTTGCTAATATGGTAGGAGAAATTTTCAGTGTTTTTTAGACACACACACTTCATTCATCAGAATGGGACTGCTAAATCCAAAGGCTGAATCAAGACACACATTCATGAAACTAACAAATATAAATATTAAAAAGCTAATGAAGTTTGTTATTATTTTAATTGGTTCCAATTTGAGCAGAAAAGAAATCAAAGACACCACAATACAATAGTGATGAACTGAACTCTTAGGATCTTAGTAGGTTTCACTTAATGAACACTATTTTCTTGGTATGTATGCTACATATAAGAGATCTTGCACATTAATTAGAGCCCATCCTTATCTCCATCCACCCCCAAAATTGGTGCAACTGGGGGTGACAAGCATCACTGCTCATCCCACAAAACCTGGAGCACCTCTTTAGACTACAAGACTTCACCGTGTGGATGGAAGGAGGAGGGGATGGCACATACAACCACTTTATCATAAAAGAATGAAGTTACCCTGAAAGAGAGACATAGACTTTGGTAGTAAGATAAGTCTGACAGAGAACGACAAAAACTGTGTGATCTCGATTATATGTAGAACCTAAAAAATCTGAACTCATAGAAATAGAAAGTAGAATGGTAATTGCCAGGGGCTGGGGGGGTGGGTGGGGAAATATTGGTCAAAGAGTACAAGCTTCCATCTAGAAGATAAATATATTGTGAGGATCTAAGCTACAGCATATTGACTATAATTAATAATATCAGATTGTCTACTTGATGGTTGCTAAAAGAGTAGATCTTAAGAGCTTACTATACACTCACATACAAAAAAGAAACTACGTAAGGTGATGGATGTGTTAACTGATTTTATTTTGGTAATCACTTCAAAACATTACGTGTATCAAATCATCATGTCGTACAGCTTAAACTTACAGAATGCTATGTTAATTATATCTCAATAAAGCTGGAAAACAGAGAAGCTAAATGAAGAGTAGATGTAAACAGGAGAGTATCTTGGGTTTCGCCTTCAGAAAATAAGTTAGGGGTGGAGTTTACTGAAAAGACATACCTCTAGTCTCTAAGTGCTTCTTTATTGAGGTTCAAGGAAAATAACCCTAGTTATCTTTTCTTTCATCCTTAGGTAATACTGCTAGAAACTGATGTGTGTGTTCATATTGGCTCCTTAGGGCCTTAAAAAAGTTTCTTAAAGACAAAGATGATAAGGCTGAATCTTGAAAAAACTAATAAGTTTTATCAACGTGGGTGAGGAAGAAAAGACCTAGGAAAAGGAAAAGGTATAGACAAGGGTGTTGTCTTCCACTCTGAATACAAATTAGACTGAGAGAAAGACTTGGAGATGAGCAGATAGAAATAGAAATATCAGCTTTATTCCTGATGATGGCCGTTCTGAAGGAAATGATGTAGATGTGTGATGACAAAACACCTTCTGATACTCTCATGTGTTAGACAACATCTGACATGCCTCCCAGTGGTGCAGGTATACTCCAGTATATTTCTGATTTTCATGCCCTTGTGTAATTCCCTCTCCTTGAACATGGCCTGGACAAGTGGCTTGTCTCTAATAGGTAGAGTACAGCAAAAATAAGATATCACTTTATAGACTGAGTTATAATGAAGCTCTGACTTGCATCTGCTCTTCCTTTAATCTTTCTCTTCCTGGCTCTACTCTGCTTGCTTGCTCTGATGAAACAAGCTGCCTTGTTGAGAGCTGCCCTGTGGAGATACAAACGTAGAAAGGACCTGAGAGTAGTGTCTGGCCAACAGCCAATAATGACATGAGTAAGCTGGGAAGTGGATCCTTCCCCAGTTAGCCTTAAGATGACTGCAGCTCTGGACAGTACCTTGATTTCAACCCTTGAGAGATAGTGAAGCAGAGGATAAGCCAAATCTGGATTGCTGATCCATGAAATTGTGAGATAGTAAATGTTAAGTCATTAAGTTTGGGAGTAAGTTATTAGGCAGGAATAGATAATTAAAAACTTCTAGAAAGCACAGTCTCACCTGAAAAATAAAGCTCATGTACGAGGAGAGAATCCCTATATCCAAGGACAGATTGAGTCTGTAGTAAAACAAAAAACAAAGCATACTGAGCCACAAGTCCCTGCTCCTATTTCCCAAATTCACCAATTAGATAAGCATTACCTTTTTCCCCAGAAAGAACTATTTAAGAAGTAGAATTGTTCAAATATGACCCTATGTTGTTTGGACAACAAGCTTGCTAGAATTTGGGAGCTCACCCTTCTCCCAACTAAAGGAGAAGCCTTCACGTTTAAATTCCCATGGAACCAGGATGAGCCTTTTCATGATCTAGGAGACTGCATCATTCTACAGACCTCAAGTTCCAGGTGCAGGGTAGCAGGATTTTCCATACAATATTGTAAACAGCAAGCAGGATAAATCCAGAATTCATAGTGACAAGTAATCTGTGTGTTTCTCCACTGACAAGGCCACTTTCTCTTGCTTATCCTAAAGAGGCATTCATGGGGTTGGAGGTATTGTTCCACTGGAGCAGAACACATTCTGGGTTTAGTTGATACCTGGGTTGGCATGCCCTCTATTGGGATAATGGGGAGAGTGAGAATTTTCTACAACTCTGTCTCTGGCTTATGAGAGATCCTTTTCCAATATAGTCTATTCCATAATTTATGCTGTGTTAAGTTATATAATCCATTCTAACCACTTGTATGACACTCCCTCACTCTCAGCAAGACAGAGAGGAGTAAGAGATGAAGATATGTCAGAAGTGTTTCTTCTGTAATTTTCCATCCATTAGAGTGGAAATGTAAGCAGAGAGTGTTAAGGATACCTTCCCCACCTCTTACATGCAAGTGCACTTGAACAAATACACCTACACACTTATCAATGAAAAGTAGAGAAATATGAAAATTTAGGACACATTTGAGAGAAACAGGTGGGTCTGCAGGACAAGATAAAAAGGTAAGTTTAAGGACATGGTGTGGTAGAGTGTCGGAATGCCACATCAGTAGGGACAACCTATTGTAAAACTCCATGTTGCCCAACCCAGGAGGAGTGTTGCCCCTTGAGCTGTGCAATGCAGTGGGCTTAGCAGAGCCTTAGATGACATCAGTCACTCCTATTTCCTTCTCTCTCTTGACCTGTCTTATTTTAAGGATGACAATGTTATAGGTACAAGCGAAAAACAAAACAAACAAAACAAAACAAACACAAAAAGTCTAAATGAGTCCAAGACCTGCCACCAAGGCATTGAATTTCTTCTTACCTCCTTGTTGTATTTGTGGGGCTGCTCAAAATAAGTAGCAAGATGATTTATCATAGCCTCTCGAAGTTGTCTGACAGTACTCTCTTCTGGTGCCTGACTGAAGCTACTTATATCTTGTGTCACTTTCTGCAGTGATTCAGTTTCAAGCAAAGATTAATGCAGTTAGAGCATTTTACAGAAATAGTAAATCACCCTTGCAACTGATTGTGACTCTGGGGCTGCCTAGCCTGTGAGTTATTCACATAGCTCTCCAACATCGCTTTCATAAACAGGTATTATTTCATTGATCGCTAATCATTCCTGCTAAAGTTAGAATAGGCCCAAAACCAGGAGAACAGCAAGCTTTTGTTCAAAGGAGCAAAAAATTTGCAAGATGTACAAAATGTCAAGCTACTCCATGTCCCAGACTTTTCATATGGTGATGAACAATGAATGCACACTGAATATATAATTAGGAAGTTTGTATTTAAAGCTACCGCCTATCTAACTCATCTGAGCAGTCCTTTCTGTTACTCAATCTATTAAATTATTTATTTTTTTGCAAGTCTTTCTTTTACCATATTGGCTGTGTTTAGCAATGATATTTTCCTGTGTTAAAATAAATGAAAGTCACACAAGTAAATATTATAAGGAGATTCACTAGGAAGACTAAACTCTCCTTGGTTTTTTTATTACCTATTCCCAGAAGATAATATTTGTAGAAAAATTTAATTTTCAACTTACAACATCACAATCAATACTTTGCTGTTTGTTTGTCTTTTAACCATTAAACATCTTTGAGGGCTGTAATGGTGCACACAATAAAAGCCCTTTAAGCACAGGTACCCTAGAAAAGTGTGCAGCACGTGGGAGAGACTCAAAAGGTCTATTGAACAATAGTCTTCAACAGTCTAGCAGGACCACATGTCTTCCTTGAGCTTTTCAGTGAAGCTCATTTAGATGTGGGAAACTTCACCTAATGGTAATAGATAAAGAAGTCATTTCATTTGATGCCCTCATTGCTCTCACTATGGGGCCAAAGCTATTTTGAATTCCAGCTTCTTTATTAGATTTAGTGCTTCCAGGAAAATTTATATTGTTCAACCAATCTCTGAAATAAAGTTGAGAGAAATCATCGTTGGGATTGTCAACCTAAAAACTGACTGTGCATCAGACACCCTTTCCTGCTTGGTTTTGCATAGTCACGATGTTAATGCGTCTTTTCTAGTCAGGGGAAATGTCTTGGGCATCTCCTTCCATTGTTTATTGTCTAATGAGGCTCAGTGGCTAATTGTCTAATTTAAAAGTGGCATAACTAGACAAGTGAAGGAAAAAGAGCTGCTTTGGATAAACCACAGACAAAGAACTTCAGAGAAATAATTATTTAGCTCCATTTTATGACTGCAGACAACATGTCCTTTCACTCAAGTTCATTGTAGTCAACTATTATGGGTTAAATCTATAATCTCTAAGTTTGTTTCCTTTGCTGACATTCAATTTTCTCCCCAAATCAAGTCCTTTGTCTTCTGTTTCCATAGTTGCAGAGATTGAATTATGTGTCCCATTCATCTTCCATGTCAAGTGGGGGGCTTAAGAAAGGGTGGACAAGGCTGGGACACATCACCTATTGGGTCTAAGTGGGTTTATGGTAGCATACCTCTTCTTCTTGATTATGAAGTTCAATTTAGGATCAAGTTGCATTAAAATTGACAAGTTCAACTGGTAAAACACAAATTCCCTTGACAATGCAAAGGACCTGGACAGATTATAGGAACTGACGTGGGATCCAGATATTAGCAAAGCTTAAGGGCAGGGAGGTAAAGTGAGCAAATGGAAAGTCATGTGAAATGATTTCAGAAGTATGCCAGACAATCATGAGGGCTCTTATTATGGTGTTAGTGTTCTTATATGAAGAAACACAACAGAGCTTGGCTTCTCTCTCTGCTCTCCACCATGTGAGGACACAAGGAGAAAGTGGACTTCTGCAACCAGGACGTGGCCCTTAAACAGACACTGGATCTGCTGGTACTTTGATCTTAGACTTCCCAGCCTCCAGAACTGTGAGAAACAAATTAATGTTATTTAGGTCACCCAGTCTATTGTGATCTGTTATAGAAGATAGAACTAAGATACCATTGGATTCCATTGCTTTGTTGGTCTCATCTAAAGGACATGATAAATAAACATTGGTCTTTAGGAAACAGATAAATCAGTCTATGTTGTCATATAACATATTTTATTTATTTATTTATTTATTTATTTATTTATTTATTTACTTTTATGGTATGTGGGCCTCTCACTGTTGTGGTCTCTCCCGTTGTGGAGCACAGGCTCCGGATGCGCAGGCTCAGTGGCCATGGCTCACGGGTCTAGCTGCTTCGCGGCATGTGGGATCTTCCCAGACCGGGGCACGAACCTGTATCACCTGCATCGGCAGGCAGACTCTCAACCACACCAGGGAAGCCCATATATAACATATTTTAATCATTTTACTTTTATTTAGCTAATAGGGAAAGAGGAAAGCAGTCTTTAATATCCCTGTAGCCTTTTTTTTTTTTTTTTTAACTTGGAGCACTAAAGATGGAACAGAATTGCCCTTGAAAACTGCTAAGGCAGAATAATATTTTAAGTAGCATCTTCATTTTTGTACTGTCTGAGAATGATTCACTGCTCCAATATTACTCCTCAATAGCCACCAAGAAGCTAATATATTTACTGCATAAAGTCTAAACAATCTGACAACCTACAGCAGTACTGTCCAATATAACTTTCAGCAATGTGGAAAATAGTCTATACCTACACTGTCTAATATATGACTATTAAGTGTTTGAAATGTGGATAATGCAGCTGAGGAAATGAGTTTTAAAATTGTATTTAATTTCAGTTAATTTAAATTTCAATATTCCACTTATATTAGATATATCGGACAGTGACAGTTCTATAGTTTCAGCATTGTCTACCTTATCTTCCTACAGAGACTTGAATTATTCAAGCCAGACAAAGTATGTCTCAGGCCAGTTTTTCACCATTGTTCTGGCTTATGAACCCAATTAGGATACCAGATTATACAGCTTTATTTCATTGATTCTCATTGAAAAATATTTACCTTATACACACATAACACACACCCGTCCATCTTACTTACCAACATGTTTATATAAAAACACACAGTCTTAAAGTTGAAAACAATCCATAAACTTCGAAGGATGTCTTACGGTATCTAGGCAGTGAGGGTATTCACTCTTGTTTATTTTGAAAAAATCTATTAGAGTCAGGACCAACTTTTATTCAGTAAATTTATCTTCTAAAATAGCTATAAATGCTAGCAAATCTTATGGGAAATTGAGCTTGTGAGGAAAGATATAGCAGAAAAAGTAAGATACAAGACTCTGGAAAAATATAGATTATAGTTCCTTGTGGATGCAGCTGTGGAGAGCCATCATAGCTAAGGGAATAAGTGTACTCCTAAAGATCATAAAAGCCTGCATTCTAGTCCCAACTCTACCACTCATAGCTATGTGATGACCCTGGCCAAGTAAATGGACTTCTCTGAGTCTGAGATTCCTTATCTATAAAAGAAGATATTAGTTCCTGACTCTTAACATTGTTGGGAAGATTAAATAATATATGCAAATAACTTAGTATTTAACAGACTTTAAATACATTAATTGCTTGCCTTTCTATTTTAAAGCAAATATTTTGAAACATCTGAAAATTAATTGAAGCTATGTATCTTCCAGAAATACTCATCAATCAGACATTTCTGTGAAATAAAAGTTCCATGTGACTTTGTAAGCAGGCTCTATATAACCAGGGTGCCTCCAGGCCCCAGGCAGATGGTCACATTCTGAGGGGAAAAATAAAAAAAGCCTCTTTTTCAGAAAATCCTCTTTGGTTGGTTCCTTCATTAGGATTAGGCAAAATGCCACCAACAACAGATGGATATGAATACAAGCAACCAAAGAGGCTGTGCTTGTACCCCAAGTCTTGGCATATGGCACCAGATTCTCTCACCAGGCTGTCAGAACAGCTGCTCTGCCCTGTCCCCACCTTTCGTTACCTCTGCCAAGAGTGTCCGAGTTTAGGGAAGAATCTGCTGTCAGGTTGTTCTCCTATTTTCGAAGAAGACCTACCTTTGACTTTTGAGCAGTAGAGGCCCCTTTTCAAATCTTTCTTTACATTTCCTGGTAATGAAGGAGATATTTAACCTTTCAAGTACATCTATGTTTTCATTAATATTGAATAGATAGCAAGTCTTGGTAGAAAAATGTGGATAGAGGTGTATTCAAATCTCAACCTGAGAGTGTTCTTGAAGTTCAATAAAGTTATTTAACATCTTTGATACTTAGTTGCCTCTTTTTCAAGTGGAAATAAACAATACTGGATAGAAGTGTAGTGATTAGAAATCTTGATGCAAAGGAGAATTGTTGGTGGTCACAGTGATATCAGTAATGGTCACAGGAGTAGCAATAGCGATATCTAACATTTGTTGACTTTTTATTATGTATGAGATACGGTTCTAAGTTGTTTAAAAGAGTTAGTCATTTAATCCTTACAGCCAGCTCATAAACAGATAAATAGTTAAGAAATAGATGAAGAAACTGAGGCAGAATGAGTTTAAATAACATGCCCAAGATTACAAAGCTAGAAAGGTTTGGAATGAGGTTTAAAACTCAGACAGTCTGGCTCCAGAGACTGCGCATTTAACCATTACTGCAGGTATTAAAGGAATGCTAAGTATTTTCATGGGGAAAAAAAAAAGATTCACAGGAAATTGAGTATGTTAATGAAATCTCCATTGGTGAAAAGCAAATGATAGCTATAGGGTCTATGAATGATTTCTAACTGGCTTAGAAAATTTGCTAAGAGAAGGATCATTCAAAGTTAGTCCTTTTTATAGGAACCCAGAAATAGTGCTACAAAAATCAAAATCATTACAGGCATATTACAAAGAAGTAGTATAATTTATGCAATTGAGAAAATCCTGAAAGAATTGTTTTTATATTTTAATTCCTGAGAGAATAAATTTAGTTAATGGGTTTTATATTCTTAAATTTACATTCGGTATTAATGCTAGTCTGTATTTATATGTGATTTTACATACAGTACATTAAACACAGCCTGAGCTGATGAAATTGATTTTATTAAATCTGGCAAAAATTAACCACTTGTTAAAACCAGATTGGTCTCACATGTATATTTAAAACTTTTTTTAACCAGGTGGATTTCTTTTTTTCTCCTATCAAGGACCATAGACCTAAGAAGAGGAATATCAATTGAGGGCTACAGCAAAGTTAAAAAATAGATTCATTTAGATTAACTTTTAAACCTATAGAAGTAACATCTTCACTGTGCTTACTTTGAATATTTAGAACATGCAATACATCCTTCAGTTATAAATGAGACAAGCCCTAAAATATATACTTTGGTGCAATATAAGGCTTGTAATGAGAAAGAATATTAGGTAACTGGATACAGATTGAGATAGAAACACATACAATTAGGCAAAGAGACATTAACAGATGAAAGAAAGAAGATGGACAAGAAACAAGGAAGAAGAAGACCTCAGCCTCCCTAAATCCGGTTCTCTCTTCTTTCAGTTCAGATCTGCTTAGGTTCTCCCTCCCTCTGCATCTGTGCAGAATGTACATCTATGAGACCTCACTCAGAGGTCTAGTCCTGCCTTGCCTCTTGCGTAGTATCTGCATTTGTTTGTGTCAACTTAAAAAATGCACAACGTGAGAGTTACGAGTTAAGTTTTATTTGGAGCAAAATGAGGACTGCAGCCCAGGAGACAGCATTTCAGATAGCTCTGAGATACTGCTCCAAAGAGGTAGGCGGGGAAGGTCAATATATATGTGATTTTGGCGAAGGGGTAGTACATGCAATCAAGAACATATTTTTGCAGAAGGTCTCATGAGGGTTACTGCAAGTCACACGGAGCAGGCATCACCATGAAGGGATTTAGTGCTTTTCTAGATATGAAGAGATGCAAGAATTGGGCTCATAAAATCAGCTCCTGAAAATATCTAACTATCTGAAGACCGGTTCTACCAGTTGTTCTCAGAGCAGAGAGTGCCTCAGTTCCTGATCTCCACCCTGAATTCCTTTCAGGGGATGTAGAAGGTCAGTAGCTGCAATGGCACCTGATTTAATTCTTGTAGAGACAGAGGGCAAGTGCATACGGCAAGTGCCAATTTGTAGTTGACAGTTGGATCATATACTTTACAAAGTTTCATAGCCATTTATGGTGTGATAAGCTGAATAATGTTTCCCCAAATATGTCTGTGAACTAATCCTGGGAACTTTGAATATATTACCTCACATGATAAAAGGGAATTTGCAGATGTGAATAAATTAATTATCTGGAGATGATAGGGAGAATATCCTGCATTATCTTGGTGGGCACAATATAATGTCAGGGTCTTTATGAGAGGAAAAAAAAGGAAGATCAGAGTGTGAGAGTACAAGAGACAGAAATGTGACAAAGGATGCAGAGGCTGGGGTGGTGCAGGACCCTGAGCCAAGGAGTATGGGCTGCTACTAGAAACTGGAAAAGGCAAGGGAACAGATTCTCCTATAGAACTTTCAGAAAGAATGCAGACTTACTGACTCATTTTGGACTTCTGACCCCAGAATGAAAAGCTAATAAATTTGCATTGTCACCTAAGTTTGTGGTAATTTATTACAGAAGGAATAGGAAACCCACATAGAAGGGCTAGTCTAGAATCATTTCTGCATCATTACAAAATATAGGAATCTCTGTTTATAGATTTTCAAATGCTCATTTTCCCCTAAATCTTGAGGACCTAGTATGGATAAATAACTACAACAGTATCCCAAATAGGAGAAAGTGTGTTTGGCAAGAAAAAAATATAACAGTAGCTAGGTTAAACTTCATTCATTCATTCAAGAAATACTTTCATTGAAAGATTCCACCCAGGATGTAGAAAGTTGAAAAGTTGCTCTTGCCTAACTAAACTTAAAAAGCAAAATAATCTAAAACTCATAACTTTTCTTGAACCTGTCCAGGAGTTAGGGTTGCAGGACAAACAACTTTCCTGAAATGTAAAGATCTATAAGCACCTCTATGAAGAGATGGACGAAACTACTGGCTTACCTCTAGAAGAGCATGGGGGTAAGTTGAGGCCAGCATATAACTGGTGAGAACAATTCAGCTACAATTTTTAATGAATTGCTAAAGGCCAAGTGTGGGCTGGTATGAAGATATAGAGCCTGGAAGATTCAAAGACAAGGGGAATACACAACTACTAGGAGATTCTTCTCCATAGATCTTCATGAATTGTTCAGGAGAAAGAGTGGGGACAGGGGAGAAGACCAGAAAAATCCTCCTTCCGTGATTCAGGCCTGAAAGAAACATATAATCCCACATAAACTTTTGTCCCCTAAGGAGAAAAAAAAAAAAAAAAACTTGAGCAAATAAGTGAGACAGCCGATTCTGTCATTTCCAAGGCACAGACCCATTGCAGTAAAAGGAAAAGTAAAGGAAAGAGAGAGGGGAGGAGGAGGAAACCATCTTTCCCCTCCTTTTTGGAGGAAACTAGTTCTGAGCATAGACAGAAGTCTCTTACCACTAAGGGAAGGAGAAAGATCATTGAGAACCAAGAATACAGGGGCTAAGACAAAGCTCAGCCAGAATGACTGTAACACACATCTGTTGCCTACCCCACACCAGGCTATCAAATATGGAATAACAAGTAACAGAACTGTAATGATGTGAAGGGTGAGACAAAGGAGAGAGGCCCTCTCAGAAGCACAGACACACAGGGAAGGCTTAAAGATGAGGGTGGAATAAAACCATTGAGAAAATTCTTCTGACAAACCATCCCACACTTTAAACACAAGGTAAGGATAGAGAAATTTGAAATGGGTACCACACTGGAGATAACCAATAGTAACAATAAAACCCAAACCTAGCTCTTCTGACTAGACTGAACCAAAAGCCCCCTCTCCCAATAACAGCCTGTGAAAGGCAGCCAGTAAAAACCAAAAAACAAAGAAACATACACATACAAAGGAACAAAAATTACATTTTCAGAAAATAGAAAATAGAAAAAAATAAAATCATAAGCTGTACCTTTGAAAAGATCAATATATATATTTTTTTAAAGTCTAACCATTCTGATCTGGAATAAACAAAGCAAACAAACATAACCAACACCAGATAAAAAAAAAAAAAGAACATCATTGTATGGGGCTTCCCTGGTGTCGCAGTGGTTGAGAGTCCGCCCGTGTCCCGATGTAGGGGACACGGTTCGTGCCCCGGTCCAGGAAGATCCCATATGCCATGGAGCGTCTGGGTCCATGAGCCATGGCTGCAGAGCCTGCGCACCTGGAGCCTGTGCTCCGCAACGGGAGAGGCCACAACAGTGAGAGGCCCGCATACCGAAAAAAAAAAAAAATCATTGTAGATACTACAGACATTATAAGGGAATATTATAAATATCTGCATGTTAAAAATCTACAAATATAGATAAAACAAAAAAATTCCTTGAAAGATACAAACTGCCAAATCTCACTCAAAAAGAAATAGATAACCTGAGTAATGTAAACCATGTAAAACTTCCAGATGAAAATTTAAGAGAAAATGTTGTGACCTTGGGTTAGATACATTGGATACAACACCAAAAGTGCAACTCATAAAATAAATAAATTAGAAATTGGACTTCATCAAAACATTTTGTACTCTTCAAAAGATATTAGTAAGAGAATGAAGACAAGCCACAGAGTGGAAGGAAGATATTTGCAAATCACTAAGATTCCATTTATATGACCTTCTGGAGAAGGCAGAATTATTGGAACAGAAAAAGGATTAGTTGTTGCCAGAGGCTTGAGGTGGAGAGAGGATCTGACCACAACCTCGTCTAAGGTTGATTGCAATGTTTGTTATATGACTTTATGTATTTATCAAAACTCATAGAATTGTACACCAAAGATATTGAATTTTACTGTACAATAAAACCAAGTAAAAACAAAAAAGAAATTCTCATTTGAACTGCAGAGATATACAAAGCAGACAAGGTCCCTGTTATTTTAGAGTACAAATGACACTGGAGAAAGCAGACAATAGTCAAGTAAATATGTAAACACATAATACAATTTCATTTGGCTGATTGATATAATTTCATTTGACTGAGTCATTTATAGTAATGAGTGCAATATGAAAGAAATAAGGCAGGCTAAATCAGTGTGCTTTCCAAACTCATTCATGTGATGGCAAATAATAAATAATAACAATATTTAACAACACATTGAGTTAAGTGAGCTAAGGCTGCTCCTAGTCAGAAGGAACTGGTGGTGGCTTGGGGACAGAAGACATAGTCTCCCCAGGCATTGCCTGCCCATTGCAAGAAGTAAGGGGATCTATATTTGGCAACTGTTACAATTTGTGTCCCACAGACTGGAAAATTCTTTGGTAAATGAATGGATTGGGAGTTGGTGGTCAGGTGAAACCTTTGGAGACATAACATTTGAATAGAGACCTTAATGAAGGAAGCAAGTCCTGAAAAAAAATCATCTGAGGAATAGTGTTTCAAACAAAGAAAGAGGACCTTGTTCCTGGGGAAAGGAGTTCTGCAAGTTAGGAGTAGAACAAAGACTATGGGGCTAGAGAGGTGTGAGCAGTGGGAACTTGATAGAGGTTAAAAGGAGAGGCCAGAGAGGAGGTCAGGAGCCAGATCATTCAGACATCAGAGGTGCTAGTAAGAGAGTAGGAGTTTATTTATGTGTAATATCAAGCCATTAGAGTGTTTTGAGCAGGGGAGTAGAGTGATATTATGTATAAATTAAAAGATCAATATGACTTTTGGATCAAGACTGTTTAAGAGATCAGGTGTAAAAGCCAAGAGATTGGTTGGATGCCTAGTATATTAGTCCACGTGAATAACAATAGAGGCTTAGCTTAGTGTGTTAGCTGGGAAATAGGTGAAAATTGGTTAAATTAAGAAAATAATCTAAAAATATCCTAATGCTGTTGGATTGGACATGGGTATGAGGACAGACATGGCATAAAATGCTTCCTAGATTTTTGGTCTGAACAACTGAGAATGGTGATATCATTTAGTGAAATGGGGAAGAATAAGGAAAAGCATACTGGGAGGTTTGTTTTTGGATATGTTATTTCAACATGGCTAATGGATATCTGTGAAATGATGTGAAATATGAAGCTGGATAAATCTATAGAAAATATAAATTTGGAAGTTGTCAATATATTGATATATGTTTACTCATTTGTTTAAACCACGGAATTAGATGATATCATGTAGCAAAGAGAATATAGACCAGGAAGAGACAAGTAAAGTGTTGAGTCCTCTCCATGCTTCGAAATCTTGAAGACAAGGTAGACTTAGAGCTAGCAATGAGACTTAAAAGGAGAAGACAGTGGAGAAAGAGAAACACCATATAAACCTGGTGTACCAGAAGTCAAGTGAACAAAAATGTTTCCAAAAGGATACAGTGACTGACCACATAAAATGCTCATGAACCTTCAAGTATTATGAGAACTGAGAATGGAACAGTGGATTTGACAAGCTGTAGGGCACAATGACCTTGACATTTAGTGGAATGATGGGAACAAAACCTGATTGAAGTGGATTAAAATGATCATTAGGAATAGACTCAGAGGGTGTAGTTGTTGAGGCATGTCCTCTCAAGGAGAACAGAAAAGAACATGGTAAGATGGTAGACACTGCAACGTCTTTAGTGCTCATGGAAATGAGCTGATGCAAGAGGAAAAAATAATGGTACTGGAGACAGCAGGAGTAATTGCAAAGACTAACTCTCCAAGTGGCTAAGGCGGATAGGATTCAGTTTGCAAATGTAAGAGCAGGAACAAAACAGGAGTGGAAAAAAAAAAGAAACAAAGGATGTGCAAGAGAGTAAGTCCAATAATTATCTACACATTCATTTTAAATAAAATAATTTTCTAGAAACTTCATGATGACTTTGAACAAAGGGCAAAAATTCCCCCATTGCTTCCAAAAATGCCTAAGAAGACATGTTTTTAGGTGGCTAAGTGAGACAGATTACACTAGATTTATATCCTAAATGGATTTATATTTATATCCTAAATCCATTCCATTCTTTAGGTTTTCAACTAAGGGAAAGGATAAGGTCATAAAAAGTTCTAGGTGTCTGATTTAAATAGAAGCCTCCCCCCCCTTTTTTTTTTTCACGATGCGGGCCTCTCACTGTTGTGGCCTCTCCGGTTGCGGAGCACAGGCTCCAGACGCGCAGGCTCAGTGGCCATGGCTCACGGGCCCAGCCACTCCACAGCATGTGGGATCTTCCCAGACCAGTGCACGAACACGTGTCCCCTGCATCGGCAGGCAGGCTATCAACCACTGAGCCACCAGGGAAGCCCAGAAGCCTCCTCTTTTTTTGCAGAGTCCTGGGACATCTGATTGAGCTCTAGTATAGCAAATAGTCTAGATTCAGTCTTCTTATTTCTCAATAAATTTTGTATGAAAACTTCTCTCCTTTCTAGGAATTGAATCCTTCATTTGGGGAAATTGTATCTCTTCTCCAACTAAAAATAAGCAGTTTTAGTAAGAGTTGCAACACTTTCTGAGGTCACAGGATGTTTGGTGGTATTAGGAGAGAGGAAGGGAATGATAGTGAGAGGATATGATTCAAGTGGAATATTTTCTCAGAAATTTTTAAATTAGAATAAATTTTTAAATATTTTTCCATAGCAACAGAGTTGGAAAGTGTGAACTGACAGGCTCATTAATAAAACTGATGTGAGAGAATGAGGTTGACAAGGCAGGAGAAGCAGGATGAAGAATGAAGATGGAGTCCCGACAGCATTCAGTCCATAGTTCAAGGACCCCCACCTTTTATGAGCTTTGTTTATATGAAAAAATAGACCTCAATTTTTTTTGCTAAGTCAATGATAATCTCTTATTCATCTCAACCACAAAAAATTCTAACTAATATAAAAATGGATACCTGCAAAAAAAAGTATTGCAACAATACATCCATCCTGGGGAATCTATGATATGCAATGGTAAAATCATTATTGAGACTATCATCAATTATTACAAGGACTCAGACATTGGGTTCATTGTAGCTGAAGCCTCAAAGTATTTGGTAGAAAAATGTCAGATGTTGGAGTCTGTTGGCTCCTTCTTGTGTCCTTTAGTATGGGAAAGACAAGCTAACACTGCTGAAGGCAGACAGAAAAGATCAGGAGAACAATTTTGTTCACTTTTCAGACTATAGTTGCCAGACCAACTAACATCAAAAAATTGTGTGCCTATTAACTTACATGTGCCAAATCCCCTTCTACATTCTAAATGGATGTGGTATTCAGCAATGCAAATACCAAAAGAGCCAGAGGATTTGGCAAAACCTGATCTCAGCAGACATCTACCAAGCATCTCCTGCCAGGCAGAGGTAATAATGTCTCACTGTAAACTGTACTGATAGAACTGGATGTAGACTAGGGGCAGAGAGCAGTCTAGTTCTGTGTCAGTATCCTACTCAAGGCAGAAGCAGAGGTTGAGGTGAAGAGAAAAACATCTTAAGCCAAGGCCATAGGGACTCAGGAAATTTCCTGGGGCCTGTTACTATTTCAAAGACTGAATGAGATAAATAGAGTGAAGATAAAAGATTATGGCTAAGCAATATTTTGTAATTTGTCATCTGACAGCCAAAACTCACACAATGAAATCATCTCATATTTAAGTTGGGTTTGAGAGGGTTGGATTGCTAGAAAACCTCAAACATGTCAAGGTATGTATATGACTGTTCTCCCCCAGCCCAAGGCAATACCCAGACTTCTCTATGCTCATCAAAGGAATAGGGCTAATGGATCCATAGAGCACGCTTTGGGGGTAAATATTAATATAATATCTACTAATCACTTGTGGCTATTAAATTTAAATTTATTAACATTTAAAATATTAAAGGTTCTGTTCCTCAGTCGCACTAATTACATTTCAAGTATATATGTCATTGGTAGCTAACACATCAGTTAGTGCCAAAGAATATTTCTAACATCTGTCTCTATTGGATAGTACTGCTCAGGGAAATAAACGACCAAACCTCCTGATGGGTGAAAACAATGATAGCACACAAAGTTAGCACACAAAGTTTCCAGCCCAGGAGGCAGGATCTGGGACAGCCACTTTGGCTCACCATACAGCACACTACAGAGACAGGAAAGGTTATTAGCAGTGGTCCATCATCCAAAACCTTCTAGCCCCATTGTTCAAAATGCTATCCAAGTCCAGTGGAATATATGTTCTGGAGTAGTGACCACCACAAGCTACTTCCCCTTTCCCTCTTTTGTAATTGAGAAACCTTATTTAAATTTATTTTTTAAAAAGTTTTCTCCACTAATAAATATTTAGGGGCAATGTAAAGGCAAAGGCAAAGGAGAGTGATGTATTCTAATACAGGAGAGGAGAAAGAATTGTCAACAAGAATTTAATCAACCAAAGAGAATGTAGGTAGACCAAAGAGTCAAGGAGCTATACCCTGGTAACTGACCACTACCACGTGGTAATAGTGAATTCTACATCCTCCATTAATTGCAGGACTACTGTCAGAGTTTTCTGATAAGTAAACCCCAGTGAGCCAAGACTTATGAATGGGCTCAGCCATTAGAGGAAGGAATTTCAAATAGAATCAATATATAGAAGGATAGAGCTCCTAGAGAGAGCAGAGAACAACTGGAACAAACACAAAAGAAGAAAAAAAACAAGAGAAAGTTAATCAGAGCATAAAGTTAATTTCTGGAAATACATTGTTATATATTTATAATTTAAAATACAATTGATGATATAAAGGAGAGAATATTCACTACTAAAACCTGAGTTAGCAGCCTAGAAGACAAAATGGAAGAAATATCTCAAAGATAGCATAAATGAAAAGTAACAGAAATAATAAGGAAAAAGAGTCAGATACTTGGATGTATTTGAAGAAAACTTAATTGACCAAAAAAAAAAAAAAAAAGTATCACAGATAAAGAAAAAGGATAGATGGTCAAAAATCAAAGACATAGGGAGAATCTTGAAAGCAGGAAGGGAAAAGAAACTCATCACTTGTAAGGGACCTCCTCATCAAGGCTATCAGTAGATTTCTCAGCAGAAACCTTGCAGACCAGGAGAGAGTGAGATGATATATTCAAAGTGCTGAAATAAATAAAAAAAAAATCTGTCGGGCTTCCCTGGTGGCACAGTGGTTGAGAGTACGCCTGCCGATGCAGGGGATACGGGTTCATGCCCCAGTCTGGGAGGATCCCACATACCGTGGAGTGGCTGGGCCCATGAGCTGTGGCCACTGAGCCTGCTCATCCGGATCCTGTGCTCCGCAATGAGAGAGGACACAACAGTGAGAGGCCTGCATACCGAAAAAAAAAAAAAAAAGCTGTCAACCAAGAATACTTTAAATAATAATGCTATCCTTCAAAATTGAAGAAAGATGTAAAGACATTTAGTAATATGAAATCATATGAAAGTAAAAAACACACTGCTAAGGTAAATATTTACTCACATTCAGAAGACACTAATACTGTAATAGTGGTGTGTAAGATACTTATAATTGTAGTATAAAGGTTAAGAGACACAAAAAATAAAATAATTATAGCAACAGTAATTTGTTCATGGATACACAATGTAAAAAAATGTAAATTGTGATATCAAAAGCATAAATATTAAGGTGAGTAAAAGTGTAGAGCTTTTGTGTGCAAACAAAGTTAAGTTGTTACCAGCTTAAAATAGACTGTTATAAGATATTTCATATAAGCCTCATGGTAAACACAATGGAAAAGCTTATAGTATATACACAGAAGATAAAGTAATCAAAGCATACCACTACTGAAGATCATCAAATCACAAAAAGAGACAGAAGAGAGGAGAAAGGAACAAAGGATCTACAAAACACCCAGAAAACAATGAACAAAATGGCAATAAGTCTTTACCTTTAATAAAGCCTGAAGTTGGTTTCTTTTCCTGCCTTCTTTTTCCATAGTTGTTATGATGTTTCTTAAGACTTTCTTTGGCCTCTGTTTCCAGCCCATATTCATACTAAGTGCAATCAATGTGTTTAGAAAGTGGAACTCTTTACTGCATAGTGATGATATTGATGGGAGAGCAGCCCATGTGACCCAGATATTCAGAATGCTTTCCTTTAATTAGTTGCTATGACAATTGCCCAAAAAACACCTTCTACTTTGGGTATTTTTTAATCCTTTGTGAGGGGGGTAATTCCCCTTTCCTGTGTATGTTTGAGTTTGGATTTCCTCTAGCCTTATTTATCTATCAATCCATTCTTATTTGCTTTTTATCTTTCAGGAATTTTCAAAATATATGAACCATTGATCATGTCTTTTTCTTATTTTCTATTGTTACTATTTATCCTTTTAAATTTCTTTTTTGTAATATAATTTTGTAGGGAAAGAATGTAGATACAGATGTTTAATCTGAAATCATTTAATCATTAATATTTCTTTTGGAATTAAAATATATGTCAAAGATGCTTTCATTTTGAAAAGACAAATGGGGAAAAATCATGAACTTTGTGGTGTTCTGAGATGTCCCTAACATGATGGCTTCTATCCCCAATGCCCTTCTTGGCAAAGAAGACAAAGGCACTTATCAGGAAAGTAAACACAGCCACATCATCTTGAGTGGTGGCTAGTTAAATTGACAGTTAGATAAAAAAAATTGGACTCTGGCATGGAAGTCTTATCAAACACACAGAATCAGCATACTATAAAGGACCATTCTGAGGGGTAGGTATCCTCTTGGACCAAGGCTCCTCCTCCTTGCTCCAACCCTCTGTCTTCTTGGTTACTCACTGATTAGAACATCTAATCCTCCATCTAAAGAGAGAGAATAATTTTGTCATAACCAAAGAGAATATACTCATTTTATTTTTAATCAAAAATTCTTAAGAATTGAGACACAGGTTTAAGAACCTGGAGAAAAATAAGGAAAAGTCACTGATAGACAATTTACATAAGAAACATAAGAATGGCCCTTAGACATAAGAAAATATGTTCAAACTCACTCATATATTAAAAAGATTCAAATTAAAATAACACATACAATTTCTTACCTATAAGACTAGCAAAACTTTTAAAAAATACATGACAATACATTCTGTGGGTGAGAATGTTGAAAAATATACACCCTCAAGTGGGAATTGCACAATGCTTTTGGTATGAAGCTTGTCAATGCCTAACAAGACTACATATACCCCAATGTTTTGATTCAGCAGTCTCACTTCTGGGAATCTATCATGAAACTACACCTACAGTATTATAAAAATACATATGCTCTAGGTTATTTATTGCAAAAATGCTTATAGATGTAAAATACTGGAAATAAGCTATATATATGTACATATATATATTTGAATGAAGTATAATACATCCACACAGTGAGAATTATACAGTTGTAAAAAATAATGAGAAAGATCTCTATGATGGGAGTAATGTATGACATACTGTTAAATAAAAAAAAGGACAAAAAAGGATTATAGCATGTTATTTTCATATAAGAAAAGGGAGGACATAAAAAGAAACCCACATAGCTGCTTACTTTTGAAAAAATAAATACAGGATGGACTAACCAGAAACTGAGACTATTTAGCATTAGCAATAGGTAGGAAAGAAGAAGTGGGACATGGGATCAGGGTACAAGTGATGAGTAGGGAGTAAAACTTTTCTGTGTATACATTTTTTTCACATTTGGAAAAAAGGTTATTTTAAAAAGTCCTAGCAGTAAGAACAGTAACAAAAGGAGAGCTGGACAAACAAAAAAAGAAGTTTGTGTCCTATAAGGCTTGTCTTCATTCTTCAATCAAGTTCTCTATAAAAGTGAATAAACATGACTCTTCTCACAGTGTCTCAGTAAGTCTCTGTCTGTCTCATGCTGGTTCTTCCTGGTCCAGCCTGCAGTCTTCACTGAAGCCAATCCAGGATGGCCATATCCAATGCCTGCCTCTTTCCTCTAGATAGTCATGTGCATGTTGTATAGCTCTGACTTAGAACAACAGCCATGTTTCATAAACTCTTCACATATCTACAAGCCCTCTCTCTAAATTAAAGAAAACTTGGGCCAGGAAAGGCCCCTTGTCAATAAAGAATAAAAATTTAAGTAAATATTAAGCAAATAATTGGTCCTACCAAAAAAGTCAGTAGAATTAAAGAAGAAGGAAATAAACACACAAGAATTTTTAAGAAGTTTAAAAAGTATATTTCTAAATTCTGCATACCACAAAAGACTCTACCCTTTTGAGAAAGCATGCAATTAAACCAAGGAAAAACAGCATGGATTCTCTAATATAAGCAGGAAACATGGGATGCCCATATAAGAGAGAGATAAAGAAGCTTGACAGAATAATATTTTTTTAAAGTGAGAAAATGAATAAAACGTGCCATATTAGAATTCAAAATGACACTTTAAAGGATGAAGTTTTAAGCTGAATCTGAAGAAAATCAAATAAAAGATGAAGATGATTAACACTTGGGAAATACTTCAAGAGTGTAGGAAGGGAGGGAAATAAACAAAAAGATGAAGATCATGAAACAAAAGTTTTAAAAGAAATAAAATGGAGAGACAACACATGGATAATCAGTGTATTTTATGAAGAAAATAGCACCAAAACCAAATTGATATTTGAAATATAAAAAAAAAAAACTGACCTTATTAGAGAGTTAAATGTACAGATTCAGACTCATAATATAAAAGGCAAAATTAACTAATACATATCACTTAAATGTGACAAATTAATTTAACTGGAGTCATATGTCAGGCTTAGAATCTTAAAGGAATTATCACAAAACATCTTTTGATTCATCACTGTTGCTGAATCACAGTCCATTTCTCCTGCAAGATAGTTGCTTAAAACGGGAAGAGCTGATGTTTCTCAACAACCACTGTGATGGAATGCTACTTCCTTAATTTCAGAGGTCAGCAGAAGAGACACTTCACACTATCATCCATTAGGCAAAAGTGACCATTATTTTCTCTTTCCTTTAGAATTATTCCACTCTCATGTTAAAGCAATTTTCTAACCAATTTTGAACTCATTTATTTGGCTGCTTTTAATTTAGGCATAAACCAAAGGCAATATGCTCATATGGCTTTTCTGATGTTTTTATTGTTCACCTCTAAAGGAAATAATAAAAAAAACTGTGAATATTATATGTCACAAGAACTAATTCTTTAATTCAAACTATTGTTTTTGAATTTTTGAGCAATGTTATGAATTTTAAAAAATTCAATAAGTGATGTTACATTGCACACATGGTAATTTATTCTAGTTTTATTAACAAAAGTCCACGTATGTCAGAGCTGTAAGGTTTTGATAACTGTATGGTTAGAAACTGACCTGGAGTCATGCTTATGGTTTAAGCCAGTTTCCAGGAGAAGTTTTATTTTATGTTATTTTTATTTATTTTTTCTTTTTTTAGTACAGCACAACATTCAGATTCAATGTCTAGTCTTATCAGACAGGCATGCCTTGGGTATGATCCTAATATGAATCAATGAAAGAAAAATAAATGATTGAAAGATCTTAATTGATCACATCGAGGTCCAAGTATCTTTGCTATTAAATCAATTGAAACTGAACTAGAAACCCGATATTATGTTTCACTTAAAATTTGACTGCATTACAGTGATGATGAGCTTAATGATTTACTAAGTGAAAATGTCCACAAATCAGTTATGGCAAATTTAACTTTTGTAAAGCCATACTATAGGGCAGAGATAATCATTTGAGACCAAGAAATGTTACCTGCAAAACATTTTCACAATGACAATCAAATCTTGTGCATTTGCCATGTGTATTTATAGCAATCACTATTCAGGTGCTCTAAATCCAGCCTCCTTCCCCTTATCTGCCACATTCTGTGATAAGTAGTGAACATATAGGAAATATTTGGTGAGCTAATGCTTCCTTGTTGTTGTTGAATTTTTAAGAAATATTTGGCAAATATTGGTGATATCATACAGCAGAAAGGTTGTTTTTCATGAATGAAAGGCCAAATCCTTTAGAGTTTAATTGTCTCTTTTCTTACATATACCAGAAATTAAGCCCGAGATTGATTACCTTTACTATCCAGATAAATAATTAAGAATTTCAAATATGGGTGTTCTATTTTTATTAGGTCAGGTCTCCCTCATGGTTTGTAGCATTTATCTTTGTCAAAAAATTTTTTTAAAGATGTTGGGGGTGGGAGTTTATTTATTTATTTATTTATTTTTGCTGTGTTGGGTCTTCATTTCTGTGTGAGGGCTTTCTCTAGTTGTGGCAAGCGGGAGCCACTCTTCATCGCGGTGCATGGGCCTCTCACTATCACGGCCTCTCTTGTTGTGGAGCACAGGCTCCAGATTCACAGGCTCAGTAGTTGTGGCTTATGGGCCTAGTTCCTCCACAGCACGTGGGATCCTCCCAGACCAGGGCTCGAACCTGTGTCCCCTACATTAGCAGACAGATTCTCAACCACTGTGTCACCAGGGAAGCCCCTGTCCAAAAATTTAATATTCAAACCAACCAGTGTTATGAGACACTACCATAGCATAATGAAATTATGTTTCCTTCTCAAGTGTTAATAAATATAACAGGATCTGTACATCCTTAAAAAAATCACTTTAAAGGAAGAGAAAATGAAAATTTTCTAGCTCAAAACCTCTTCGTTTAGGGGCTTCCCTGGAGGCACAGTCATTGAGAGTCCGCCTGCCAATGAAGGGGACATGGGTTCATGCCCCAGTCCGGGAAGATCCCACATGCTGTGGAGCAGCTGGGCCTGTGAGCCATGGCTGCTGAGCCTGCGTGTCTGGAGCCTATGCTCTGCAATGGGAGAGGCCACAACAGTGAGAGGCCCGCCTACCGCAAAAAAAAAAAAAAAAATTCTTTGTTTGGAGTTTATACTACCTTGCTTTCCAAGTTTATATTTTGAGAATAGAAAGAAAATTACTCGGTAAAGTTCTAATGTTCTAAATTAAATTGATAACTTGTAGCTGAATGTCATTACATTGTAGCTGCATTGAACTTATTGCAATTTAATTAGGAGGGCTATGGTTTCATGACACATTTGTGCCACAGCTTCTGTTTTGACCAAGTAATAAGTGGGTCACACCATTTAATTCTCACCCCAAATCCTGTACCAGTAGCTTATTTACCCATATAGAGCTGGACCTTGCTCTGAGAACAGAATCTCTGTGTTCATACAGCATCACAAAATGGTACTTACAAATTTGAGGTTCAGGACCATTCAGATATTTCAAAGAAATCCATGGAGAATTGGAACAGTGGAAGTAATATCTAAAGATAACTTTTATTATATGTGAAATAAGTTGAAATGTTAAAAAAAATAAAGAAACAAAACAAAATAAAAATTTTGGCTGTCCCCAGTCTCTTGATATTCTGAAACTCTAGAGATTTTTGTCTCAATCAGGTGAAAGCTTAGCCTAGGTCTGAGAGATAGCTCTAATTTTAGCAAGATTCTAGTACAGTCCTGTGCCTGTTGGCATTATCCACAGACAAATTATACTTCATAGTCTAAGCATGTATGTCTTCTTTAAGTCAGCAATTTTACAAGCATCCTCTTTTAGGTAAGAGGACTACTGTAATGAAGATGAACTTGATCCATAGATATTTCCGAGTAATGTCTAATACTGAGAAGGTACTAAGTTCCATATGGTTGTGACAATGGAGAAATAGAAGTGCTTACAGTCTAAATAAGACTCAGAAAGACAGAAAGAGACATTGAATAAGAGAGTCAACTATAAAACAGTATTGTATTTGGCTTAAAGTTAAGATCAATAGTTATTGGGATTACTAGGCTAGGGACATATATACCCACTCTCCAATCTAAGTGTATAAAATGTTTATTATAATACCTTAGATACCTAAGATATGTCAACCCATAGCATTATTTAACTTTTTATGACCTGAAATCTCAGGCAGGCTCTTTTATGTGTAACAGAAACTTGACTGAGGCAATAGCTTGAGTATATATATGTAGTTCACTCACATACACAGCAAGGCATTTATGGTCAGCAGCAGTCCTAGAGATCAAGACCATCATCTCAAGACTCAGGGCATTTTCTACTAAAGGATTTCTTTAAAAATAATCTTATTAATTTATCTCATACATTCTCCCCAAATTCATTCAATCTAAGTTATCAATGCTCATTCTTAGTTACTTGGTGCAAAAGTTCTGCAGTAAATAGGAAAGAATAGATAATTTAAATATACTTATATTTGTCTAAAGAATATGTTTTTATAGAAAAAAAACCTAATTGATCTCCTTTCTTGTTTTTATTGATTCATAGTTGAATTCTCTTGGAAGTTTTGGATTAATAAAAGTTCTAAATAACATGGCCTGAAAAAATTCTAGAAAATAAATAAAATTAATAAATACGGGAGTAAGGTGACTACAAATCATTCATAAAGTTTCAAATTCTTAATTTAATATTTTGAAAATTCTTAATAAAATGCTAATTTTAGAGGCAAACAATTTAGAGCACTGCAAAGTGTGAAATTCTCTGCTTATTCTCAAAATCATCTTATGTTAGAAATGCAAGCAACATGGATTGTCCAGCCCAGCATTTCTCAGAGTATCTTCCACTGTCCCTTATAATACTCTGTGGAAAAAAATATCCAGTGGTTAATACATTTGAGAAACTTTGCATAATATTTGTCTCTGTATTGAAGATTTATAAAATAGTAGACATATCAAAGAAATGGGAAATCTTGTAATGAGGAAATCTATTTAACTTTGAAAGGAAATACACATGATAGTTTAAAAGACCATGGACTCTAGAACTAAATTGCATGGGGGAAGCCCAGCTTTGCTTCTTAGTAGTTTTGTGAACTTGAGATGGTTTCTTAACCTCTCAGTGTCTGCTTCCTTAATAAAGATTGTAATAATGCCTACTTCAAATACTATTCTTGTGAGAATTTAACTGACTTAATATATATCGAAACACACAGTATCTGACACATCGTAAATGTCATAGAACACTTCAGTTGCCATTTCTCAAATGTAACCATGTGTGTGTGCACATGTGTGTGTGTGTTCCTCTTAATGGCCCAAAGAGCATGGTCTTATCCAAGACAATGTTTAAGAAGAGAAAACCACACTCACATAAACTGAATCTCATTTACAGGGGTTCACAGGAAGTAGTTGACAGATAGGGCTACAGCTTAGATCTCCTTCATCCCTAAGCAGTCCTGATCCAATTTTCAACTAGCTGTCTTGTAGACTAAAACACCTCTCACTTATGTTGTCCCATCCCCTATAGGCAGTAAATTGATCTTTATATAAAATTCATCTTCCTTTAAATTTCAAAACCCCAACATTTTTAAGATTTATAGGCAATATCTTGAAGTTTCAGAAAGGGATCAAAATCTTCCCTGAAATTGTCATCATAAATTTACAATATTGTTCAATAATGGGGGAAAAATGTGTGTATAAATTTCACAAAAATTTTTAGTATTTATTTTATAAATATATTTGGAGGAAAAAGGTATCTAAGTTTCCTCTGTGAAGAAATTTAAAAAAAAAAAAAGGTTCACTGAAGTAACTGTTTTGGTTTTGTTTAAAAAATGTCTTCTCAAAATCTAGTTTCTTTCTTTTCTTTCTGTTATTGTAACTGCTTCCAGTGTACCTGAGACCCAGGCTTCAAATAAAGCTGCAGCTTTGAATGAAAACAAAGAGAGTCATTGAAAGAGTTGACTCTTTCAAAGAGAAGAGCCTCAATGAAAACAAAGAGAGCCCTGGCAACAGGAACTACATAAAGTCCCCACACAGGCACTTCCATCCCTAACAATTCCCTACTAATTTTATAAGGTTTGAACCTAGACAGCATGGCGAATGGAGCTCTGACCTTGGAGTCTTTCAGTAAGAGAATTCATTGAAATACTCATCAGAATTAGGCTGTTTCACGTGGGAACATAGCAGCAGACCTCAGATGTCTATTGTGAGTGTGACAAATGTAAATTTGTGCAAGTGAATCACATTTGGTCATATGACCAACTTTAGGTAAACATCTGCTCTTTCTGTTTTTTAATGGAAACTGAGTTTGGAGAAGCCTCACACTTTAGGCTGTAAAAATTAAAATCTGTGATACTGGAAAACTCACCATATGTCTTCCACTCCTAAGCATCCCTTTTTAACTTTAATTCTCAAACTTCCCACTTAGGGTATATGATGGAAAAAGTACATAAATAAATCAATCCTCTTTAGTAGAAGGAAAATAAAAGTTAGTCCAAATTCCTTTTACTATTCAGTATTGTGTATTAGCACTTAAATTTGAAGTTGAAAATTTGAAATTCAGCCATGTTGTAGGTACCCCTATCTCCACATTCAGTCATATGCCAGTTGTTGGAGTTAACTCATTCACTGATTCATTAGTTTGTGAATGTAAAATGAAGTGGGTGTGCCTGTCGTGTTTGCTGCATTAGAGATCCAACATAATAATAAGTTCCATGAGGAGCTTACAGACTGGTTGGGCGATGAGGTAAACCATAAACAAAAAGAATATTAAAAATTTAAGGGAAAAATGAGTCTTACAGGTAGTCATCTATGAATAAAGTTTTATATGCCAGAAATCTGGAGAATCACCCTCTCTTTAGCCTAACACATCAATGTCATCCTTTGATATCAGTCAGGTAAAAACTGTTTTAATCAATTCCTTCTCTCATCTTCTTTTCCCCTTCTCTTCCAAACTCTTCCCCTTATTTTTGTTAAGAAGTCAACAAATTCTTGTATCCCTGCTACATACCAGACACCATGCTAGGTTGCAGAGACAAAAGAAAAAAATATGGGCAAGGATTTATAATCTACTGAACAAAGCAGATATTAAAATATTAATTATCACATATAAATATAGGATTACCCAGTACTGCTGCAGAGCAAACTTTCAAAAATCAAATATGCTCATGATGACAGCTCCTTGCATTCAGCCTCTGGCTCCACCAATGACAATAAGTTTAGCTCACTTCCTGTCACCATCTCCTACATACACCTTGTTCCAGCCATACTGAATTACTGGCATTTATAAAATGAGTTATTCTTTCTTCTATGACTGTGCTTTGGAAACCTCATCCCTCCATCTTGAAAGCTCAATCCCACTTGTCTAACTGGGAGTCTTTTATTCTTCCTTTATTTTCATAAAAAAACTGTAACTGGCATCCCCAGCCCATAAAACATCTCCTTAATTTCCCAAACACAGGGATTCCTTTTTTCTATATATTACTGTTTACTGAGCATATTCCTACAGTTTTTTTTTGCCAAGTATTAAAATTGTCTATAAATTTAACCCACTCTTAAACTGTGAGATCTCTAAGCTTAATTAATATAATTTGCATATTTAAGTAGGTGCTTGATAAATATCGATGGCTGAATGAATAGGTGAAGGAAAAGTTTGATTAGAATTAGATATATGAGAATGGAAACTTGAATTCTACAGAAGAAGGCTCTGATCTGTCACAAAGTTGTTAATGCACAGTGGTGGTTGTATCATAACTTTCCTTTGAGGGTTTTAACAAAAAGTACACAAATTAATATAAATAAAACCCAATTCTCATTCCTGCTCCCTTCCTACTTGAGGTCTCACTGCCATAGATTAAACTTGGCCTGGGTCAGGGAGGAAGAAAATTCTGTTCTCTTCCAAGACAATCAAGGAGTCTTTTTCTTCAAATGAAAAATGCGTTCTGGAATTATTTGTTAGCATGAATTAAATTCAAATGTAAAATAAATCCATTAATGTTTGACATTCACATAACACAGTTAATATTTTCTCTTTAATTAATCTAGTTTTAATGAAAACTATAAGGTTTTGCTACACTGCAGTCCAAGACTTCATTGGAAGAGAAATATGTAATTTATAAGGATTCTGGTAAGGGGGAGAAAAATCTCACCATGAATTACATCAGTCTCTTCCAGTTCAGACTGTGAGAGATGGTGATATGACTAGAGAATGTGGATAAAAACAGGCAGAAAATATGAGTTAGGACACAAGTTCAATGTGTAGAACAAGCAGAATTTAAAGATAGGGCTCAAACACATTTAACCACTGTCATGGAGTCACTAGTAAAAACTGACCCCCAAAGTCTAATAAAAAAACCTTCATTCTTCTCCTCTTGCCACAAATTTTGAGGTACACTAAAATAGAGAGTGTCTCACACTTCCCCTACAATTAAGGAATGACATCTGTCTAAGCCAAGAGAAGGAGCTCACCTTTCCTTTCTCTTTGGTACCTTTTCCCTCTGTTAATCGTTGGTCCACCCTTGGTTGGTGTATTGGTTTCCTAGGGTTGCTGTAACAAATTACAAACTGGTGGGCTAAACAACAGAAGTTTATTCTCCCACAGTTCTAGAAATCAAATCCCAAAATCACATCAGCAGGGCCATGCTCCCTCCTAGAGAAAATCTGCTCATTGTCTCTTCCCAGGTTCTGGTGGCTCAGGTGTCTCTGAGCTTATGAGTGTGTCACTCCAACTTCTGCCTCAGTGTGCATCTTGCCTCCTCTTCTCTCTCAATATGACTTCTGCCTGTCTTATAAAGATACATAGTACTGCATTTAAGATAATTGAGCTGCTTCTCTCAAAATCCTTATCTCAAGGACATCTTTTGCCATTTTAAGATAATATTTACTCTTTTGCCATATAAGCTTCACAGGTTCTGGGAATTAGGACATGAATATCTCTTTTTTAGAGGCCACCATTCAACCCACGAACTACACTTGGATAATTTACTAGAGAAAGAAATTGTGTCAATGATAGTTGCTTCCATTTGAGCACATTGCATATTCACATTGCGGAAGTGACCTCACACCCCACACAGTGAAGAGGACGTCATGGTTTCTGGTCTGCAATGCTGGACACCAGCCACAACAGCTTTCTTGGACCACTGGCCCCTTGGAAGCCTGAATGGACACTGAACACTGTATTGGGTGATGAAGTAAATAAAACTGTGTAGAATAACCATTCATGTTGAGTGCCTCTTCCTTGCTTCTATATCTCCCTGAAATCCAGTACTAATTAATTTATTTGCTGGGTGTTATGTATCATATCCCCACTTTAAACTTCTTCAGGGCAGAAATCATACATTTTTCATGTTTGTATAGCTAGTACCTCTCCTAGTACCTAATCCATTAGTTGATTTTTAGTAAGTATGTGTTGAACTGAGCTGAACTACATCAAGGTTAGCAAGACATGTAGAATTTTGAAAAAATTGTGGCTATTGTGAAGATGACATTAGAAAATCTCTTGTTTTTTTACTCCACAATATAAAAGTATACTTCTTCCCTTCCTAGGATATACATTGCATTAGAGATGTCCTTGCCTTTTAGTATTGTTCTGTTTGTTGGGACTGATTGATTACCAGTCATCCTTAAATTATATGTGATGTTGTATTTCTCTTTCTTATCAAACACACTCACTACACACTCATGGACATTACCAAGGCATTTATTGATTTTGTGTTTTTAAATATCCTGGACAGTTCCTCTGAAGTCACATGGAAGAGTTTCCTTCTTGAAAACTTGATTGTAGAGTGATGTAAACAGGAAGCCGAAGTTACTGTCCTCCTACCCATGCAGTCAGCCATATTACAAATGTTTACAGTTCCTTTAAAAGATAGCAAAGATGTAAGCAATGGACACCAGCTTCCACAGAGGGGAAAGAAATCTCAAGGCCATTTTCTTTCTTTCTTTTTTATTTTAGATTTATTTTTTAGATTGAAATAACATTGGTTTATAACATTGTATAAGTTTCACGTGTACAACATTATATTTCTACCTCTGTATACCCTACAGTATGCTCACCACCAAAATTTACTTTCTATTTGTCACCATACAGTTGATTCCTTTTACCCATTTCACCCTCCCCTGCCTCTTACCCTCTGGAAACCTCTACTCTGTTCTCTGTATTTACGTGTTCATTTTTATTTGGTTTGGTTTGACCTTTTTCATTTGTAGTTGAAATGGTATATCCCTTTATTTTTCCCCTGCTCATTATTCTGGTGTGCTATCAGGCCCAGTCATCTAATTGGACAGATTTAATTCAAAGTGAACTAAACAAGCAGAATAGCAGGAATTTGAAGTTATTCTTGCTAAAAAAAATCAATATTTAGAGCCTCTGGATACCTCGAAAAATATAATTAGCATTCAGAATAATTATACAATATACTTAATTTTTGTTTTATAACAAATGAAGCACTGTAGTTAGATTTGAGCTTCAAAAGTAAAGTACACTGGGCTTCCCTGGTGGCGCAATGGTTGAGAGTCCACCTGCCGATGCAGGGCATACGGGTTCGTGCCCCGGTCTGGGAAGATCCCACATGCTGCGGAGTGGCTGAGCCCGTGAGCCATGGCCGCTGAGCCTGCGCATCCGGAGCCTGTGCTCCGCAACGGGAGAGGCCACATCAGTGAGAGGCCCGCGTACCGCAAAATAAAAAAAAAAAAAAGTACACTGACATTTATTTTCTATTTAGTACAACATTATGCAAACTACCTTGTTGTCCTAAATGCTTCCTTAGAATGACCCTGCCCCCAACAGAAATGCCGTCACCAGAGAAAACTAATAGAAAGCCTGAAACCCTCACCTCTCCAGCATCTCATTTTTATTTCCACACAGAGCTGCAGTCACCTTAACAACCTAGGAGTCTGGAGAAATTCTATTAGGTGATGATATCCACTTCCATGAAGCTTTCCTCATCCATCAGTCTCCTCAATTTGTTTGTATCGTTGACATTAAAGACATGTCCTTCATGCTTTATCTCACCTACCAGGGAGACCAGGCTTGAGAGGAACAGTCAGGATGGAGATGAGAGAAGAAAGACAAAAAAGAAAAATGTACAAGCAAGTGTTTGGATGCTAAGAGATTGCAGACAGGAATCCAATACTCAATTCATATGGCAAAAGTAGAACTATTTGCCAGGACAATAAAACAGGAAATGCCTGTTCCAAAGAGGACAATAATGTATAACTGAAATATGCAGGCAAGTTCTGTGTTAAAGCCAACTGCAGCTGATAAGAGACTGATGTGGTAGCTAGGACTGGGAAGCAATAGATGTATCTCGTGAGCAGCCTCGGTTTCCCTTGAGCAAGCTAATACTGAAGGAAGCACGCATTTATTTGGAAAACTTTTTCTGTACTCATGCGTATTGCTGCCCATGACCTCTAAAACACAAACTAGCCATCACCACTTCACAGAATTTTATAACATATATTACACCATTGACAGAGCAGTCAGACTCAAAGGTTCTGTGGGTATTTCTAAAACTTCTGTTTAATTCTCCACTTCTTCCACCCTGAGGCTAAACATTTCACTATTGCAAATCCATTGTTTCCAGACAGATACAAATTGCTCTTTGGAGGAAGCTTTTCTAACTTAACTATTTCTTCTCTGAGCCTGATATTTTACTGTCTCTAAGCCAAGAAAGGACTTTTTGGCTTTGTTGTTCAAATAAATCACCCAGAACATAATTGATAAGGAAATGTTACTGTAGTGTATTAAGGGTACCCTTTCACTTCTCATTTCGGGTGATTTTCAACTGTATTTTTATTATGCTGACTTTTGTTAAAGAATTTTCAATAATTTAGCTAAATATTTTAATAGTGGCAACTCTAGAATACAGTATTTTGTCTGGAGAGTTACTGTTTTTGGAGGCCTAAAGCTATTCCAAATACCTCTATCTCAAACCTGCAAGGCCCAAGGAAGCAGATTAAAACTATAGTCAAGTTCCACTGAGAACTCAGTTTCCTTTCGTTTATAAACAGGATTCTAGCAGATACATAAATGGTTTTCAATGACACCAGAGTGAAATTTGCATATGATCAACCCAGCAAACTCTAAGAAATGATGACATTTTCATCAAGTATTTGACACTTTGTCTGCCAGTTAATAGTTGAACATTGGTAACAAGAAATATACTTGGCTAAAACATATTTTAAGAGCCAAGGCAGGAAAAAGAATTCTTTGTCTCAAAAAATAAATTGCCCTGGGGATAGATTAACTACATAACAAGAAGTTGGAATTGTCTGCAAGTTCTACTCAGTTTTTGAACCAGTTTTATAGAAACTTTAAATATTCAAGTTTCTTCTCCTCCACCTTTTAATTAATTAATTAATTAATTGTTCATTTGTTTATTTTTGCGATCTTTGATGAGAATGGGAAAATGGATCTTAAGAGGAAATATATTACTTTTTCATACTGTACCTGGACCAATGAATCTGAAAACTCCTGGAGACCTGTGAAATAGTTGGGTTGATGTTGCAAGTAGATTAAAAAGTATCTATCAGAGAACAAATATACTTCCATAGTATTACCAATTTCAAAACCAAATTGAGGATGATGCAGCGAATATTAGTAACCAAAATGTATTGAAGGTCATTACTGAAGCTTGGATTCAACCTTCTTTGTTCTGTCATTCAGCAAATACATGAGTTTCTTCATGATTTTTCATTGACCATTCTTATGATTCACTAGACTCATCCTGTTTCTTCCTTATCTTTACCCTTGGGGAAAAAAGCTACAGATTCTTGCATGAACACTAATATTCTTAAATGCTAAAAATCACAGTTTGGGTTATTATAATATAAACTAACTACAGCAATTGTATTTCAGCACATCAAATAAGCCTATTTGCCTTATGCATTATGTTTACCTAATAGATAGTATTGCCATATGCACTTCCTCTTGGTCATAACACATTCCTGTTTCATTTCTTAGTGTAATAGAATGACTGCTTTTAATTTGAAAGAAAATTTAAATGGTCCTATAGAAGACATGTTAACAATTTACCTTTCAGTTCATTAGTAGTCAAAAGTAAATGAAAATAAAATACTTATTTACAAAAAGCAAATCAGCCTCAAGTCTAAAATAGCATTACAATTAACATGGGAAACATTTTACCTTCATAAATTAACCTTTTTGCATTTCCAATCATATAGCCTGCTAATTATCACAGCTCTCCTGGTCACAAGAACTCACAGTAGGACTTCTGATCCTAAGAAAATCTCAAAAAACTTTGCATATACATTAAATATAATTCCCCCATTAGCATTAGCAGCCTATATGCATAGGGACATGGATTGTGTTCATCATTTGACAGGCTTCTTCTGCTTTCTGTGGACTTGTTCAGAAAATTTGAAGATGAATCTTCACATCTTTTAAAAAACACAAAATACTTTGTCCCCCAAAATATATCACAGAACAATTCATTTATAAATTCTCCTCTTACTTATTTTCTGCATGTTTTTTTTTTGTTTGTTTTGTTTTTAGTACCGGCAAGAAAGTGTGGGTGTCCAGTTGATAAAAATCCATGTGATTGCATCGGACAATAGGGTAACAAAAGAAATAAGTCTGGCAGGATTCCTATTGCCACTATAATCACTTTCCCAAAATGTAGCGATCTACTTATAACCTATGTTTCCATGTCTCTCTAGTTGTCCTTATCGAATAGAGTGTAGTGCTAATGAGTTCAGATTACTGTGTTCAACCTGTGACCATTTTCCTCACTTTGCTTCAGAGTGTCAAATTGCACTTCTAGCTCAGTATTCACAGATACACATCCCTAGTCACTCTCAAAATTTTGGGTGTATCAGTAAAAATTCATTAATATGTATGTCTTGGGCTAGAAAAAAGAAGAAAAAGCCCTCAAAAGGCAACACTGGCATTTCACATTCATCTCAAATCACAGATCCTTAAAATAATCCAAGAACTTAAAAATTATGATTTAATCTTTACTCTCTAACCAAAATATATAATTATTATATTACAAAAGTGGAAAAAAAATGATATAAATGGCTTGATAATGCAACAGCAGCAGCAGATCTAGGATATACACAAGGATTGGTTATTTTGATTCAGTTACTAGGCCTTGAAGTTAAAAACAAAATACATGTGCACCTACCTCCCTTATGCCTTGCCTCAAATTTCAATATGTTCTCTCTCTTCTAATCTCAGTACTGAGCTCCTTTTATTATTTATGGTCCGCTATGCACTCAGGTCTTCCCACCCACAGCAGAGCACACCATACAAGTGGTTTCCAAATTTGGCCTTAACATCTGCATCACCTTGTTAAAACACAAATTGCTGGGCCTATCCCAGAGACTCTGGATCAAGAGCCTGCATTTCTAACAGGTTTCCAGTGATGCCAATGTTGCTGGTCCAGAGACCACACTTTGAGAACTATTGTCCTATACTTTCATTGACTATCCTGGATTTGGGATGGCAGACCAGATTTCAAATATTCTCTCCAAATTACCATTTAAGCTCATTGTTTTTTATCAGATTTTAAAGTGTTGGGATGAGATGGGAGATTTATAAAATATGGACAGGATGTAAACATTTGAACAGAGTTACTTTCCTTCTCATTCTTCCTGTTTCCCCCTGCCGCCCCACAATTTCCACCTCCATAGGGTGGCTAATCTCGTCTATTGGATTAAGAAAATGTGATCTAAGTTATACAATTCACACTGCCATGTACATGGATGACTTGAGTTGTATTAAGTCAGTTAATCATGTTCACTTGTTAAAAGCAGCTTGTTAATTAAATGAAGGGATACTTCAGTTATAAGTATTTCAGCCAAGTAGATTATTAGGAGTAGGAGGCCTTCTTGGGATCTAACTGTTCTCTTTAACTTCTCAGTTTTATCTGGATTAGCAATTTTGTGTGTGTGTGTGTGTGTGTGTGTGTGTGTGTGTGTGTGTGTGTGGAGGGGGTCTTCCCATTTACTTATTCTTGATATAAATAACACAATAGGAACTAATTTTCAGCAGTGCCTCTAGTGACAATAGGAACTATTGAATTAGGTCTTATTCCTTCAACTCTTCCACTGGACGTGGGTGAAGTGAAAGTGATACATATTCCAATATCCTTTTTTCTCCCTCAAGAAAACTCAATTAGTTCTGGTTTATAAGTAAATGAAGAGCTGTTCTATGCCTCAGTAAAAGAAAGACAGATGAGATTTAAAAGAATAAAAGCATACATGTAAAAATTCATTAAATGAATAAGTGAATAGATAGATAAAAGTAAATGATGATATAGAAAGATAGATAGACAGCAAAGAAATTTCTTTTCTCTAGTTGGTTGGTTAGTTTAAAGAAATAAAATTCAAAAAAGAAAGCTATGGAAAAATTTCTTGCTAAAGAAATAAGAAAGGCATGAAACTTTAAATCTTCCCTCAAAATGGAAAAGACCACAAAAATAATTAGATAATCTTTATCAGTTTTTCTAGAAACTAACAAAATATATTTGCTTCATATATTTTCACATAAAATAAAATATAAAATACAAGTAAGTTGAAATTCTCTTTTCTCACTTTTCCAGGCCCTTTTTTCTCTTGAGGAAACCAATATCATAAATTTACTATGGATCCTATTTATTACATTTGTATGCACCCATGGAAAAGTATAATATTATTTTGTTAATACTTCATATATTTCTTAAAATATTATTATCCATATTTTCTTAGTATTGATCTCTCCCATAAACACACATATAAAATAAAAGAAAAATATATCTTTTCTGACTTCTTTTTTGGTTATTTTCTAATTAGAGTCATTCTTACATATGCACTTGTATAGTAGAGCGATTCACCTTTATGGAACTCCAATTTTCGTAGATTATGAGAATTTATGTACAAATCAACTGTTGACTGAAAAAAAATGCACAATGTGAGAGTTGTGAGTTAAGTTTTATTGGAGGCAAAATGAGGACTATAGCCCAGGAGACAGGATTTTAGATAGCTCTGAGAAACTGCTTCAAAGAGGTAGTGGGGAAGGTCAGTATATATGTGATTTTGGTGAAGGGGATGTACATGCAATCAAACACATATTTTTTGCAGAAGTTTGCTGCTAGTCTCCTGAAGGTTACTGCTAGTCATGAGGAGCAGACGTCACCATGAAGGATTTTAGTACTTTTCTAGCTACAAGGAGATGCAAGAATTGAGCTCATAAAATCTTCTCCTGAAAATATCCAACTATCTGAAGACCTGTCCTGCCGGTTTTTCCCAGAGCACAGAGTGCCTCACCTGATCTCCACCCTGAACCCCTTTCAGGAGGTATTGAAGTTCAGCAGCTGCAGTGGCTCATAATTTAATCCTTGTAGAGGTATATGGCAAGTTCCAATTTGTAGTTGACATAACTACATGGCCCTCATTGTTACTTATTCTACTTTTCTAATAGCAGGTTTATTTGAAGAAAAATAAGCTGGCATATATCAAAGGCAAGCAAACTACATTTGACAGGGGTCTTCTCTGCTGTTCTGGATATTTAGATAGTGCAAAGCATATTAGCAGATGATTTTCTACAGAAAATTTTCTATCAGTTGACAAGAATAAAAGGGTGTAAATTTCCACCCTTTCAGGCTCAAGACTGTTGACTGCACCTAAGATACACCTAGGATGGAACTAAGTCTATCAGTTACTTGAGGAAATGACTGTGAAAATCTGTACTCCTCAGATATGCACATGACTTATTCTAAGCCCCACACAATCATTCTTGAATTGGAATGCAGATTTACAGGAACACTAAATTCGAATGAAAGACCATGGAAACAAGTTGCTTGGTCTAATGATTTCTACTTTATTCTAGCAGAGTTTTATTTTAGGGAACCAAAAATGCAAACCTACCAAATGCATTTATGATACAAGTGTATGTGATAAAAATTGGAGCAAGTATTTTCTTCCTTAATTTGCTAAAATCATGGGGTTAACACTAGTTTCCCTTTCTGTAGAACACATTCCTAGGAGAATATATAATATATTCTTTAGGTAGGTATGAAATTTAAAGAATGTGAACCAAATTTATTTTTCATGTATTTAAATTCACAAAGAGCTCTATATGAGAAGGTAGGTAAATACTATTCACTAATTTGGAGTTCATATTTTGGGAATGTTAAGTCATTATGCCTATTTAAGAAGTTTTATTCATGTGCAAAGAAATCTGAAATGAAAGATTCAAGGACTAAGTTCTGTTCCTGTTTCTCACTGATCATCTTTATGATGATAAACATATTATTATTTTAATAAATTAAAATGTTATTAATATTATAATGTTATTTTATTACAGTGTGTTCCTTGTATGAAATGAAATTTGTAAGTAATATTTTTCTATGTATATCTAGAACAAGACACTTTTTAAAAGTTTGGCTTTCAGTTTCTTTATCTGAATAAATGGGCTCAGATTGGACAGATGGGGTGATCTCTCAGATGCTTGCTGGCATTACCAATCTTTAATTCTAATCCTCAACTCCATCTTTCTCTGATTTCCATTTGGTGAATGAAATTAAAAGCTCTAAGTTGGAATAATAGAAAACTGATCAAGCTTGCTTATTGAATAACAATAATAATAACAACTCCATTGTTAAATGCCTAGAGTGTACCTTACAAATTATAACTAATCCTCGTGGGAAACCCTGCAAGGCAGTTGTAATTATACTCATTTTATAGATTTTGTTAAAAATGGAAGCTGGAGAGAGGCAAGGGGTGATTAGGTAGAGCACAAAGGATTTTTAGTATCTCTGAAAATACTCTGTATGATACCACAATGATTGATGGATGTCTGTCATTATGCATTTGTCCAAATGCATAGAATGTGCAACACCAGGAGTGAACCCTCAGGTAAACTATGGACTTTGAGTGATATGAGGTGTCAATATAGGCTCATCAGTTGTAACAAATGTACCACTCTGGTGAGTGATGTTTATAATGGGAAAGGCTGTGCATGTGTGGGGACAAAACGTATATGAGAAATATCTGTACATTCCTCTCACTTTTGCTGTAAACCTAAAACTTCTCTGAAAAATATAGTCTTAAAAAAATACACAATACAGATGACATGCCAGAATTGGCATTTTACAAAGACTAGTTAGATGAAAGAGTTAGGACCAAATAAAAATCAAAATTTTTCTTTGTTTGGATTAAGAAGATGGAATTTAAAACTCTAAGCCTGCAAAAAATACACACAGGAATACAAAGAATATTAGCATGTGTGCACTGTTCTCCTAGTATCACATAAATTCAGGTGAGTGGACAATTTCACAATCTCATTCACTCCAGAGATTACTCAGATTTAACTTTTACACATGTAGATCTATCACAATTGCATACTTGGTATTTCTTAAATGTGGGGAAAGTTTGTGAAATAGTAAATGGCTGGACAGTTCTAAAAAAATTGTCTGAAAACATCATTAAACAAAGGCCACATTAGCCTCACTTCATTAACAAAGATCAAACTGTAGATGGAGTTTATTTTAACTCATCTGACAATGTCTATATGTTTCCTCTAGTCCCTTGATGTAAACTATAAATTCAAAATGCCAAGATAGTTTCAATATAAAAACGAAGCAGAAATTGAGTTGCTTAACTTTTTTTTTTTTTACTAAATTTACTAACTTCTTCAGAAGTTTTCAGTTGTCAAATAGGCTATTAACTTAATATATATGAACATGGTATTAAATTTTCGTGTTGAATTCAAGATAGCAAAAAATTATTTGATATTCCTTCCACTGAAAAGTGGAATCTAATTATGAAACCAGTGGATCTGGCTGGTTTCAAAGACTTGCTTGACCAATAGGATGTGATGGAAAGGATGCTCCAGGATTTCTGAGGTTAGGTCATAGAAAGCCTTGCAGCCTGGGGCCTCTTGGAACACTTATTTTAGTCTTGAGCAACCAAGAGAGAAGTGCAATTCCCCTGAGACTGCCATGCTAGAGGCATGAGAGAGGAGAGAGAGAGATACCATCCAGCTGTTTCAGCCCCCAGCTGTGTCTCCAGACATCCTAGAGCAGAGGCAAGTCTCTCCGTGCTGTTATGTCTAAATTCCTGACCCAGAAATATGTGAGAAATTATAATAAAATGGTCGTTGTTTTAAGCTAAAAAAATGGAAGTTCAAATAGGTAATTACTTTTCCTAGTGTCATACAAATAATAAAGAGAATAACCAACATTGGTGCACAACCATATCTTCCACCTCTCATGCTCTTTATTCCCAATGTATACTGCCACTCTTCCTACCTAGCTTCCACACTTACACAATATACTCTATTTGCTTATGAGATTTTTGATTCTCATTCTTTCAACAGACATTTACTGAGCACCCACCACTTTCCTTAGACTTGAGAAGCAATAGGTTTCTAAATTCACATCAGAAATGTAATTTATATTTCTATTTGTAGCCTAGCAGAGTTAAAAGCATGTTAAGAAATGGAACACTGTCAGATAATCTCCTTTATGCCTCAATTGCTCTCCAGTTATACGGTGGACAGAAACTCAGTCATTAGGGCTTTAAAAATATGAAAGGGGCAATGTAATGTATAATAAAATGTTTAAATCTTATTGAGATAAAGGGGAGTAAAACATCATTTTATGCTAAAGGAAGGGGAAGATTTACAAAACGAGCAATTTTATATATAGTTTAATATAGTAATAATGATATACTTCTATAGTACTTTACAATTTATAAAGTCATCAAAACTATAGACAACATTTTAATCTGTTTATGGTTGGAAAACAAAAGCAGTAATACTGGAAAAAAATAATAACTGAAGTCACTTTTAAATTCTTTCAGGAAGTTGGTTCTATCAAGTTCCTTTTTGGTTTTCAAAATAAATTCGTTAGAGGAAGTTATTAAGCTTATCTTTCCAAATATCAAACAAATCATTATGTACCCTTATTTGATTAACTCATGTTTTCTTTATTCCCAACTTGATGTCATATATCAGAACAAGATAATATATAGGAAGGACCTTACTTATCTCTATAATAATCATTATATTTGTACTCTTCTGGAAATTTGACCCATTGTAATTAACAGAAATGCAGTATATCAACATTACTCTGATTTACTGCTGAGTATGTGATGAGTCAGTATTTAACCAGGCAGGATTTAATTGGTTGAGGGAAGACACAGAACACTGATCCTCCCGTGTAGAGTGGGTATGATGTTCCTCTTCCTCAAAAGGGTCATATATTAAACAAGAGGCAAGGGAAGTGTAAGGACACAAAGTGAGCACCATTTGAGCTTCCTTCCTCAAGAAGATTATACTTATACATAAATGATAGGTAATGTACACAACTGTCTCTAAAGTCTGGGGACAGTTCACCTCTCTGCTGAGTAATGACATGTAAAAAGAAACTACTCTTTCTCTACTTGAAATGTTAGAGGGTTTTCTGCTTAGAAAGCCTAAGGACGAATGCCAACTCTAAACATGATGGAACAATAAGGAAAGAGTGTGAGAGCATCATTCAGCTTCTGAATTCATCAACTCTGGGACCACATATCTCTAGGCTTCTTGAAGTGGGAAATAGTAAGTTCATCATCATTTAAGTCATTATTAGTCAGTTTTTTTGAACTGGCAGTAAAAGTATCACCATGTACAAAGTATATCTTAGGAAAAAATAATAAAAATTATGTTACTGAAAACCTGAGTTTGTATAACCTTCAGATCTATATCTGCTACATCTACTTTGTTTTATATTTTTATCTATACATACTATATTGCCAAAAGCAGTTTTGGCTCATTTTCTTTAAAGTGCACAGTACAAAACTGCCTGCTCTGATTACCTCTTAATGCTCAAAGAATGGCTTCCCTTCTCTGCTCCTCTCACCTCTGCCTCCTGTTTCTGTGATGACTGAGGCTGGCATGGCTTTTAGGAGGAAAGGGACATATTTTCAGGCTAAATACTACATCAACATATCTTCTAAAAGTACTACTACTACAATAAGTATTGGAAGAATAAGAGGAAGCAAAAAAGAGAAGGAGGAGAGTGAAGAGGAGGGAAAAAAAGAAAAGGAGAAAGAAGAGAATAAACCAGGAAATATATTTACATTATGGGCCCACTGTTAAATATTCCACCAGGATTTTATTGTCTGAGGTTTTATATTTAACCATTTCACTATCCAAATTACTCAGAGGAATAAAAAGGAGCCAGAAGACTTGGCCCTACGTTCAAGAAGCTTGCGTGCATTGCTCTTCAAGAAGGCAAATAATGATTTGCTCTTTACAGGCTACACAATGAATCTTTGTAAAGTAATTGGGCCATCTATCAGCCTGAACTCAGTGAAATTAAACATGTTTAAAATCTAAGTTTACTGGTAAAAGCAGAATGCTAATTAAAGTTGCTTATATATGAGAAAACATTTTTAAAGATCCAAATAGCAAATCAATTGAATTAATATTTTATATTTCTTTTATAATATTTAGCACTGAAACTGCAATAAGCAAAATTAGTTTCTTTATTTTGTCTTCTGTTGAAGTGGACTAATTCACTTGATCATGACAAGTATGTACCTGAATATCATTTGTAAATCTCAGTTATTAATTATTCTTTAAAACTGAGTATAAATTCATCTGAATGTGTGAGAAATGTAGTGAGAGAAACATGACTGTGACAAAATGTTCTCATTATGGTAAGATATGCTGTCTCTTTTCAGATAATCAATAGAATAACAACAAGGGTAAAATAAAAACTCACAAATTGTTATGTCTGATTTAAACTCTGTGGTGACTCTCTAGAATTACATCTCTTTTGGTTAGAAAGCATGATTTCAAGCTCCTTAAAGTCAGGAAACATATGATATTTAACTCTTAATACCTCACATTACCTAACCTATATCTAGCAATGTAAATTAAAATGTATTTATAAGTTTAATTGGATCTATAATTAATTATTTATAAATTTACTTAGTTCTATAATAACCCAGATTATTAATTAACCAGCCAGCATCTTGAGACAAGGCTATAGGAGAAGATGAGGTATCAGTTAAATTGCAAGGGCAACTCTCATGCATAATTCAGATCATGCATACATAATTTGTGACTTTTTTAGAATCACTTCAAAGAATTGTTTTGCTTTAAATATTTGGATCATAAACAATAAACCATGCTGTTTCCTGTGTCCAGACTCCTCTTTCAAGTCTCAAATAAAATGAATTTCTTTTTTTATTTTTTTTAAATTGGGGTATAGCTGCTTCACAATGTTGTGCTAGTTTCTGCTGTACAGCAAAGTGAATCAGACATATGTATACACATATCCCCTACCTTCTGGATTTCCCTCTCATCTAGGTCACCACAGAGCACTGAGTAGATTTCCCCACGCTATACAACAGGCTCTCACTAGTTATCTATTCCATACCTAGCAGTGAATACATGTCAATACTAATCTCTCACTTCAACCCACCCCCCTTCCCCCCTTGGTGTCCATACATTTGTTCTCTACATCTGTGTCTCTATTTCTGCTTTGAAAATAGGTCCATCTGTACCATTTTTCTAGATTCCACATATATACATTAAATACATGATATTTGTTTTTCTCTTTCTGACTTACTTCACTCTGTATGACAGTCTCTAGGTCCATCCACATCTTTACAAATGAACCAATTTCGTTCCTTGTAATGGCTGAGTAATATTTCATTGTGTTTATGTACCACATCTTCTTTATGCATTCATCTGTCAATGGACCTTTAGGTTGCTTCCATGTCCTGGCTATTGTAAATAGTGTTGCAATGAACATTGGGGTACATGTGTCTTTTTGAAATATGGTTTTCTCACAGTATATGCCCAGTAGTGGGATTGCTGGGTCATATGGTAGTTTTATTTTTAGTTTTTTAAGGATCCTCCATACTGTTCTCCATAGTGGCTGTACCAATTTACAATCCCACCAACAGTGCAAGAGGGTTCCCTTTTCTCCACACCCTCTCCAGCATTTGTTGTTGGCAGATTTTTGATGATGGTCATTCTGACTGGAGTGAGGTGATACCTCATTGTAGTTTTGACTTTCATTTCTCCAATAATTAGTGATGTTGAGCATCTTTTAATGTGCCTCTTGGCAATCTGTATGTCTTCTTTGGAGAAATGTCTATTTAGGTCTTCTGTCCATTTTTGGATTGGGTTGTTTGGTTTGGATACTGAGCTGCATGAGCTGTTTGTATATTGTGGAGATTAATCCCTTGTCCGTTGTTTCATTTGCAAATATTTTCTCCCATTCTGAGGGTTGTCTTTTCATCTTATTTATAATTTCCATTGTTATGTAAAAGCTTTTAAGTTTAATTAGGTCACATTTGTTTGATTTTGTTTTTATTTTCTTATTCTAGGAGGTGGGTCAAAAAAGATCTTGCTCTGATTTATGTCAAAGAGTGTTCTTCCTATGTCTTCTTCTAAGACTTTTATAGAGTCCAGTCTTACATTTAGGTCTTTAATCCATATTATTTTTCTTTTTTTTTTCTTTTTGCGGTATGAGGGACTCTCACTGTTGTGGCCTCCTCCGTTGTGGAGCACAGGCTCCAGACGTGCAGGCACAGTGGTCATGGCTCATGGGCCCAACCACTCCATGGCATGTGGGATCTTCCCAGACTGGGGCACGAACCTGTATCCCCTGCATCAGCAGGCGGACTCTCAACCACTGCACCACCATGGAAGCCCTTTAATCCATTTTGAGTTTATTTTTTTATATGGTGGTAAGGAGTGTTCTAATTTCATTCTTTTACAAATAGCTGTCCAGTTTTCCCAGCTCCACTTATGGAAGAGAATGTCTTTTCTCCATTGTATATTCTTGCCTCCTTTTCCATAGATTAGTTGACCATAGGTGCATGGGTTTACCTCTGGGTTTTCTATCCTGTTCCATTGATCTATATTTCTGTTTTTATGTCAGTGCCATACTTTCTTGATTACTGTAGCTTTGTAATATAGTCTGAGTCAGGGAGCCTGATTCCTCTGGCTCTGTTTTTCTTTCTCAAGGTGACTTTGGCTATTTGAGGTCTTTCATGTTTCCATACAAATTTTAAGACTTTTGTTCTAGTTCTGTGAAAAATGCCATTGGTACTTTGATAGGGATTGCATTTAATCTGTAGATTGCTTTGGGTAGTATAGTTATTTTCACAATATTGATTCTTCCAAAGCAAGAACATGGTATATCTCTCAATCTGTGTCATCTTTGATTTCTTTCATCAGTGCCTTAGAGTTTTCTGCGTACAGGTCTTTCACCTCCTTAGGTACGTTTATTCCTAGTTATTTTATTTGTTTTGTGGCAATGGTGAATGGGATTGTTTCTTAAATTTCTCTTTCTGATCTTTCATTGTTAGTGTATAGGAATGCAAGAGATTTCTGTGCATTAATTTTGTATCCTGTGACTTTTGAAAATTCATTGATTAGCTCTAGTAGTTTTCTGGTGACATCTTTAGGGTTTTCTAAGTATAGTATCATGTCATCTGTAAACAGTGACAGTTTTACTTCTTTTCTAATTTGGATTCCTTTTATTTCTTTTTCTTGTCTGATTGCCATGGCTAGGACTTCCAAAACTATGTTGAATCATAGTGGTGAAAGTAGATATCCTTGTCTTTTTCCTGATCTTAGAGGAAATGCTCTCAGTTTTTCACCATTGAGAATGATGTTTACTGTGGGTTTGTCATATATGGCCTTTACTAGGTTGAGGTAGGTTCCCTCTATGCCCACTTTCTGGAAAGTTTTTATCATAAGTGGGTGTTGAATTTTGTTGAAAGCTTTTTCTGCATGTATTGAGATGATCATATAGTTTTTCTTCTTCAATTTGGTAATATGGTGTATCACATTGGTTGATTTGCATACGTTGAAGAATCTTTGCATCCCTGGAAAAAAATCCCAATTGATCATGGTGTATGATCCTTTTAATGTGTTGCTGGTTTCTGTTTGCTAGTATTTTGTTGAGGATATTTGCTTCTATGTTCATCAGTAATATTGTTCTATAATTTTCTTTTTTGTGATATCTTTGTCTGGTTTTGGTATCAGGGTGATGGTGGCCTTGTAGAGTGAACTTGAGAGTGTTCCTTCCTCTGCAATTTTTTGGAAGAGTTTGAGAAGGATGGATGTTAGCTCTTCTCTAAAAGTTTGATAGAATTTGTCTGTGAAGCCATCTGGTGGTGGACTCTTTTTTGGAAGATTTTTAATTACAGTTTCAATTTCATTACTTATGATTGACCTGTTTATATTTTCTATTTCTTCCTGGTTCAGTCTTGGAATGGTATACTTTTCTAAGAATTTGTCCATTTCTTGCATGTTGTCCATTTTATTGGCATAGAGTTGCTTGTAGTAGTCTCTTATGCTCCTTTGTATTTCTGCAGTGTCTGTTGTAACTTCTACTTTTTCATTTCTGATTTTATTGATTTGAGTCCTCTTCCTCTTTTTCTTGATGAGTTTGCCTAAGGTTTATCAATTTTTCTTATCTTCTCAAAGAACTAGCTTTTATTTTTTATTTTTTTGCTGTTGCTTTCTTTGTTTCTATTTTGTTTATTTCTTCTCTGATTTTTATGTTTTCTTTCATTCTACTAACTTTTGTTTTTTGTTGTTGTTGTTCTTCTTTCTCTAGTTACTTTAGGTTTAAGGTAACAGTTGTTTATTAGAGATTTTTCTTGTTTTTTGTGGTAGGATTGTATTTCTATAACCTTCCTTCTTAGAACTGCTTTTGCTTCATCCAATAGGTTTTGGGTCATCGTAATTTCATTTTCATTGTTTCTATATATCTTTTGATTTCCTCTTTGATTTCAGCAGTGATCTCTTGGTTATTTAGTAGCATATTATTTAACCTCTATGTGTTTTTGTTTTTTACAGTTTTTTTTTCTTGTAATTGATTTCTAATCTCATAGTGTTGTTGTTGGAAAATATGTTTGATATGATTTCAATTTTCTTAAATTTTCCAAGACTTGACTTGTGACCCAAGATATGATGTATCCTGGAGAATATTCCATGTGCACTTAAGAAGAAAGTGTATTCTGTCATTTTTGGATGAAATGTACTATAAATATCAATTAAGTCTATCTGGTTTATTGTGTCATTTAAAGCTTGTGTTTCCTTTTTTATTTTCTGTTGAGATAATCTGTTCATTGGTGTAAGTGGGATGTTAAAGTCCCCCACTATTATTGTATTACTGTTGATTTCCACTTTTATGGATGTTAGCATTTGCCTTATGTATTGAGGTGCTCCTATTTGGGGGCATACATATTTTAAATTGTTATATCTTCTTCTTGGATTGGCCCTTGATCATTATTTAGTTTCTTTCCTCTTCTCTTGTAACAGTCCTTATTTTCAAGTCTATTTTATCTGATGTAAGTATTGCTCCTCCAGCTTTCTTTTGATTTCCATTTGCAGGGAATATCTTTTTCCATCTGCACACTTTCAGTCTGTATGTATCCTTAGGTCTGAATTGAGTCTCTTGTAGACAGCATATATATGGGTCTTGTTTTTACATCCATTCAGACAGTCTATGTATTTTGATTGGAACATTTAACCCATTTATAATACATTTAAGGTAATTATCGATATGTATGTTCCTATTACCATTTTCTTAATTGTTTTGGGTTTGTTTTGTAGGTTATTTTCTTCTCTTGTGTTTGCTGCCTAGAGAAGTTCCCTTAGTATTTGTTGTAGGGATGGTTAGGTGCTGCTGAATTCTCTTAGCTTTTCATTTTTTGTCTGTAAATCTTTTGATTTCTCTGTTGAATCTGAATGAGATCCTAGCTGGGTAGAGTAATTTTTGTTGTAGGTTTTTCCCTTTCATCACTTTAAATATATCCTGCCACTCCCTTCTGGCCTGCAGAGTTTCTGCTGAAAAATCAGCTGATAACTGTATGGGAATTCCCTTGTATGCTATTTGTTGCTTTTCCCAAGCTTCTCTTAATATTTTTTCTTTGAATTTAATTTTTGTTACTTTGATTAGTATGTGTCTCAGTATGTTTCTCCTTAGGTTTATCCTGAGCAGGACTCTATGCTTCCTCAACTTGGGTGGCTATTTCCTTTCTCATGTTAGGGAAGTTTTCAACTACCATTTTTTAAAATATTTTCTCAGACTCTGTCTCTTTCTTTTGTTTAATGTTGTTCCAGAGGTCTCTGATACTGTCTTCATTTCTTTACATTCTTTTTTTCTTTATTCTGCTCCTCCACAGTTATTTCCACCATTCTATCTTTCAGCTCTTTTATTCATTCTTCTGCCTCAGTTATTCTGCTCTTGATTCCTTCTAGAGTATATTTCATTTCAGTTATTGTGTTGTTCATCTCTGCTTGTTCTTTAGTTCTTCTAGGTCCTTGTTAAACATTTCTTGTATAATCTTGATCCGAGCCTCCATTTTATTTCTGAGAATTTGGCTCTTCTTTACTATCATTACTTTGAATTATTTTTCAGGTAGGTTGCCTATTTCCTCTTCATTTATTTGGTCTTGTAGGTTTTTACCTTTCTCTTCCATCTATAACATATATTTTTGTCATCTCATTTTTTTGATGGGTGGGGCTATATTCCTGTCTTGCTTGTTGTTTGGCCTGAAGCACTCCAGCACTGGAGTTTGCAGGCAGTTGGGTGGAGCTGGGTCCTGTTTCTGAGATGAGGACCACCAGGAGAACTCACACCGATTAATATTCCCTGGGGGCTAAAGTTCTCAGTTAGTCCAGCAGCTTGGACTTGGCATTCCCACCACAGGAGCTCAGGCCTGACCCCTGGCCTGGTCACTTGGGGATTCCTCCCACCCAGTTAGGTATCCAAGGTCCCTCACTAGCACCCAGTATGTGTTCTACAAGAATTTCTCCAATGCATTCTTGTTGTACTTGAGAGTAAATGCAAACTCCATGTCCTCCTACTCTGCCATCTTGACCTCATCCCGCTTATAATGAATTCCTTTAGGAGATCTCTTATCTCTCAAACCAGACTAGATTTTAATCAATTTATTTATTAATAAATAATCTATAATATAATTAATATTATATACTTGCTTTGAATAAGTACAAACACCAATAATACTTGGATAATGATTTATAAAATTTATTTTCTTCAGTAGATTGTAAGAATTCTGAGAGCTCAGACCACAACTTTCTTGTTTTTAGCTCTATCCCCAGAGCAAAGCACAGTGCTTTGCATTTTGTAAGAGATCAAACAATTTGTTAAATGAATAAATACACAGAATAAATGAACCCCCTTATGTAATGCAGGAAGGAGCTAATTTCCATGAGTTATCATATATTTTATAAATAATGCCAAGAAAAATGTTCAAAATATAAGAACTGAAACACTAGAATCAAATATGTAGTATGATCTTATTTTTGTAAAAAAAATATACAAATGTAAAATGTTAAAAGTGCTTCAAGATGTTGTCTCTGTATGGTAGTATTATAATTTTTTGCTTTTCACCTTGAAATTGCCTATATATTTTTCTATTTTTAATTTTATTTTTGTATCTGTAAATTTATTAAATTTAATTTATGTATACAACACTTAAAGAAAACGTATCATTCACAACTTTTATGTAGAAAAAACAGCAGTCCAGAGCTAACCACTGTAATTATTCTATGTACATATTTGCCTATATATTTTTGCTTAATACTAATTCATTATTTTCAATTTGAGATACTTATTGAATTAATACTCTGTATGGAAACAATATAAGTCCTTTCAGAAAGAAAAGTGCAAAATCAGAAATGTGATTCTCTTTTTAAGAAGCAAATCAGTTTTAGTGCTGGGCTTTGAATATCCCATTTTTGTCTTGATAAGAAAGCTGAATTTATGACCTATAAACCAAGCAGACACCCACTGAAATGGTTAGAAAAGGCATTAATAAGTCAAACTTATCAGAGCAGTTAAATTTGACTCTTCTCTTTTCCACAGAATAAGTGACATATATACACACACAAATATACAAAGGATTGGTATCAAATTGTTTTACTTTAAAACCTGTCATTATCCTTCTGAAATGTAAGTATCTAAGTTTATGTGAAAGCCAAAATTACTAAAAAATGTTTTGGTAAATTGAGCAAAGTCATAAAGTATGACTAGGGTAAGAGAGAGTGATGGTTCATAAATCACATCTGCCATTAATCAGCTATACATAAAGGGAACATAAAATGAAGTCACTGCTTTTATTTTTCCTTTCCCATATCATTACCAAACTCAAGTTTGGCTGCTGGCCACTCAAAAGCCAATAATTCAAGAGACAAGTGCCAGTAGAAAGGAAAGGTGCTTTAATCAGAAAAGCTGGCAATCTGGGGAGAAGGTGGACTCGTGTCCAGAGAGCAACTCCAAAGATTCTGCTCAGGCATGACAATTCTTAGAGGGAAAAATGGGGGGAAAGGATTTCAGGGAATCAATCAGGCAGGAGGTTGGGTTCTGCATTATTCTCCATTGTGTGCAAACTGGCTGACTCTCCCTTCAGATGTTATCTTGCCCACATGATCTGCCTGCAGGATTCCTTAGGCGGCTGTTGGGGGTAGAGAGCTAATTATTCTTTCTTCTTTTTATTTAGGAAAAGAATTGACAATTTAGGCAAGGCATGGTGTTCATTCAGGTAAGCATAAGTCAGTAGTTAGTTTCAATTGCTTAGTGATCTCATTCTTATAATTAGGTGTTTAAGATTAGATGGGGACAAAAATAGGTAAACAGAAAAGGGGCAAAAGAGCTGCCTTCAATTTAAATAATTTCTTCCATGTTCCATACAAAAGTATTAGTATTGCTTTTTAAATATATTATCATCTTTTCTCCCCCATTTCATTAACTTTACTTTGTACCTATAACTAATTCTTTACCCAAGATCTCCAATAGAATTGTAAAATACTACCTTTAAATATAATCAAATATATCAGGTAATTTACAAAATACATCTTTTCCTTGAGAGTACTCTCTTAGATGTGTCATTCTCTTCCAGTCGGATGTGGTTTCTCTCTAGGCCTACTATGTAGCTGTAATTCTGGATATTACTTTCACAATCATTGTGGAATCATCCTAGTTTTTTGGTTTCCCTGTTTTCTGGAACCTATGTCTTCTCTGCTAATCCATTCCCTCATTTTTATAGAGGAAATTCTTCCAAAAGCTTTTAGATGAAGGACACATCAGAGGTACCTTTGAGATTTAGCAGTCTACATCTTCATTTTTTCATCACATGTGGTTGATGACTTATAAAAGTATAGGTTGGATATTATTTTCAATCAGTTTCTAAATACAGTGTTCCATTCTAGTTTCCAATGTGTAATTGAGAAACCTGATACAATCTGTTTTGAGATCTTTTACATGGTTTTTTGTTCTTTTTGTTGTGGTGGTGGTAATTGTGTTCTCTCAAGAAGCTTTCAGTGTTTTGGTGTTTTGCATTTACTATCATGTAAATTTATGTTCATCTCTTTTAATTCCATGTGCTAAACATTTGGTGGAAACTTTTAATTTAGGAATGATTCTCTTTCAGGACAGTTCAATTTTCTTATAATATATTTTGCTCTTCCATCTTTTTGAAATTTCTTTCAGTTACATATGGACCTCTTTGGGGAACCTCTAATTATTTTTTCCTATTTTCTATCTATTTATTTATTTATTTTTTTACTTTCTATGATACTGTCTCAACTTTATCTTTAACCTTTCTACTATTATATTTCTTTACTTGGGTTAATACATATATTAGTATATAATTTCTAAGAATTTTTTGTTTGTTTTCTAATAGCTAATTTAAAATATGGCACTTTATCCTTTTTTCATGGTTACAGTGTTTCTTTCTTACTTCTCCATAGCCTTTTTTTTTAATTTGACTCTGCCCCATGCATTGACCTTGTTTCCTCTGATTTCAACTTTTGTTTAGTTATATGTTTGTTTGCTTTGATGTTTTTCTCATAAAAAATCTTTATTTAAATGGCTTGTGATCATTGGCTCCTGCTCATAACTAAGAATGAGACTTAAGAGTGAGACACAGAAAAGCTGCTATGGAGCTCTATGTGTTTTGGAGAGAACTTGGTCAGTGGGAAGACTGCACCAATGAGTGAGTGAGTGCTGAATCCGTGTTGTCCATATCTCTTTATATTTTCTTAGGCTGGCCTGTTTTCCCAGAGCACAATCCTCCAGTCTCCTGTTTGAGGTGGGGTAGTGGTGGAAGGCAGTAACATGGAGAGCAGCATTTTGGTGGCTGACAGGATAAGGGAAACTTGGCATATCATTATTCCTTATTTAGAGTTTCAATTAATGTGCTTGTTTCTAATACTGTATTGCTTCATTAGTTACACTTTGCCTGGTGTTCCCAGAGCTTCTATGGTTAACCAGAGAATGATCATCCATTCTTCTGTCAGGTTGAGAGAGACAGTTGCCTGGCTTCAGTGGGACAGGATTTGAGCACTTAATTTTTCTTTATAAAAACCTGCATCTAACTTTTGGACCCATTTTTCATCACCCCTAACTTCAGCACTGCATGGTATTTCTAATTCTTTAGCCTTTTCATGCTTCTGTTTTGTAAGTGTCCTTGTATCTTCGTGACATTTCATGGATGAGCTGTAGGCAATTGTTTTACCACACTTCCTACTCTTCTTTTCCCTCCATCTGCTTTCCATTGTACCAAATGTTGTAGATATATCTCAACTACTAAATACTTCTCTTTTTTATTTGTCTGTTTATATATCTTCATTTCATCTGGGGCTTCAAAAGAGAACAGAGAAAGATGCATGTTTAATCTGCTGTATAATCTGCTATATTTAGCTAGAACCCATTCCTTGTCTATCTCTTTCTCTATCACTATCATCTAAATCAATATTTCTTAAGAAAGGATACACATCAAAATCACATGGGGAAGTTTTTCATATCCTGTGAGATCTGAACATTATAGTTTTATATAATTTCATTATGTGTATGCACATGCCTAGTAAAACACTACTGATTCTGGTTATCTGTTAGCTGTTTCAGGTTATTAATAATATGACTATGGATTTGTAAGTAGACTTACATTTTAATACATTTCATCATATATCATCTTATTTTATACTCCCAGAAGCACCTGTTTTTCTTACCTATTTAATAGTTAATATCTTTTATCCTTTCTTTCTTCATAATACAACCACATTTTTTTCAATATGATCAAGGAAGGTAGTCTCTCCTCAGTCCCTGCAAGTTAGTGATGATAGGTAAGCAAGCCAGTAATGGCCTTTCTTCTCCAGTGAATGTGTTATCCATGGGTGTGCACTATAAGAGACCTGGTGAATTAAGGGAGGGCAAAAAACTTGAGATTTCTATAGAATAAGCATTTTTCTTCCCTGGTAAATATAATTGGGTAAGATGACACAACCATTCTTGCTCTTGTCATATAGAATCAACAATAGCTGGTGCTATAACTGTCATGGTGAGATCATGAAAGGAAAACCAAGGCACTGGCACAGAAGCTGACCGATATCCTCCATACCATTACACTACAAAATCCATGAACTCTGCAGTCATCTACTACCAGAATGATTGTTACATGATATAAGTATTCATAGTTTTAAAGCCAACATCAGTTAGATATTCTATTATTAGAAACCTCAAACCTCCTACTGAACACCCTCATTAATACTTACAAAAATACAATACTCTAAAATATATTGCTTCCTGTTATCTCAATTTAAATCTGTGTCTAGTCAACTTGATTTAAATATCCTAGATTGAAACTAAAGGGCATGGAAGTGTCCCTTAGGTTTCTTAACTATGGTTACTTGATCATTCTTGATAAATTGCAATAGTAGTTTTATTTAATGGGAGGATAATGGAAAGAAGAAATGAGGTCATTTTATGAAAAGTGTCTTTTCTGAACTAATAAGAAATACCTCTACTACTGCCATTTTTAAAACTGGTATATAAAACTCCCTTTCCTTAGCTGACACCTGACAACCATTAAAGTGTCAGATGTCAATTGTGATGTGGCGGTTTTGTCATAGTTTTCCCTAATTAGCTGTTTTTATCTTATTACACCACATATCATGTTCAAGCACTGAGAAAGTTATGTGTCTGTGAAGAGGTATTGAATTATTCCGCTGACTCTGTGAACTGCTGAGTGTTGTGGGTGGGGAATGGGAGGAGAATGGAAAAAGTGAAGTGCTCACAGTTCTGAGCTCCTTGACCTGAGGCACCACTCCCTGTGCCAGTCACACACTAGAAATGTTTGAAGAAGTTCTTAAATGCCCTCCAGACTCAGTGAAATATTTGGAAAGTTGGGCTTTTTAATGAGAAAAGGCTTGTTACTTGTTACTCCAATCTTGTTACTCTATGCATTCTTTCATCAATGGTATACTGCTTAGAATATCCTATAGAGTAAAGAAGTATTTGTTATTGTGATTCAGAAGCCTGGATTTTTATGACTTGGGTTGTCTTAGTCATGTCATTTGATTAACCTATAAGACACTCAATAGGGATGTGATGTTTTGATTTCAGCCCTCTACAGTTTTGCTTTCCATAAGTGTTCTTTAGAGAATGACCCCAGCACAAGATTCTGGTATATTTTCCCTTCTCACTGGAAAATATTTTCATGAAGAACTAAGTTTCTCAAAAGGGATGGAAAGGCAACCCTATACATGATACAAACAGCTATGTCATTCATTCATCATTAAAAATCCATTCAGTGATATAACTTAAAATTTGTCCATGTTTATGGATTGCTTACAAAGAGTCTGATAAGGAGGGATAATGTCTGATGGGAAAAGTGCAGTTCCTACCTCATTAGAACCCTCAGTCTCCTAGTGATGACATATACCAAGAGCACAGGTTTATAGAAAGAATTAAATTTGGACTAAAAGTAATCCTTAATAGTTTAGCTGAAAGTCTACTACAACATAACCTTAATTTCTTCTCTGCTTTTTCTCACATTTATCCCTCCTTGACTCACTTGCTTATCTGTTCATTAAGGAAACATGAATGGCTCAGTTACTAAGTGTCAGGCATAGTTCTAAGCAGTGGACCAGATCTTCCCAGGCACACGTGAGAGGTGACAGCCTAACAGGATGGCAGTCATAAAACAACTAATTACATATGTGATATTTTGAAAGGAATGAGGCTACTACAAGTGCACTTTACAATGTGAGACTGGGAAGGTTTCCTGGAGAAAGATAATTAAGCAGGATCTAGAAAGAAAAGGAAGAGTCTCCTAGAGTATGTACTTATGTGGGTGATGTCTTATAAACCTATCTGACTGTTATTTAGCATCATTGAATGTGAATATCCTTAACTATAGTATAGGCAACAGACTTAGTGAACAAGATGGACTTAATGCTTCCTTCAGTTTGACTAAACTTTAGATAGGTTTCTTCCTAATTATAGGTCTCTGAGCTCCCTCTTCTTAGAGCATTTCTGCTCCCCTTGAAATATAGATTATCTCCCAGTCACTTGCCAGTTTTACAAATCAACAATGTTTTTCTCAAGGACCTGGGAGTCATCTTTTTGAATCATCAAGGACAGTGCGCCTATCTCCTAATCTCTGTGGGAGAGAAGGAGCCTAACTTCTATTAAGTGCCACTTAGCAAACCCAGATGGCCTAATTATATTGACCACCCTCCCTTAATTCCTTATAGTACTCTTCCACTCGCTTACCCCAGTGCTAAAAATCCTCTCCTGCCTTTTGTTTCAGTGGAGCTGAGTTTAGTCTTTCTCTCCTTTTTCAATAGTCTTGAATAAAATTTTCTTTGCCTATTTGCTCCACTCAGTGCAATTTTTCTTTGACATTTGCAAGCATGGGTTGCAAAGAGAGTAGTATGTTTAAAGTCACACGACCAAGATTCAAGTCATGTAACCGCCAGGAAAACTGCTAAATATTTCTGCTCCTTAATTGGTACAACTGTAAAAGGAGTTCAAAAAATTCCCACCTTATTATGTCATCAGAAGCATTAAATGAGATCATGTTGTAAAAGCATCTTGTAAAGTGTTGTATGCTTTGTACATGGGAATTTTATTCTGCCCTCAGCAGCTAATATAAGATTGAAAAAGTGGGGTCACAATGGTTGAACATATGGGCTCTGAAATCAGAATCACCCTTAATAAGCTTCATAACCTCTCTTTGTCTCAGTTTCTCTAAATGAAAATGAGGGTATAGAACTTCCTAGGGTTGTAAGAAACTAAAGGAATTAATTTAGTGCTTAGAATAGTCTGTGGCAGATAATTTGCATGAGTAAAAATATAGCATATATACTATATGTTCACAAATGTAGTTAGATCTTCCCTCTACTTAAAAGTGTCTGGTGGTTCCTCAGTGTTTTTGGTTTAAACCCAAAGCTTTATTGCAAGCCATTCTCCCTGATAACCCATGATCCAATCTGAATGATGTTTTTTATAACTTCATTCAGGTGTAATTGATCTACAATAAACTGCATGTATTTAAAATTCATTTTTGATGAGTTAAAAATATTTATACATTCATAAAATCACCAAATTGTATTCTTTTAGGTATTTTATTATTAAAAAGTAGGATTCTGTGGGCCTCAGATTATGCTTTTTCATCACTCTGGACTTCTTTTCTTCTTGCTTTTCCCTACCCAACTCCAGAAATTTTCACCAGAGTCCTTCTGATTTATCCTTGAGATCAACTCATAAGTTACCTCTTTAGAGAAGCCCTACCTAACACCCCAGACTGAACCATCTAGTCACATAGCTCCCCAGATGTTTCATTCATATGACTTCTCAGAGTTTTGAACTCATGTAATTAATATTGCATGACTATTTCATTCTCTCTGACTGGTCTGGAAGCTACCTACATGGTAAATATTGTATTACCAGAGCTGAGCATATAACCCTTTGGCACTTAATTGGAAATATAGCTTTCTCAAGATAAATATTTGTCTGTGAACTTTTTGTATAATATTTTGGGCATGCAAAGTTTTTTAATCTTTATAAAGTGAACTATGTCAGCCTTACCTATGGAAGTACACTGATCTCTGCAGGCTAGGCTCTTCTCCATGTATGTATGCAGAGCTTCATCCAAGAGACTCTTTACACCACCTTCTAGGCTCCAACCTGGCCCACAGGGGGAAAAGGGCTGTCCAGTGCTCTCCAGTGCAGTGGACAACTGTCTTGGCTTGCCTGGGACTGCTGAGACATTTCCTGAGACATGGAACTTACAGTGTTAAAATCAGAATAGTTTTAGGCAAACCAGTACTACTCCCCACCCAAGCTCTCCCAGAGGCCCTCCTCTCTCAGCCAGCTGCCTGCCGATCTCAGCAGCCTCTTTCTAGGTTTGGAAGGCTAGTGGGAGTTGGAAACAGAGAGAATTCAAGATTCAAACAGATCTGGTCAGTATCTTTCCTGAAGTCTATGCATATACCACTTAGCCTAGCACAAAATATACACTCAAAAATCTCTGTTGAATAAATAGATGAATTCAACATTTATTTTATAAAAGGTAGATAAGCGTCTGCCCACAAGACCCTAGGAACTCTTTGGAAAGTTATCATGCAACTCAGCACTGACACCACCCACAGCATGTGGGAATCATAGAATTCAGGGCAATGGATATTATTTTCCCTGCTAGAAAAACTCAATAGGAGTTTTAAGAAGAGATCTAATTAATAGTAAGCAATTTATTAACACAATTGGAAATTATATGTAGAAAACATTCTCCCTTTGGACAAAAGTTCCCCGTTCCTCACCCCCCTTCCTTCATCTCCTGGCAACCACCACTCACAGAAATATAGATAGTTCTATGAGTTTGACTAGTTTATATACTCATATAAGTAAGGTATATAAAATAATATTTGTCCTTCTGTGACTGTCCCCAAGTCCATCTATGTTGATTGATGGTATAAAGTTACATTATACAAGATAAATAAGCTCTAGAGATCTGCTATACAGTGTAGTGCCTGTAGTTAACAGTCTTGTGTACCTGAAAAATTGTTAAGTGTAGATCTCATGTAAAGTGTCCTATACACCAAACAAACAAAGAAAAAAAGATGAGGGGACACAAAAATCTTTTGGAGGTGATGGATATGGATCTGTTTATTACCTTGATTATGGTGAGGGACTCACAGGTATATGCATACATCCAAACTCATCAAAATGTATACATTGAATATGTGAAATTTCTGTATATTAAGTATAACTCAATGAAGCTTAAAAAAAAGAAAGAAAAACTTTTCCTTGAACCCAAACTTCAATATCTGTTTTTTCCTCTGTCACTACACAGGTGGAAATTTTACTATCTGAGCCCCAAATCTTATCTCCTCAACTGGACAAACACTTCCACCACTAGACCTCCTTAATGCATCTACCTGTTGTGTCTTAGAACTCTTGTTCTAAACTCTTTGGCTTTTTCCAAACCCAAACAGTGCTCTCTGTAGTCATGTATTCACAGATTCAGACTTCAGGCTCCAATCTATACTGCATTCTAAATTTTTGCTTTCCTTTCTCAATTACTGCAAATTCAGATTTAATACTTGGTCAGTATGCCCTATGAATGTACCAGTTGTTGATAACTGCCATCTGTTTTTATTAGTCCTCTGTAGTACTAATTGTTAAATATTTTCAATAATAACAGTGATGTTATGGTGGCTGATACTTCACAATCTCCTTTCGTCCTCCTCCTGCTGTCATATTATAAAATTCAAACACATCTGGGATAGGTAAATCACTAATATATAATTCATCAAGATATGAGCAATTTATTAAACCTTGTTCTTTTTGACCAGTGAGACATATCAATAATAAGTTATTGAGATGGGAATAGGCTGAAGGGAACATAATTAGAAGGGGAAGAAAGGCCAGAAAACCAATCACTATCTTTGTATTCCTCATGTCTTGTGATATGTCTGACAAATCATAAGCACTCAAATATTTGAATGAATATATGAATCATTAAGTGAGTGCGTGAATAAATAAATGAAACGTGCTCAAAATAACCTTTGTCTCATTCATATTTGTATATAGAGGTATCTCGGGGATAATATCTAATTGTTCCATTGCTTCAGAGAATGTCTCCTTATAGAAACATTTTTAGCTCTAATTTTAATTCACATCTTACTTACTGTTTTTTTGGATTTCTTCCTACCTCACATCTTGTGAGAAACTGCCAAAAAACTTCTGCTTACCTGATCCCCTCTCATGACGATTTACCATTCAGTTAATTTTGACCTCATTATTTAATTTTTTTCTCTTAGACTTTCTCTTCTTTCCTTTCCCTTTCCTTCCTGAACAGTTGTCTTAAATCCATTAGATAAGAGCTCATGGGAAGGTGAGATGGAGCCATAGTAGCTCAGAGTAGGGTGAAGTGGGTGTCCACATGAGGGTGGGGGTGGGGATTTGGAATTAGCAGTAGGAGATTGATTATGTACTGGTAGAGTGTGCAAATAGGTAAGTAAATTAGGGATAATAGGAGTCAACTTTCTCACTGTTGAAGGAAGTTACAAATATAGAAAGGGGAAAACTAGAATGCACCACAAGAAATGTGGTGTTGGATTTAAATTGGAAATATCTGTGTGTGTGTGTGTGTATTTTATATATATATATATATATATATATATATATATATATATATATAGAGAGAGAGAGAGAGAGAGAGAGAGAGAGAAGATAGATAGATAGATAGGTGAGTGTGTGTGTATATACACAGACACCCTGGTTCTGTACACTCACAGGGACCACATGCAGTGATATCCCAATATCAATAAGCACATATAGCACCAGATATTTTCTAAATATCATGATCTACCTGAAAGGAAGCAAGGCTTTTGTAGAAATGGGTGATTCCAGGTCTAGGATAAATAAAATAGAACATGATCCCAAAACATCTTATTGTTGGGCTTCCCTGGTGGCGCAGTGGTTGGGAGTCCGCCTGCCGATGCAGGGGACGTGGGTTCGTGCCCCGGTCCAGCAGGATCCCACATGCTGTGGTGCGGCTGGGCCCGTGGGCCATGGCCGCTGGGCCTGTGCATCCGGAGACTGTGCTCCGCAACGGGAGAGGCCACAACGGTGAGAGGCCCGTGTACCGCAAATAAAAAAACAAAAACAAAAACAAAACAACAACAACAAAAACATCTTATTGTGCCAGAAAATAAGGTTCTCAAATATTTTTGTGGGCATGCCTAAAGACTCAGGAACCAGGATGAAGGGGTTTCTGCTAGACAAATTGAAGACATTTTGGCATCAAAGTAAATAACAATTATAATCCATTGAATACAGTAGGAATCCATCACTCCATACAGACATAAGCATATTAATATATTAAAATTTTGGTGAGAAACAAGATGTTTACATATTTTCAATTTATTTCACACAAATGCTTATAATTTCAAACAGAAAATGAGTAGCTTTATGTAGATAAGATGGGCTGACTCTATCTTAGATTAAAAATCAAAGTTAATATCACCAATAATGTGACACACAAATTGTGTGACACGATAGGAACTAAAAAAAAAAAAAAAACACAATATCACTATAGTGTTATTTCTGCCAAAGTTGTATAATCTAAATATAATTGTGAAATATCAGACAAACAAAACTGAGGCACATTCTACAAAATAGCTTCTATTCTTCAAAAGTTTCAGAGCTTAAAAAAAATAGTCGAGAAGACTGATAAACTGTCCCAGATTGAAGGAGATTAAAGCAACATGGCAACTAAATGTAACATGTGATGCTTAACTAGATCTTTGTGCTATAAAGGACATTGTTGGGCTTCCCTGGTGACGCAGTTGAGAGTCTGGTTGAGAGTCCACCTGCCGATGTAGGGGACACGGGTTCGTGCCCTGGTCCAGGAGGAACCCACATGCCACGGAGCGGCTGGGCCCGTGAGACATGGCCGTTGATGCTGCGCGTCTGGAGCCTGTGCTCCACAACGGGAGAGGCCACAACAGCGAGAGGCCCGTGTACCACAAAAAAAAAAAAAAAAAACAAAAAGGACATTGTTGTGAAAACTGTCAAAACTTGAGTGAGGTCTAGGGAATGTTTGATGACAGTACATCAGTGTTAATGTCCTGACTTTGATGTTTGTATTGGGTAATTTGAGAGAATGCCTCTGTTTATAGAAAATATGCACTAAATATTCCAGTGCAATCAAATAATATTGCAACTTATGTACAAATGTTCCAGAAATAAAGTTTTCCTTGTATATACCACATTTCTGAAAGTTTGCTTTTTTTCAAACTTAAGAAAAATATTTTTAAAAGAAACATTTCCAGATGCTCCTTTTTCCTGTCTTTCTTGAGTTGACAGGTGGTCCCCAGACCATCCTCTTTATCCCTCCCTCCCCATTCCCAGCAGCACTCACAGCCATTTAGGTGTGCACAATGTTTAAATAAAATTTGAAGGAAACAGCACTGAGGTGGAGAAGGGGTGATTTCACTGAAGCATGATATGACATAACTCGGGGTTAAATCAAATGGACATTGTAGTCTTGGAAAATTTTCCTCAGAAAAATACTATTGGCAGAATTTTCTTCTAAATGCTGATGGCCTGGATTCCTATGAATCCCCATAGCACCAGGTTCTCCTGATGCACCACCTTTTTCTCTGCCACACATCTCCAGGGGCACCACCTTTTTCTCTGTCACACATCCTCCCAATGTGTGAATGTCTTTATGTAGATCTCCATACCAGTATGCCAAATGCAAAACCATTATGGATATCCCAGGGTGCTCCACATTATAACCAAGTAGCCCCACAAACCTGTATACCTGAATATTTCTATCCCACAAAAGGATTCTGTAGTCATCTCCCAAAATAAGAACACCTGCCATCAGCTCTCCACTTAATATTCACTGTAAACTATAGTGCCATGTAATAACACAGTGAGAACTTGATAAAATGTTGCCAGATTAATGTTGAGAGTAGGTCTTAAAAGTTCTCATCACAAAATAAATAGTAATTATAACTGTGTGGTGGTGGATGTTAACTAGACTTACTGTGTTGATCATTTTACAATATATATAAATATTGGCTCATTATGTTTTCACCTGAAACTAATTCATTATATGTCAATCATATATCAATAAATTTTTTTAAAATAATGAAATTACAATACTAATATTGGAGTATGTACCCATTGAACTTCTAGAAATATTCTAAATTCAGAAACATACAGACTGGATGGAAGGGATGCTCTTTTTTCCCACCTTTACTGAGATATAATTGACATATAACATTATTGACATTTAAGGTATATAATGTGATGATTTGGTTCATGTATATTTTGTGAAATGTTTACCACAATAATGTTAGTTAACACATCCTTTACCTCATATAATTACCATTTTGTTGTTGTTATTGTCATGATGAGAAAATTAAAGTTCTACTGTCATAGCAACTTTTGAGTGTACAATACAGTATTGTTAAATATAGTCACTATGCTGTACAATAGTCCCCTGGAACTTATTGAAGAATGGATGTTCTTTTGTCTGAACACATGATAAAAGACTTAGCTCTCTGAAGCAATCCATCTATTCAGTGGATTTGTGATTTTGCTTATAAATTGAGTAGGCAAGGTGAGATCATTTAAAATAGTAAATCAGCTTTTCCTAAGATTCCATAGATCATTTGGTGTGTGAATGAATTAATCTCTGGGTTTCCTAATTGCTTAACTTTGACCATTTCAGTTAATGAAATGTAAACATGCCATCTAATTAATAAAGCTATTTCTCTTGTCAATACAGATATTTCTCTAACTCTTAGATCAATGTTTTTGTAGACAGGTATTACAGATATACAGTTTTACTCCTAGCATTAGTACATGAAATATTTTAGACAGTGTGCATTTGGCATTAAATTTTTTAGAATAACAGTTGCCTAACTCTTGTTTAAATTAATTCTTAAGAATGTTATCAGTATATCTGAGTACCTTGCCAGCATTGAGACATAACATCTTTTATATCCAGTGTGGAATAATTACAGACTGAAAAATTTAATGAAGTCCTGATTTTGTCAATGATATATCACTAGAGTCTCTTAAAAGTTGCAATAGTACAGGGCATATGAAAATCAGAAGGATATAAGTGTCTTAGCTTACAACGATAATGAGTATGACAGTTTCCTGAAGTAGCTGTAAATCAAATGCACTATAGCTATAAAAAAAAAAGAAAAAATGTGTGGTATTCAGATATGATCCTATATTGCTGCTTCCCTATAAAAGCTGTGCATACAAATGAGAAGGAGGCATCCACACTGTCTTCAGGGAATGGTCTGCCCCTGAGCAGAAAAGATGATGATGTAGAGTTGTTTTCGAAAACTGCTGAAGTTCAGCTTCATCTAGTAGGAGCCAAAGCAGTGCAATTACACCTGGGACACATTCGAAATCAGTTCAAAGTAATAAGAAACCTGAAATCACAAAGAACAAATGACATTCCAGGCTATAGAATTGATGAAATATGTTTTCCAATTTCATGTTTATTATCATTGATTGACTAAAGATTTTTCTTTAAATTAAAAGAAAAAAAATGTGGGTCTGAATAGTATTTTTTTCAAGTTATCCAAGTAGAAACACAGGTTTAAGTCTATTTAACTGACTTTTCCTTAGGAAGTTACATAAATGAAAGTAAATAATGAATCCATCACTGAAAAAAGCAAAGTAGTAGAAATTAGATTTTAGTCAAATTAAATCGGGTAGACTTCTTTTTGGTATTATGTTGCAATTGAATGGAATGAGATGTTTTCTTGTTTATGTTTAAAAGATGTTAACTATAATTGATAAAAAAAATTAAGCTCAACGTGTCATTCACAAGGTGTTTTGGAAATAATAAAAACTGGTTATGGAGCAAAGACAAAAATTCAGAAAATAGTTAAGGATACTAATATTCATTTTAATGCAATTACACTGCACAAAAATTAATATCTAGTTTTTGTCCATGAGCTCATTGACAGCTATTAGTGTTCAGGTGGGTCAAACCTGAAAGAGAGTTATCAGATCAAGCTTAAGATGGCTTAAACAAAATAGAGTCCTGGATTTACGTCAGTTAACAAGTCAAGATTGTAGCTGGCAAGACAATGACAGGTGTCAGATTATTATACAGTGGTGGGATACAAGTCCTACTTGATGGTCCTGTGGCAGTCATCTATATAGTTAGGATTCTGGGCTAATTTTAAGATATCTGCAGAAACCATGTATGTCTTTTGCTATCTTCTTAGATTATGGCAGTTATCTAAGTCATTTTATCCATCAAACATTTATTGAGTACCTGCTATTGGCAGGTATTGTGAAAAATAATGGTATACAGCAGGAATCAAGATATAAATGATCTCTGCCCCTCAGAGTTTATAGTGGGGGAAGACCAACGAAAGGAAATAACAACACAGTATGATAAGAGCAATAAGAATATGGAAGACTGGTGCTTTACCTATGTCTAAGAATGGAGGGTGTCTGGTCAAAAATCTTGTGGACAGTTCTTTAAATTATATACTTTTCCTGTGTCTAGGTAAAGTTTAACATGTTTACCATTTCCATGATTATTTGTGTGTCAGTAAACTTTTGCTATGCAACATACCACCTCAAGATTTAGGGACTTGAAACCACAACTATTTATTTGCTCACAATTCTATTGGTCAACTAGGTGGTTCTTCTGGTCTTGAGCAGCTTGTCTCAACTGCTGCCAGCCATCAGCTTGCCTGGGGCTAGGCACTCTGGAGTGGCCTTCTGCACATGTCAGGACCTTCAACTAGGTTTGCTAGAGCATCTAAAATGACTAGTCTCTGATCTGCTCATAGGTTAGCTTAAGCTTGTTCATATGGCAGCCTACAGATTCCCAACAGCAAGAGAAAGCGAGGCCAAGTTTGCAAGAACTATTTAAGCCTCTGCTTATATGAAATTTACTAACACCCTATTGGCCAAAGCAAGCCCTATGGACAAGCCCCTATTCAAAAGGTAGAAAATCAAATTTTTCAATAGATGGGTGGAACTGCAAAATATTCTCTATTCCCCTTTGTTAAAAGAGGAAATAACTTTGCTCTTAGAACACTGTTTGATTGATAAAACTTTTCAACTCCCCACTAATTTAGGAAGAAGCTTAAACCATTAAAATTGACAAAATGGGGACTTGCCTGGTGGCACAGTGGTTGAGAGTCCACCTGCCGATGCAAGAGACACAGGTTCGTGCCCCGGTCTGGGAAGATCCCACATGCCATGGAGTGGCTAGGCCCGTGAGCCATGGCCACTGAGCCTGCACGTCTGGAGCCTGTGCTCCACAGTGGGAGAGGCCACAACAGTGGGAGGCCTGCGTACCGCAAAAATAAAATAAATAAATAAATAAAATAAAAAATAACACTTAAGAAAAGAAAAAAAAAATTGACAAAATATTCTTCCCCCATCTGTGCCACTTAACCTTGTTCTCCATCACTCCCTAGTATTAAAGCTTTAGACAGAGAGTTACATAAACTTTCCTTTAAATTCTCTCTGCAAGTGAGATTTGCTCATCCTTCAATGCTTAGCATAAGCTCTACTTTTTGTTCACGTGTTTCTTATTACTCTGAATGAAAATGACTGTGGCTCCAGCCCAAATCTCTTATATCCAAATTGTTTTCAAGAGAGTTGTCTGCTACTGATTTTCCTCAATCCAGACAGTACCTATTCACTGCAGCACATACTGCTGCTCTTAATCTTAAACTCACTAGGATCTTACTTAACCACTTCTTTAAAGTTTATCTTTTTCCTTAATTAGAAGCAGGCCCCTTGAGGACTATAGCTCTTTATTTTATGCTTTATCATTTTTCCTTGAGTCTTTAAATGTATGTTAAATTATTCTTCCATAAAATATTGTATATTATTTTTCATGATTTTATTTATAAAAATTTGCAAAATGAGATATTCATTAACTTTTCATTTACCTCAAAATAATTTACCATTTCTTCTAATATTTTGATTTTTCAACTAAGGAGCCCAAGACAATCAGTTTAATAGATTATGTGGCTTAAAAGAGTTGAGAATAAAAATTGGTAAAACATGGGAGTTGGCCAAATGTGACAGATAAGGAATAGTCATTAAGACACTTTCAACAAACATTCATAATGGATGTGCCATTTTCTTCTTTGCAAAACCTTTGCTTCACTCATTTATGACATCTGTTGAGAATCTAGGACAGAGCAGATGCTGTGTATTCACCAAAGCAGATGCAGAGTGTTTGAAGTAAAACAAAAGGTCAAGTAGTAATCCTCTGCAAAGAATATGAACTTTCCCCCATGTGAATATCAATGTTTCTAACTTTTTGTTGCATATTGACATAAATGTGTTAATAAGATGCTAGAAAGTCTGATTGAAAGGGAGAAAGTAGCCAATTTTCTCCATGCTTAGTATATAAAATATCAAGTATATGTATGCTTGGAAACATTTGAATCCTTGGAAAATTGCTTTGCTTTAACATCAGAATGTTAGGTACTGAGTAGAGAATTTATATCTACTTTCCTTTATTTTCAGAAATATATCACCTTTCTCTCCATTTGAATAAAAAATCCTGAAGAGCAGGCGGCCTACATGTGTGATCCATCCTCTTCTATATAATTAGCTCTGTGACCTCTCTAAGCCTTTGTTGCCTAATCTATAAAGTGGAGACATTAATACCAATCTTTACTATTTTATAGAGTAATGAGAACACAATCAAATAACACAAAAGAAAATCCTTTATAACTTGGAAAACAGTAGGGGGAAATTGCATTATTACAGTATTAGAGCATAATACCTAAGTGCTGTTCCACCACTCTCTACTCAAATGTCTCATTCTAGGTAATCCTAGACCAGAATCTTCCAATGATTGACTATGTAGCATTTAACAAGTCAGTCACCTCTCTTTATCACATTTTTCTCATCTAGCTTTACTAGATGATATTAAGGTCCTTTCTATCCTTTAAAATTCTGTGATAAAACAAGTTAAAAAATCTATTATGGAATGCTCTTTGAAAAAAACATTAAGAAATAGTGTGAGCTTCCTCTCCTTTAACTGACGTCTGTTGACAAAATTATATTTATAGATTTGATTATATTTATAATTTTGAATAATTAGGTTAACTAATCTTTGATCACTTCATTAATTATATAAGGTGATTAGATTAGAGATTATATTAAAATCCTTTTTTTTTACATCTTTATTGGAGTATAATTGCTTTACAATGGTGTGTTAGTTTCTGTTTTATAACAAAGTGAATCAGTTATACATATAAATATATGCCCATATCTCTTCCCTCTTGCGTCTCCCTCCCTCCCACCCTCCCTATCCCACCCCTCTAGGTGGTCACAAAGCACTGAACTTATCTCCCTGTGAAAACCCAACTTTTTATAGTGGTCTAAAATGCCCTTTATTTTCTGGCTCCTGGCTTTGTATACGTTTTTTAAAATGGCTCCACATTATTGGATACTTCTCCCAATGAGTGGCAGGGTCAATATCCCCTTCTCTTGAATCTGAATGACTTCTTCAAATAACAGAATACTGAAATGATGCTACCTGACCTCAAAGGCTGGGTTATCAAAGGCCATACCACTTCTGCTTAGATCTTTTGAAATGCTTACTCTGTGGATGTTCCCTTTTGGGACCCTCCTTAGAAATCAGCCTCCATGCTGTGGGATGCCCAAGCCACAAGGAGAGGGAATATGCATTTTTGCTTTAATTAATAGTCCCAGCGGGGTCTAATTCTTCCCAGTCCAGGTTCCAGGCTTGGGAGTAAAGGAGCATCCAGATGATTCTAAAATGAAGCCCCAGACATGGTGGAGCAGAAATAAGCCATCTCTGCTATCCCCTGGACAAAACATTGACCTACCAATCTATGAGCATAAAAGAATACTTATTGTTTTATACCACTTGCTTTAGGATTCTTTGTTATGCAGCCATACATAACCAGATCAGTCTACCTCTTTGGCTCTCTCTCATTTGTTATGCTCTAGATACCCTGACTTCCTTTGGCACCTGGACTGTGAAAGGGTCTTCCTGTCTTGGAAACTTTGTTCTTCTTGTGCCTTCTGCATGGAACACTTTCTGTATACAACATCCACTTATGTGTAGATATCTGCTTATTAATCTTTGATGGCCATTTATCTCCTCTTAAGAGAGGTTTGCCCTTAATCACCTTGCCCAAAGTAACCTCCCCACACACCATCACCAGTGCTTTCCATTGTCTAAAATTACCTTATATGTCTATTTGTGCATTTATTATTCATCTTACTCGTATAATATTCACCATAAAAGCAGAAAGTTTTTGCCATCTTGTTCACAGGTATATATACTGCTCTTAAAACACTTTCAGTGAATAATGAACGTAATGTGCATAGGAAAGATCTTTCATATAGGCTTAAATGTATATTCTTACTCCCAGCATTGAAAATTGATATCAAAAGTCTATAATATGCCCTGTACCTCTGAATTTCTAACATGTAATTGAGATTATTCCAAAGCAAGTACACTGTGGATATTGTTTCAAGGATAATACTTTCTCTATACATATGACCATTTCTTCATAAAACAATAGGATAAGACGTTATATTGTAATATACAAATTACTATATCATGGATTCTTAACAGAAATAGCAACAGATATTATATCCAATTAGGTTAGATTATCATAGGAAAGTATAACTAAGAATAGATTTTCACTGTGCCTCACCTCAGTTCAATACTGATTTGTCTATTATTTTCATTTATTTTCTTTCACAGTTATAATTGATGGTATGAATAATAAACTGATTATCCTTCTTTTACCTCAATAGTCCTCTTTCTCTGTCTACTGAAATCCAGTTCTTCCTTATATTACTATTCCCCTACATTTTGCCCATGTATATATATATATTTAAGCAGATAGCACACAGAGTTCTCACATCTCCCCCTTCCCCATAAAGTTTCCCATTTTATTAATGTCTTGCATTAATGTGGCTTAGTTGTTACAATTAATTAACAAATATTGATACCTTATTATTAAGTAAAGTCCTGGTGGGCCTGGCAAGGCCTTCCTCTGGAGCCTCCTGGCCCTGTTTGCCTCTACCCTTTAGGGCCTATGAAGGTAAGACCCTTCTTCTGGTGAGAAGAACACGGTTGTTGTTGTTGTCACTGCATGCTGCCCCCTCACTGTCACCTCCAAGGGGGGATTAACCAAAGGCCACCCTGACCTTGTTTTCATGGACTCACAATAAAAAGATCATTTACTTTAAAAAATTAAAGCTTACTCTTTCTGTTGTACAGTCTATGGTTTTTGACAAATGCATATTTTCATGTATATACTATTACAGTATTATAAAAAATAGTTTCAGTATCCTAAAATCTCCTGTGCTCCATCTATTCATCCTCCTTCTCCCCTAACCCCAGCAACTGCTGATCCTGTTGTTTCTATAGTTTTCTCTTTTCCCAAATGTCATATAGTTGGAATTATACTTAGCAATACACATTCCTCCATTTCTTTTGTGGCTTAATAACTCATTTCTTTTCATTTCTGAATAATGTTCCATTGCATGGCTGCACTAAAGTCTATCTATTCATTCACCTATTGAGGGATATTTTGGTTGCTTCTAGTGTCTGGAGACTATAAGTAAAGCTTCTATAAATATTTGCATGCAGATCTTTGTGTGGCATATTATCTGGTTCTAAGTTACTATGTTGATTGTCTAACTAGTATCCCTGTGTCCAAGTGTTTGACCCAATACAAGCTCTACCATGGAGTGATTGTTCACCATGGAAGGTGATCTTTCTGGAGTGTAACCTTGTCACTGTCACCATTATGCTGAAAGCTTTCAGAATGTACTCAGTGAAGTTTAAATTATTAGCATGACATCAATGGACTTTTATCATCAAATCCCAAAATATCTCTCCCAATTTATATACCAAACCACTGTGCCACATGTACCTCTGCCCTCCAGACATGGTAAAACACCTGACTTCCAAGGATGTAGCTCTTATTCCTCTGGTTTCTGCTGATCTCTGGGCCTAGCATGCCCTTCCCTGGGCCTAGCATGCCCTTCCCTATCTTGATTTCTTATTCAGACATCTTTGTCTCCCTGATACCTTTGTCTATTTCCAGAATAACTTCTCTCCTCTTTATCCCCATAGCACCTACAGCATATGCCTATGATAGTATCCACCGAAGTATGTTGCAGTGATTTATTTGTTTGACTCTCTTCCTCACTGGATTGTGGCAATGGCATATTACAGTACAAGTTTTATGGCAGTCTATTTAGGTTGTAGAGTGAAGCATGAGGTTTTAGAACGGGTACTGGATACATCAGAAGACCAGACTTTGAGTTCCAGCTTTGCCACTTACTAGCTAGTTGTGTAAGCTCTTGCAAGTCTAACAAAATTTCAGAAACAAATTTCTATTTGAAACTTTACAGTATTACTTTCTGCTTTACAGTTACTAAAAATATTAAATAGTGTCTGCAGATTTTTGTAAACTCTAAAGTGCTAAACTTGTGAAATATTTCCAATGGACTTTCAAGAATAAAACCTTAAGGTTATTATTATTAACAGAATAAATCCCATCCAAAACAGAGAAAAAATAGATACATTATTATATAATTATAAACTTTCTATAGTTAGAAGAGACCATAGAGGTAATTTCATTCAACCCTTTAGTTTTACAGACGAGGAAATCGTGATCATAATAGGTTAAAAGGTCTGCGTACAGTCACAGCAATGGCATAGTTGAATTAAAAGCTGAATTCAGCATGGCCAAAGGAAACAGTTAAGGAAGATACGTTAGACTAAAATGGGATAAATCTTGAAAATCATTAGAGCTTAAAATATTTGCTTGGATTTTCCAGTTTCTTTACAACTTTAAAAGCAAATTTACTTTTCAGAGAAGATTCAATTCCAAGAAAAAAATCAATTTAATGTTTTTATTAACCTGACCATGGACATGATTGAACTTCTATTGGAGTCCTTCCTCATAAAGTGCACAGATCACTATGATTGGGAATTTGCCATTTAGGAATCATATATTGTAGAACTATACATATTGTCATTTTATGTATCTATTATGAGCTCAGGATCTTAGAAGAACCCAAACCTTTAAACAGCCCCACCACCATCCCATATACCTGTACTCATCTAGTTTTATCCTTTAAAATTTAAACCCTTGATCCATATTGCAAAATAAATATCCCATGGGAGGAAAGCACTTTCAAGTGTAAAGGGCTCAAAATAGAAAGATGGGGGCAGAAAGCAGACAGAGGAAATGGAGTCTTGAAGAACTACTTTATTAATGTAGGAAAGGAAAAAAAATAACTGTTAAACTGACTGTGGAAAAACTGTCTGCTAGGAAAATAATATATTAGTATGAGGTTGATAGCACAATGTTCAGGGAAATGGATTGATGATCTATGGTGGGTTAAGTTTTGCAAATGATTGGGGAGGCTTGGAACAGCTGCTAGGAAGAGAAAGAGGGGAGAACAAAGGGAGAGAGATGCTCTGCAACCTGCGGGAGGCCAGGGCAGTTTATTGCTAGAATGGGTTCGGGTGATGTTCACGCTGAGACAGAGAATGGAGATCCACTGAGAGGAGAGACTTGAGGGAAAACAACAATTTAGCAGAAGCAGCAAACAAAATAATCAGAATGTAAGTTTTTGAGGTGAGAAGTCCTCCATTTGTCCCTGGAGTTATTTGGAGTAATGTCAAGGTTCTACTTTAGGTGATATTCAGGTTCAAACCACTTTTACTTAAATCTTAAAAGACAAGGTGACTCTAGTACTTGGGGAATATGAAGGCCCTTGGCCTTCAGGTTGTGCCTGCTTGATACTTTATTTCTCAGTTCAAGCGATTACTTTTCAGTTCAACAATAAGAGATATACTTGAGAATATGAATGGGTATTCATTTCTCTGAACCTTACCAAGTGGTCATGACTCAAGTTTTTTCTTTCAACCTCACGAAGTAAGAGGCTAGGAATATAGCATGACTGAGTAAGAATGCAACTGCACAAGAGGCAGAAGATCTACCCTTCACAAACGTGAAGATCTACCCTTCACAAACCAGGTGTGTGACTTGGAACAAGTGGCAGTTTCCCTGACCCTCACTGTCTTCATGCTTACATTGAGGAAATGGGGCCAGATCAGTGGTTTTCAAACATTTTTAAAGTTATATGTGCTATATTATAGCTTAATAGATGTTATTACTTATGGAAATAGCAAGCAGGCAAAATTTGGATGATAAGATTAAAATATGCACACTCAATTTTCTTTTTTTTGGTATTGACAACAAAAACAGTGATGGTAGTTAATATTTGATGTGAGAGGAAGTATGTTAAAGTAAAATTTAAAATTCTGACAGAGTTCAGGAAGAAATGAGAAAATAAGTCTGTATTTTCAAAATATAAATTCTATTTTTGTTTATTTAAACATGCAATTTGGAGGGACAAGCACAGCTTACGGGTCTCCTAAAAATGGGGCATGGTGTCACAGGCTCAAGAATAACACAGCCGTCAGGCTTAAACTCGTAATACAGGTTTTCTTCTGTCTCCTATTTTTCATTTCACGCTTCATTTTCAATTTTTAGTACTGATTGATAAGCCACACAACTTTAGTCTGCACTCATCCATCACTAATAAGAGCAATTTAAATTCATCTCTTTCTTTTTGATTTGGGAGGCGTGGTAAGGACTATAGAAATAAGGGCACCATTATAGGTTGTGGTGCAACTTGGAAAGGTTTGAGCCGGGTCATCACTCATTAAGAAGTAATTCTTATCTTCAGCTAAATTGTAATTAAATCTAAAGCAAAATTGTGTGAAGCCTTTTGAATACCAGAAATCTTTTCACTCAAGAAACTCATTTTTAATTTTTTTAATTCATAAATTTATCTCAACTCAGATCCACTTTGTCCATTTTGCATGGGTATGGAGTAATGGAAATATGTTATACTTGCATCCACAAATCCAGATTCTAATTCTGAGTGTACAATGTGCTAATGTGTAACCTCACACGCATTATGGAAACCTTTCTAAAATCTCAGTTTCCTGTCTTGTAAAACCTGTACTGTGATTCTTACACAATAAGACAGTTGTGTGAATCCAATAGATAGTTCATTCAATAGGTATTCATCATATTCCTGCATGAACTAAACACTGCTATAGGCATCAGGGACACAGCAGGGACTGACCAGATATGATCACCTCCCTTATGGGGCTCACATTCTAGTGAGTGGACACAGTCAATAACAATCAGAATACGTCCAGTGGAGATCCCTTCTACAAATAAACTATAACAGATTAAGGGGTATAGAGAGAAACAGGGGTAAGGAATGTTGATTTTCAAGGGTGGTTGGGAACAGCCTCTGTAGTAAAGGGATATTTGTACACTAAAGCCTGTTTTTGTTACAAATAGCAGAAAACTGATTGAAACTACTTTCCAAGCCCCATTGCTACCCCGAACAAAAGTGGGAAAATTTGCAGGGGCCCTATTACTCAGAAAAATTATATTCAGCAGTTCAAACCATGTCATCAAGATTCTCTCACTCCCTCTCCCCATTGCTGGATTTCAATTTCTTCTGCTTTGTCCTAACTCTTGAGGTAGTTTTCTTATCTTCATTTTTTCAAATCCTGCAAAACATGTTCCCCACCATACCCTTACAACTTGTTAATTCATAAATAACCCTTTTCCCCCAATACTTCCAGAAAATATCTCAAGGACGGATTTTTTCCCCTGACCTGGCTTGAATCATGTGTCCATTTCTAAATTAATCATCTGGTCTACTAAAAATATTGAAGATGATATGTAATTAAGATATTTATTTTTAAAGGGAATGCTAAGAGATATTCTTTAATATTTCTTTCCTCTTATTTTGTTCATTCAAGTTGTTTTCTCTAAATTATATGGTGATCCTGAACCTCTCTGATTGTATTTATAAATGAAGTGCCAGGTTGATTATTATAGGTCTGTGTTGCCTTGACAGTTGTAACGCTGGTTTCCACAGCAAGCCTCCCAAAATTGGAGGTCTGTGAACTCTTTGTAAATGACCCAGACATATTCAGGCAGGCAGCTCTCCTTTTAAGCTGCATTGGTGGAGAGTATATAGGCAACATAGGGTTCAATTTTATTGTCAGTTTAGGGACATTCTGTTCTGGGGGTAAAATGCTTAAGGTATTTAACTTCTCAGAAGAGTTAGCTTTGTCAAATTCTGGTATGTATTTTGGTATTTGCTCTGCTTTGATTTTGTTTAGTCTTTAAACCTAATGCTATGGACCCCTCCAGAGAGGTATTTATTTATTTAGGAAACTCTCATTGTCTTAGTCCTGGGGGGACTCCACATTCTATGTATTCAGGAACGGCTGAGGCATGGTTCACTGGCTATGTAGCCCGTGGCCCTTGAACTATGGAAGTGTTTTGTCTCCCTACATGCCTCACGTTGGTCACTAATAGCTTTAGGAAGAAGAAAGTGCATGGGCAAGAGAGGCAGATCACCTTGTTTTTAAAGCTGAGTATTGTCTGAGGTCAGCTGTCCATGATGAGGTTCTGTCAATGCTCAGGAGCGAATCCTTAACTATTCTGTCTCTGTTTGGGCTACCCCTCTCTAGATTGAAACCTCTCTGGATGACTATAAAAGTTTAATTAGCTCATCTCTGGAGACCTTGATACATATTCCAAAGTACAAGGAATGTGTGGGAGTTGGAACAAGAAGGAACCATTTCCTGTGACCCGTCTGCCTACTCTGTGTCTTAGACAGCACAAGGTTCAGTACCTAAGACCAGGTTTAAAGAAAGTGATGTCCCTCTTGGAAATTCCTCTGACCTATGAGGACATCTCATGAGGACATTCTCATTTCCTTACTGTTCATCCCTACCTCAGTTCTTCCAGCTCCTCCTTTCTCTTTGATTTCTGGTTTTCTTTTACTCCTCATCTAATCTCTTGTTGATTCTTGAAGACTCCACAGACAAAGCAGTTCCCTGAATATCATGAATACCATGACTTACTCTCACCTAGTTCTGCTGTTCTAGATGGAGGAGGGCATTTGTTGTAATGGAAAATAGTGAATGCACTCTTCCTGCTTGTGACTCACACAGCTATCCCCTCACACACACTAGGTGTGCAGAAATAGAGGGAGCTCATTCCTTAGGGACCTTGGGAGAAAACTTTCACACAGCTCTGTGGCCAGTTTCCCTGAGAGTTTCTAAAAGCAGGCATTGTGCCAAAAAGAAGCTAAATATCCTTCAGATAATTTACATCTTCTCTACAACAAAAATTTCTGCTCCTCTAATTAAAGTTACTTTGATCCTTTTTTCCTGTGTACTAATTTACTTGGCCTTTTTATGTTAAGAGAGAATTTCTATCCTCCTAGTACTAAATTACTTTGCAAAACATCTTATATTTCCTGTTAATGAATGTTGCTTTACCAGAACTACTTCTAATTACAAAGCTTTCCAACACAGTATGAGAGATGGCCCTTTTTAATGTGTTAATTTCTCCAGAATCCTTCTGAGAAGAGTATTTCTCCCTTCTCCCAAAGTATTTTTCCATTTAATTCATTGTGTATTCACTAAAGCCCAACACTGTGCAAAGGGCTGGAAAGACAGAGAACGAGATCAACTCCTTGTCCACTGAAAGATTAAATTATCATAGGGGAAATTGATAAGAAACAAGAAAACAAACAAAATACTAACAGATTTTTAAAATTATGTGAGCAATCAGAGATTGTGGTAAAGATATCAGGAGGACTTACACTAGATAAGGTTGTCAGAAGAGGGGTAAATTTTGGATTAAGATCTGAAAAATAAGGTAGAATCAGTCATGCAAATAGTTGAGGAGAGGGCCTTTCCAATACCTAGGGTACAGCAGATGCAAAGTCCCTACAAAATCACAAACACTTGGCATGTTCTTAAAAGTGTAGAAGGTTTATGAAATAAAAGAATAAGGGAAAAGAGGAAAAAGGGCATTAGGTAAGATGGCAAAGGTCTACAGAGATCAAATCAATCAGGCTATGATAATGAGCTGATTTTATTCTAAGTGCAAGAAGAAGCTATCAAAGGATTTTTAAGGGGAGAGGGAGTATGTTACAACCTGAACTCTGTTTTAAAAATGTATCTATCTCCAGCTATTTTATGGAGGTTGAGTTTTAGGGAAAAAAGAATGAAGCAGAGAGATGAGGTAGTATGATTTTCCATTAGCTTGTTCAAGCAATACAAGTCAGAAGAGTGACATTGCAGAGGGCAAGAAATAGGGCACATTTAGGTATATTTTAGAATACAACAAATGGGACTTCCTGACAGATTAAATGTCAGTGACAAGGAAAGGAAAAAAATCAGATATCACTGAACCTTCTCCTCGATCTCTATTATTACTGTTTTTAAAGTAGTTTAATCTCTCTGTGCCTTCATTTCCTCAACTTTAAAATGAGGAAATTTTACCTACTTGATAAAGTTGTAACTAATTTAATCTTAATGGATAACAAGGATTTAGAACATTACTTGACATATAGTATGTATTATATGTGTCACTTCTATTAATGTTAAAGTATATTATCATTATTATTATTTTAATCAGATCAAAGCTGCTCTCTATTTTTAAGATATATTTCAAAATTTCCTGTCTGCTCTTCTCTTCCCTGTGTTTCAGCACTGTTATGAAATTATTCTTTCCCACATATCTTTTTTCTGACATTTCAATTTTGACATTTTCTTCCTAAGGATAATACGAAGATAGATTAAACTTGTATGCTGAGGGTACTATCTTGAATTGGAAGGTATTTATCATCTTTTCTATTACTGAATGATACACACTATTCCTCAGCCCCAGTGTGTAGGAAGTAATGAAATATTCTGACCCAAGTAGTCACCACTCCCAGTTATTATACAGTTTCTTTTTTTCGGGGGAGGGAGCCATTCTTTCTCACTTGAATGTGGGCTAATCTCATAGGACTGGGTTAATGCTGGACATAGTACTGAAGACAAGCAACCTTTTATCTAACATATTCAGAAAAGTCTGATGTGTAGAATAATTTTGAAAACAAATGGACATCAGAGCAAAGATCCAGGTGTCAGAAAGAAAGTTTGAGTTGAGAGATAAACCTAGGAGTAGCCATAGGTCTGATGAAAATCAGAGAATGCTGCAAATGCTTCAGGACCAGGAAGATGAGATCATATGGCGGCATTGTTGGGAGCAGTGGTCTCCTGATGCTTTTGAGTCTGGATTTTAAAGTCACAATGCAAGAGTTAATCAGCCTTGCTTGAAATGCCTGCTGCATCTTATATTTCACCATACTATACATCCCAGCTATCCTTGGTCACTGCTTAACATGGTGTCTCATCTGATATTTTATTATAATGTATACCCTCTGTTACATTATTATTTTGAGGTTTCCTTCCTAGACCCAGTCTCCTACACTTCTGCTTCATGTTAATACATCTAGTGATATCTGGAACCCTCTTATGACAGCACAAAAGCATAATAAAACAACCTGTTCCCAGAATATTAGCTCATTCACACTGCTTTATGTGAAACTTGGTTATCCTCAAAGGTTGTCACTTATATTGAAACTTTTCCAGCCAAAGCTGCCTTTTCTGGTTCAACATATGGTCTTATCTTGCTGCATGTACTATGTACACTGGTATTCTGCAGTTGTTGATATTGTATTCTATAAATGTCAAATAGGTTAATTTGGTTGAAAATGTTTAAATATTCCATATCCCTATTGTGTTTTTTTTTGTCTATCTGTTTTATCATTTATTGGGAGAATTGTTAATATTTCCAACTATATGTTTACTTCTCCCTTTATTCCTGTCAGTTTTTATTTCATGCATATTGAAGGTATATATATTTTTTTTTTTTTTTTTTTACTAAGAAAAACTCATTTATTAAATAGGAAGACATAATCACTCTACCAAGGATATTCAAATGGCCAGAAACATATAAAAAGTTAAACAGTTAAACATCTCATTACTAATCAAAGAAAAATTAAGACAATGAAGTGCTAACTATGACCACAAAACTCACAAATTAAAAAGAATAACTTCATCCCATTATGGCTGGGTGTGAAAAATAGGTGTTATTTTTCTGGGTTGTGAGAACATAAATTAGCACAATATTTTAGAGATAAATTTTGTAGGATCTATAAAAATTTTATATGTGCAAACCTCTGGATCCAGTTGCTAGACATGTATCTTATAAAAATAATTGCACAAATATGTATGTAGGGAAATGCATATTGCATGATGAATTTTATTTTGTATATCATAATTTTTAATCTTGTCTATTTCTTGCCTTAAATGCTAAGCTACATGAGATCAGGGACTCATGCCACATATTAGGAGCTCACAAAATATCTGTTGAATGAATAAGGAATGTTAATTGCAAGTACTGTTATAAAAGCAAACTAAGCTTGACCACATATAATGCAATACCATGCACTTAATGTTAAGTCATGAACTGACTTGGAAAAAGGTCCATGAGATAATGAGGAATAAAAAAAGCAAATTGCAAAGCATTATTACAACATATTTTAACTTATAAAAGGGGAAATGTGCAAATATATATTTTCACATATACAGGAATATGCATAAAGAAATGGATGGTTATATATTCATCAAATTATTAATGGTGGTTAACTTCTAGGTTAATTTGTTTTGGACACTTCTCATAATTACTTTCATAGGAGTACACTTACTTTTATAAATAACAAAATTAATGAAGATCAATTCTTTAAAGGAAACTTGCAATTTATATATTTACTTCCTTAGAAGTTCAGTTCATCTTATTTCTTCTTAAACTAGGTATTCTCAGCCAACGACCAATGAATACCTATGGGCTGAATGATGGGGTCTGGGGAAACTGTCATCCCTTTGGAATTATTTTCAAAATATTTTTCAGGGAGATGGTCCATAGAGTTTCATTAGATTCTCAAAAATATCTATAATGCAATATCATTGTCACCAAATCCAACCCCCAACCTTCCACGACTACTGGTAATTTACTTTCCTTTTAGAGAAACCATGGCAAAAAAAAAAAGGAAAGAAAAGAAACCATGGAAGTAGACTTTGACTTTGACCCACTAACTCCTGACCTACTAACTTCTGACCTAACTTTTAAAGGGACAACAATGAAACAATGCACATTTAGAAGAGTTAAGTACTCAATGATTAAACATAGCACTTCTGTGCCAGAATTACCAAATCATTAAGTGGGTGCAAAAATGACCAATCTTAAGGCTGGTTTTCATAGAAACCCCACACTCACCATTTTCTTCATGGCAGTAATCAAAGCCTGCCACACTACATCTTCGAAAAACCATCTTATTCTCAGTCAGGGTTCCTGTTTTATCAGAAAAGAGGTACTGAATCTGTCCAAGATCCTCTGTGATGTTCAGGGCTCGGCACTGAACAGTAGAATCCATTTTCTCATTGTAGAAATCCACATCGCTTTGAATAAAATATATTTGTCCAAGCTTCACAATTTCAATGGAAACATAGAGAGAAATGGGAATCAAAACCTGTAACAAAATGATCATGGTCCAAAACATATAGAATCCTCCCAACACTGGTGATATGACATGTCCATCAGGCTCAGGGATGTTAAAAAAGGGTACGTTTTCATATCTGCTCAACCAGATTCCATGACCCAATGCACCAGTTAAACACATTATAACCAACAGTAGGACACAGCAGAGGACATCTGTATTTGCTCTTCTTTCTAAGTTGCTGCGTTTATACCTTGGTCCGCTGTTGTTCAGCATTGCTTTGGTTTCATGGCCTGCATAAACTACAATGCCCATGACAGCCTCTGTGTTTCTAATGGTGCATCCTCTAAGTAATAAATTCTCTTTACTGAGACCCACACGTTCTTTGTTGGAATGTTCTAGGAAGCCTCGGAATCTGTTGAGGTCATTGTTTGGACTTTCACATTCTATCCTACTGGAGAATATCTCAGGATCAACTTCAGAGTCCTGCTCTGCGTATCCCCGAACCACCTGCCTCTGTTTTAAATTGCTCTCTCCATCAAGACCGGAAGTCTCAATGTGACAGATTCCATCTGGATCAGTGGAAAAGAGTAAAACCATATCTGCAGGAATGACCTCATTACAGGAAAGGCGAATAAAGTCCCCAACAGTAACATCTTTCCAGCATCTGTCGACATATTTTTTCTCTTTCCTACTGTAAACTTTAGTTACTAAGTTGTTGATCTGTTTGTCAAGTTTGTATTTTTGGTAATCTTCCAAGCCATCTTTAATTGCAATAATTGTAAGGACAACCACCAGAGGCAGCATCGTAATTTCCTTTTGGAAGGCTTCTACCAAAGGCACCCAGTTCAGGACAACTAGAAACAGGAAGTATAAATTGGCGACTCTGTGAAATTGTTCAAATAAATTTCTTGGCACAAAATTCAAAAGCGTGTACTTCGTTGTCCGTATTCTGTTATTCACGTAGGTTCCAGAAAACTTTTCATACTCGTCCTTGAAGGGCTGGAGGTGGGGAACAACAACCCGGTGCTTTCCTGCTAGTCTGGGGGTCTGGGAGGACTTGCCCCTGCAGGCAAGCAAAGAGGAATAGCTGTATGGCCTCTCATGATCGTCCCTGTTTTCACCGCCAGTCAGCCGCTGCCAGTGATATCTAGCCCATTGAAGAGGCTCAGTCATGTCCAAATGCGGTGAGATCCAGGTTGTGTAGGTAATCAATTCCTCTCTGGGCACACATCACAGCATGATGATCACAAGTCCCAAGATGCAAGAGAAGAACCAAGCACAAATCCGGAGAATGGAGGCGGGTTATGCTTCTATGCCAGCCATTTGACTATGATTTTGGGGTCTGGTAAATCCAAAATCCACAAAGTAGGTCGGCAGGCTGGAGACGCAGGGAAGAGTGGAGGGTGCAGCTTGAGTCCAAAGGGAGTCTGCCTCTGGAACTCTCCTTGAAGGTATATTTTTATACATATACACATTTAGGATTATTTTGTCTCCATGATGAATTGACTGTTTCAGCATTATGAAATGCTTACATTTACTTCTGGAAATACTTCATGTTTAACAGCTATTTTCTCAGATATTAATAAAGACACTCTTTTTTTATAATTAGTGTTTTCATGACAATATTTTCCTATCTTTTTAAGATATCTGTGATGTTATATATAATGACTATCTTTTGGAAACAGCATATAATTAGTTGGGTCTTGTTTTGTTATAAAATCTGATAATCTCTGCCTTTTAATTAGACAATTTTATATATTTAAAAGTAATATAACTAGTTTGTGGTTGACTATAAGACTACTGTCTTGCTAATTGTTTTCTATTTGAACTATTTCTGTTCTTTGTTCCATGTTTCCTCCTTTCCTGCTTTGTCTTTGACTGTGTGACTTTATTTCATGTTCTATTTTATCTTCCTGATTTACTTTTTTGTTCCTGTTTGCTCTAGAGATGACAATATATTACTTTAAATTATCACTGTCTACTACAAATTAATATCATTTCACTAACAACTTGTGACTATTACAACAGTATAATTAAATTTAACATCTCCACACCATCTTTTGTGCTACTTTGAAATACATTTACTTTATACATGTTTTAAATCCGAGTACATTATTATTTTCACTTTAAATAAGTGTCCCTGGGGAACCTTCAAGATGGCAGAGGAGTAAGATGTGGAGCTCACCTTCTCACCACAAATACATCAAAAATACATCTACATGTGGAATAACTCCCACAGAACATCTACTGAGCACTGGCAGAAGACCTCAGACTTCCAAAAAGGCAAGAAAATCTCCATGTAACTGGTTTGCTTTCTGCTTTTGGTTTGTTTGTTGTTTTCTGTTTTTGTTAGTTTAGTTTTTATTGTTTGTTTAAATTTTGGGGTTCATTTATTTGTTTGTTTGCTATTTTCTTTTTTTTCCTCTGTTTTTTGTGTGTGTCTGTTTCTTTGTGTTTTTGTCTGCTCAGTTTCACTTTTACCAATTGTCTTGGGGTTTTGTTTATCTGTTCATTTTATTTTTCTTTCTTTTTGTTTTTCTTCCATGCCACGCATCTTGCAGGGTCTTCGTTCTCTGCCAGGGACCAGGCCTGAGTGTCTGAGGTGGGAGAGCATAGTCCAGGAAGCTGGACCACCAGAGAACTCACAGCCTAGGGAATATTAATTGGCAAGAACTCTCCCAGAGGTCTCCATCACAACAGCAAGACCTGGCTCCACCCAATGACCAGCAAGTTCCAGTGCTGGACGCCTAGAATTAAACAACTAGCAAGACATGAACACAACCCCACCCATTAGCAGACAGGCTGCCTAAAGTCATACTAAGCTCACAAACACCTGAAAACACACCACCTGATGGGGCGTTGCCCATTAGAGGGACAAGATCCAGCTCACCCACCAGAACACAGGTATCAACTCCCCCCCCACCAGGAAGCCTACACAGGCCACTAGGCCAACCTCACCCACTAGGGGCAGACACCAGAAGCCAGAGGAACTATGACTCTGCAGCCTGAGAAAAGGAGACCTTAAAAAGAGTAAGTTAAACAAAATGAGAGACAGAGAAATATGTAGCAGATGAAGGAGCAAGGTAAAAACACAAGGTAATCCAAAACTCAGAAATAGAATGGAGAAAATACTAGAAACTTTTAACAAGGACCTAGAAAAACTAAAGAACAAGCAGTGATGAACAACAAAACAACTGAAATTTAAAATAATCTAGAAGCAATCAATAGCAGAATAAGTGAGGCAGAAGAATAGATAATTGAGCAGGAAGATAGAATGGTGGAAATAACTGCCACAGAGCAGAAAAAAAAAAGAATGAAAATAATTAAGGACAGTCTCAGAGACATCTGAGACAACATTGAATGAACCAATATTTGAATCACAGGGGTTCTGGAAGAGGAAGAGAAAAAGAAAGGGTCTGAGAAAATATTTGAAGACATTATAGCTGAAAACTTCCCTAACACGGGAAAGGAAATAGAAACCCAAGTCCAGGAAGCAGAGACAATCTCATTCAGGATAAAAACAAGGAGAAACAAGCTGAGACACATATTAATCACATGAAAAAAAATAAACATAAATAAACAATAATAAAAGCAGCAAGGGAAAAGCAACAAATAACATACAAGGGAATCCTCATAAGGTTATCAGCTAACTTTTTCAGCAGAAACTCTGCAGGCCAGAAGGGAGTGTCAGGATACATTTAAAGTAATGAAGGAGAAAACCTACAACAAAGACTACTCTACCCAGCAAAAACCTCAGATTTGATGGAGAAATCAAAAGTTTTACAGACAAGCAAAAGCGAAGAGAATTGAGCACCACCAAACCAGCTCTACAACAAATGTTAAAGGAATTTCTGTAAGCTGGAAAAACGAGAGCAGAAAAAGATCTACAAAAACAAACCCAAAACAATTAAGAAAATGGTAATAGGAACATATGTATTGATAATGACCTTAAGTGTGAATGGATTAAATGTTCCAATCAAAAGATACAGACTGAATGGATACAAAAACAAGACCCATATATATGTTGTCTACAGGAGACCCACTGCAGAGCTAGGGAAACATACAGACTGAAAGTGAAGGGATGGAAAAGGATATTCCATGAAAATGGAAATCAAAAGAAAGCTGGAGTAGCAATACTTATATCAGACAAAATAGAGTATAAAATAAAGACTGTTACAAGAGACAAGGAAGGACACTACATAATGAGCAAGGGATAAATCCAAGAAGAAGATATAATAATTATAAATATATATGCACCGAACATAGGAACACTACAATACATATGGCAAATGCTAACAGACACAACAGGGGAAATCAACAGTAACACAATAGTAGGGAACTTTAACACTTCACTTACTACAATGGATAGATCATCCAGACAGAACATTAATAAGGAAAGGCAAACTTTAAATGACACAATAGACCAGAGAGATTTAACTGATAATTATAAGATATGCAATCTGAAAACAGCAGAATACAATTTCTTCTCAAGTGCACAAGGAACATTCTCCAGGATAGATCATATCTTGGGTCACAAATAAAGCCTCAGTAAATTTAAGAAAATTGAAATCATATCAAGCATCATCTCTGACCACAATGCTATGAGATTAGAAATCAATTATTGGAAAAAATCTGTAGAAAACATAAACACATGGAGACTAAGCAATATGCTACTAAATAACCAAGAGATCACTGAAAAAATAAAGGAGAACATAAAAAATACCTAGACACAAATGACAACAGAAACACAATGACCCAAAAACCTATGGGATGCAGCAAAAGAAGTTCTAAGAGGGAAGTTAATAACAATAAAATCCTAACTCAAACTACAGATTCAATGAAATCCCTATCAAAGTACCAATGGTGTTTTTCACAGAACTAGAACAAAAATCGTAAAATTTCTATGGAAACACAAAAGACACCAAATAGCTAAAGCAATCTTGAGGAAAAGAAAAAAAAAAAAAAAAGAACTGGAGTAATCAGGCTCCCTGTCTCAGGCTATACTACAGAGCTACAGTTAACAAGATAGTATGGTACTACCATAAAAACAAAAATATAGATCAGTGGAACAGGATAGAAAGCCCAGAGATAAACCCACACACCTATGGTCAACTAATCTATGGAAAAGGAGGCAAGAATATACAATGGAAACAGACAGTCTCTTCCATAAGTGGTGCTAGCAAAACTGGACAGCTACATATAAAAGAATGAAAGTAGACCACTCCTTAACACCATACACAAAAATAAACTCAAAATGGATTAAAGACCTAAATGTAAGACCAGACACTATAAAACACTTAGATGAAAACCTAGGCAGAACACTCTTTGACATAAATCACAGAGAGATCTTTTTTGACCCACCTCCTAGAGTAATGAAAATAAAAATGAAAATGCAGGGCTTCTCTGGTGGTGCAGTGGTTGAGAGTCCACCTGCTGATGCAGGGGACACGGGTTCGTGCCCCAGTCTGGGAGGATCCCACATGCCGTGGAGTGGCTAGACCCGTGAGCCATGGCCTCTGAACCTGCACATCCAGAGCCTGTGCTCCGCAATTGGAGAGGCCACAACAGTAAGAGTCCCGTGTACCACCAAAAAAGAGTCAGGAAATATAATCTACCTTTCATCTCTACACAAAAAATAACTCCCAAGTTAAAAAAATAAAAATAAAACACGAAAATACACAAATGGGGCCTAATGAAACTTCAAAGCTTTTGCACAGCAAAGTAAACCATAAACGTGATGAAAAGACAACATTCAGAATGGGAGAAATGTTTGCAAATGAAGCAACGGGCAAGGGATTAATCTCCAAAATATACAAACAGCTCACACAGCTCAATATATATATATAAAAAAAAACCTAATCAAAAAATGGGCAAAAGACCTAAATAGATATTTCTCCAAAGAAGACATGAAGATGGCCAAGAGGCACATGAAAAGATGTTCAACATCACTAATTATTAGAGAAATGCAAATCAAAATTACAGTGAGGTATCACCTCACACTGGTCAGAATGGCCATCATCAAAAAATCTACAAACAATAAATGCTGGAGAGGGTGTGGAGTAAAGGAAACCCTCTTGCACTGCTGTGGGAATGTAAATTTATACAGCCACTATGGAGGACAGTATGGAGGTTCCTTAAAAAACTGAAAATAGAACTACCATACGACCCAGCAATCCCACTACTGGGCATATACCCAGAGAAAAACGTAATTCAAAATACACATACACTCCAATGTTCATTGCAGCTATTTACAATAGCCAGGTCATGGAAGCAACCTAAATGTCCAATGATAGGTGAATGGATAAAGAAGATGTGGTACATATATACAATGGAAGATTACTCAGCCATAAAAAAGAATGAAATTGGACCATTCATATAGACGTTGATATATCTAGAGACTGTCATACAGAGTGAAGTAAGTCAAAAGAGAAAAACAAATATTGTATATTAATGCATATATGTGGAATCTAGAAAAATTGTGCAGATGAACCTGTTTGCAAGGCAGAAATAGAGACAGAGACATAGAAAACAAATGTATGGACACCAAGGGGGGAAAGAGGTGGTGGGATGAACTGGGAGATTTAGATTGACATATATACACTAATATATATAAAATAGATATATACACCAATATATATAAAATAGATAACTAATGAGAACCTGCTGTATAGTACAGGGAACTCCACTCAATGCTCTGTGGTGACCTAAATGGGAAGGAAATCCAAAAACAGAGGGGATACATGTATGATATACAAACACGATATACATGTATGTATATCACACATGTATGAGTCACTTCACTGTACAGCAGAAACTTACACAACATTGTAAAGCAAGTATACCCAATAAAAATGAATACATAAATAATTATCCCTTATTTAAATAATTTAAAAAACAAAAAATATGCCTTTTTAAATCTACCACATATTCACCAGTCCTGCCTCTCTTCATTCCTTTGTGCAAATCATGTTTCACCAATATCAAGGACCCCCTTTAGCTATTCTTATGGTTCAGCTATTCTGGTTATTAATTCTCATAGCTTTCATCTGAAAATGACTTTATTTCACCTTTATTTTTAAAATAATTATGTATATAGAATTCTAGTTTGAGAATTTTTTTTCTTTCAACATAAAAAAAAAATGATCCATTGACTTATGGCTTGTATTCTGATGAGAAACCAGTGGCCATTCTTATCACTCCCCACTGGAATCATAATAATGTATCTTTTTTTCCTCGTTGCTTTCAAATTTTTCTCTTTGTTTTTGGTTCTCAGAAAAAGAATTACCGTAAGTGTGGTTTTCTTTGTTTTTATCCTGATTGATGTTGCTCTGATTCATGGTTTTGAGAATTGATATTTTTCATAATATTTGGAAAACTTTCTGCCATTTTTTCTTCAAATATTTTTCTGTTCCAATGTCTCTCTTCTTTTATTCTGTAACCCCAATTATACTCTCTCTCTCTCTCTCTCTCTCTCTCTCTCTATATATATATATATATATATATATATATATATATATATATCCTCCTATCTACTTACTATGTTCATATGTTTCTTTTTATAATATTTATTTATTTATTTTGTTGGCTATGTTGGGTCTTAGTTGTGGCATGTAGGATCTTTTTAGTTGTGGCATACGAACTCTTAGTTGTTGCATGTGGGATCTAGTTCCCTGACTGGGGACTGATCCTGGGACCCCTACATTGGGAGTGTGGAGTCTTAGCCACTGGACCACCAGGGAAGTCCCACGTTCTCATATTTCTATAAAATTTTAGAACATAATTATAATCATTCTAAAGTCTTTGTCATAACTGCAAGATCTCTGTCATCTTGCTATATGTTTCCATAGATATTTTTATCCTGGTTTTGAGTCATATTTCCCTGCTTTTTCAAATGTCTAGTAACATTTGATCGTATGATATATGTTGTATATGCTACATTGTTGATAATATAGATTTTGTTGCCTGTTTTAAAGATTTAAATTTTGATTTGTTAGAAAACTACTTTATTAGCACATCAGCTTCATTTTTTGGTCTTATTTTTCAGGTTTGTTAGAAGTCCAATGTCTTCACTGTACTCTTAGTTCAACTTAGAATCTTAGTTCATCCCACAGCTCCCCATTATCTATTATTTGCAAAGTCTATAGACAGAGAATCATCCTGAACATTAACTGCTTAATACTTCGTGGAAGAATCAAGACAATTCCTATGAAGATTTCTGGATCCCCTTCCTTGTGCAGCTTCCTCCTTCCTGTTAGTCTGCCCAAAATCTAGATATCCATTCTTCTCAGTAACTCCAAATTATGATCTCTGTCTTCCTAGCTCAGTAAGATGTTCTGCTTAACATAGGCTCCACTTCCCTGCACTGAGGTCCAGAAGTTCCTCCAGGCAGAAAATCAATGCAATTGTAGCCCTAACCCCATGTGTTTTCCTTGCCTCTGAAATCACAGACCTATGCTGTCTATTGCTCAATGTCTGAAACCAGTTGCTTCATATATTTTGCCGAGATTTTTTGTTGTTTATGGTGGAAGAACTAATCTGGAACCAGGAGCTTGGTCATGGCTTAGAGAAGTCCTAAAGCTGCTCTTTCACCCTACTTATCTCAGGACCTTTGTAAAGTATAAAATCCCTTGTTCCTTTTATGTTTGAATCATTTTGTTATACGTAACACCTCCCAATCACAGTCAATAGGCAATTTCCTGGTGTTTAATGTTCACTTATTGAAAGAGTTAGCCCCTAGTTTATAGACATCTTATTTACCTCCTGTGTTACCAATATCTCAAGAGACATCAGTATCCATCTAGTGACATAAAACATCCTGATCCTCAGTTCTTTAATTTGTTTTTCTTCAAAAGCTTTTTATTCTCATTCAGGTCTGTGACTCATTTTTATAGTTACTCTCTGGATTTTGTCATCTCTTGAAATATATTTTACCTCTTAAATAATAAATTCAGAAATCTACATCTTCAAACACAGCCTTCTGTTCTTTTACTAAGCTACTCCCAGATCTTCAATCATTTGACTTCCTTAGGACTTCTAATGTATACATATTTATATCCACTGTCTCCCTACCATTTCCTTCTGACTTGATTTCTTTTGCTGTGCATCCGATTCCATTTCAACAACATTCTTGCCAAGACCCTCAGCAACCACATTTACTTAACTCCTTGCACCCTGCCCTACCAAAACAAAACAAAACAAAACAAAACATGATACTCAGTTTCCATCTACTCACCTTCTCTGTTGTAGGCTGCTAAACACTGAACAAAAATAGCAACTTACTCAGATTAGTGACACTGAAATTAGTTTATGATTCACTACTTCCCATGAGGCTTCAGTTTGTCACAACACTCCTGTATTTCTTTTGTTATGTTCCTTACCCAATTAACACAGAAACTATATCAAATATATTTACTTTCTTCTTATACCTGATTCACTCACTATCTCATTCTCAGTCAATGTCCTTCTCTGAATGGCAGTCATCAACTAATGTATCTTTCAATTCCTCCTACTAAGCTGCCAATATTAGCACTCATCCTGCCCATCTCTCCTGTGACAGTGGAATGTGTCCCTTCTACCCAAGTTTTCTCATCCTACTCATGATATACATTCTTGATAGCTCTGTCTCTTCAAATATTCTCCCTCTAGTGACTTCTTTATGTTAGCATCTAAATATATTCAAGTCTCTCTCCCCATAAGTCTCTCTTGAACTCAGTTCCCTCTAACACTATACTATTTATTTCCTCTAGCTCATAGAGAGGATATGGAGGCAGACTATCTCAGTGTACATCCCTGATCTGCCACTTTTTAGTTAGTTACAATTAATGTAATATTGAGCAACTCATTTACCCTGACTGTGGTTTCTTCCTCTGTAATACCTACCTCATAGGATAGACTAAATGCTAATATATATGAAGCATTTGTAAATGCCTCGAAGATAAAATGCTTAATAAGTATTAGATATAATAATCCATGTTATTATTAATTAAGGCAAACTTCCTGAGAAGACTGTTAATACAAGTTGCACTTACTTTCTTATCTCCATCTTAGCACTCAGCAATCTGGCAGCTGTGTCAAACATTTGGTGAAATGTTCTTGCTAAGACATTTACTCAATCCAACAGGTATTTCTGTCTTTACCTTTCCTGACTTTAGGCAGTATTTGACATTGCTGATCATTTTTACCTCCTATAGCATTCTATTCTTTTTATTTCTGTGAAGTCACACTCTGGGTTTTCTTCTACCCTTTGGGTATTTCTTCTTACTATATTTTGCATGACTCCTTTTTAAAAGTTTATTTTAAGTGTTTTTAAATGTCTTAAATGTCAGGTTCTCCAGAATTCTCTTCTAAGTCTTCCTGATCTCATTACCCCTGGTCTTTTAATACACTTGATGATTATTTATGAATCTTGGTCTTCAGCTGAAACCTGTCTCCTGAGTACCAGATCAATTCAGCTCCTAAAATCTCCACAGGAATCTTAGATTTGACACATATAATATTTAACTCATCTTCTGCTTCCCTGAGCTTGTCATATATTCCTTAGCTCAACATTACGTAGCATGGCCAGTGAAGGACTCCAGGGGCCACCATTCATTTTGCAGTAAGCAAGGGAGGACAATTTATATAATATCCCACTTAAAAGGTGCCCTCCTGGATTTGTATAATATGGTCATATATTTTGTATCTGAGTTAAAATTCCATATGTTATCTTGGTCTCTTCTCTCCATCACATCCTGTCAAGCACTGTCAACTCCAATTTCTAGTTCTCTCATAATGAGAGTGGTAATTACATTATTTTAAAGATTAGTCTAGATATTGTAGACTTTAATTCCTTGCTTTCTGCCTTTCAGGCAGAAAGATTGGTATTTGGAAATGACTTTGCAGTAAGGTACAAGTCACTGTTTGAGATAACAAAAAGTAATTATTAAAACAAGGTTTTCTTACATCATATAACCTGTGTTTAGTTTGCTCTTTATCATTAACCGTCCATCCTAAAATGCTCTTTCAAAGACTTCCTTTGAATGCTCACATTTGAGAAATGCCAGAAGACAAACATTTATGCTATAAAATAAGTGGAAATGACATTTTTAATATGTTCCAAATGTTTGGCACTTGTGCTAATTGGGCTTAATCATATCATCTGGTGAGATTTCCTCTCCAAAGATAACTAAATTGGAATGACATGGTTGTAACAGTGAGTTCTGGGTGAAATAATCAGACATTTCCAATCTGAATGAATGGCTTTTGTGTCAAATGTTTCAGAGCTGAACCATTATGTGTTGTTTCCAGATTTATGTATCCCAGATGGAATTAAGTTCTCTTTTTTTTTTCACAGCTTCCATTTATTAGCAGGAAAAGTCATCACTTCTGTCCCCTACCCCAAACATTTCATGGACCCTATTACCAAAAGTGTCAAGTCCATTGTCTATACCCTAAAGAACATTAATGCCATCTTGTTTGTTTGCTTGTTTCTCACTTTTATACCTTGAGGGTAATAATTAAATAATATTTTGAAGTTATAGTTATTTTTGTGTGCCTATCACCATACTAGGTATTTCACACATAATATCATTAATTTAACCTTTAGTGAAATTAGATAATTATCCATGTGGAAACATATATATTGTATAATTTATCAAAAGCCTATAGAGATACAACTAGTATGTGATTCCAAGTCTAACTCAAAGCCAGGACCCTTATCCTTTACATCTTGCTGACAGTTCCAACATTCCTCTGAGGGTCAATACTACTTCAGATGTTAAGAAAGAGCATCTCACTACAGTACTGCAAATTCCCTACTCTAACTATTCCACAGATGAGAAAACTGAGGTACTACGAGATTAAAAACTTTGTCTGAAGTCATACAGCCACGAAGTGGCAGAGTCTAGACTCAAGACATGTATATCTGAATATAAAATCTATTATTTTTCCACTCTGCCATTTGTTCTCTTTATGTGGGAAATTCTCCCCTTTATTCTTCACAATCAAAACTCTACCTATCCTCCAAGTCTTAGCCCAAATACTATTTCCTGAGCTCCTTCCTCTAAACTCTAGTAGAACTTACCAAACTAGGACTCATGAGCATTGCCTAGTACTGTGATGACATTTAAAAAAAAAAAAAAAAAAAACAATAGACTGTCTATGATATATAAGATATTTTCACATACATTACCTCATTTGACTCTCAAATCTGTCCTCATTATTCCAATTTTACTGAATATATTGAAGTGACTTCCTGAGAAATTACACATCTGCTAAGTGTCAAGTTTGATTTAAACATAAGAGCTTATATGTTTTACGTTGGCAAAAATATGGAATTAAATAATAAACTACTGGTGATTCTTACTTCAAGATTCCTTCTAGGTAGGTGATTCCTAACTAGAAAAAGAAGAATCAAGATAGTGAGGAGCAAAAATCTAGGAGAGCCTGATGGCCTGCAAGCTAAATGAAGAAAATATCTCAAGGAGAATGTGGTGGGCATTTGGTTCAAATCTTGCTGATACATCAAGTAGAATGATGACTGATAATCAATCATTGAATGTGGCAATATGAAAGTCATTGGTGACCATCACTAGATTTTTTTTTTGTGGAGAGGGATAAATACCTGATGGGAATGTATTCAGAGAGAAGGGAGAAGAGGATTTAAAGACAAGTACCATAGCTGCCAAGAGAAATATGGAATCAGATAATATCTGGCACTGGAAGAGGCATCACAAAAAGTTTGTTTTAAGATGTAGAAAAATATCATGTGTATATATTTTTGGAATTGACCCTATAGAGAGTGAAGATTTGAGAAAATAGGAGAGAAGGGAACATTTCTGGTACAATGTTCTGGAAGATGCGAAAAGCAATGACATCAAATATAAAAGGTGGGATAGCTTTAAACAAGAGCATGGATAGTTCATTTAAACAAGAGCATGGATAGTTCATTTATGTTAACAGTCAAGAAGACAGAGTATGTAAAAACAGATGCTGGAGGGTGGATAGATGTGCCGATAGGAGTTTATAAAATTCTCTTCAAATCAGTTCTATGTTCTCAGTGAAGTAAGAAGCAAGGTCTTTAGCTGAGAGTACAGAAGATGTGTAGGGGTTTAAGGAGAGAGGAAGAGGTATGAAAATTTTATCTAAAACATGAGAGGGTTAATAATGTTATTAACCAACACCTAATAAGATTTTAGTGCTCTAAGTATTCTACTGTAATATTTCAGTTAATCTCCACATCCATGGTGTGAGTTTACTACTATTAGTATTCCCATTTCATAGATGAGAAAACGGAGCTTCATAGAAAATAGATAACTTACACTAAGTCACATAGTTTGAAAATGCTGACATCAATTTTTAAGTCCATCCTATATGACTTCAAACATGACACTTTTAGAACATGTTTTAGTATAAACATGTTCCCCTGGACATGCGAAGGTCTTAGAAGAGTTTAAAAATATAAATTGACTCTCTTTTTTTGTGTGTGTGAAAGAATATAACCACATAACATCTGGTTGTTAAAAAAAGTTATTTGATGAAAACCTCATTCTGAAAATTAAGCAAGAGAAGGAAATATTCTAACTTCAATTCTAAGTTCAAACACAAGTCCTTGACTTCCTACTCTTACCTCTTTTGATGTGGAAACTGATATTCCATTTTTTAAATGTTGCAGATGGTAGGAAGTTGTGATTGTTATAGTATTAATTTCAAAGGTCTGTACATTCTACTTCCAGCAGCACAACCTAAGGTCGTGTTTGATTTTCAGCAGCTGTTAACTGTTAGTTCTGAGTTTAAAAGTAGTGTTGATTAGGGATATTTTCAGCAGCAAGTAACTGAAGAATCCAAGTAAGTGTGACTTTAAAAAGAGATTTTTCCTCTCTTATATATCAAGCACTCTGCAAATAGACATCTCCTAGCATTGACTCACTATCTCTAAAATATCAACCTCACATCTCTGATTCTCTTAGCTTTTTTCCTCATGCTCACAATATTAGTGCCACAATTCTAGGCATCATAAACATTGAGGCATGAAAGAGAAATAGATACCACAATCAACAGCTGTCCTATTGATTTAATAAAAGAAAAGCTTTCTGAGAAACCTCCTGCTCTAACATATATCAACTCACATTTTACAAGCCAGAAATATGTCAAATGTCTACCAATAGCAGAAAGGGTGGTAAACAAAACATGGCCAAGGAGAATTGATTGGGAATGGGTGTTGGCGTTTTTAACCAAAAGTGCCTACCTCAGTAGTCATTCTAATTTAATCATTTTTACATGAACTTCTGCTGAGCCAAGGCATCCCATCCTGTGTGTATATAATCTGGAATAAAAATTGAATAAAATATCTTGGAATAAAAATTGTAAGGCTTTGAATTACTTAATAAAAATTCTTATTTGATTCTGACCGCATTCTTATTTGATAATAAGTTTAAACATTGATTGATTTTTCTACCATATTGGTAACTCTTCCTACCTCAGTATCATATGCAAAAATGATAGGTGCTCTTGTATCTCCATCAACATCATAAAACTCTGATAGAGTTATAGTCGTGTAACAGTAGAAAGGGAACTGATCTGAAAAGCAGACAAAGATTGAGCCAAGAATGTTGGAATACAATAATAGCATAGTTGTAAAGAAATCAATATAAAGGATCTAATTATACAATTTTAATTTATATTTTTTCCACTTGGACAAATATCCCCACCTACTTTCAAATTATATGTAAATAAATTTTAAAAGTCACATTCATGCTTCATATGGAATGAGAACACAAACATGTAATTTTACCTTTTAGTTGCCATATGGAAGAAAGTGTTCTGTGTGCTGAGGAAGGGTGTAATGCAAAAACTAAGAAGGTAATAACCACAATCATATGCTAAAATTATTGAGTATTTACTTTGAGACAGATAGTTCCAAGTGCCTTAGGAATATCAATTCACCTGATCCTTGTAACAATCTATTAACAAATCCCATTTTACTGATGAGGGACAGAAATATTGATTATTATTATGAAGGTTACACAATCAATAAGAGCAAAGTCAGGATTTAAATCCAGAATGTCTGGCTCCAAAGTCCATGTTTAATAGAGCAGAACAAACCTGAGTAGCTCTAACCCTTGTGTTCTTTTGCCTGTGCTTAGTCATGCTGGCTCTGCACCTTGTCTAGTCAAACAGTACAAGAAGGTTCCCTGTAGCCTAAAATATTCTTAATAGCCTTTTCTCAAGCCTCTGCCTCCAAGGCTTGACTTTTTAAACCATTCACATAAAGATAAAAAGTTGCAGAACAGAAAATAACACTTGTCTTGGTAAAACTTTAGAGGAACATAGTGACCAGACCTAAGTGGACAGCTGAAAGAACAAAGGATTATCACATCCCCTCTGGAGTCTTGGCAGCACCAAGAAGCCTGCAACAACCAGCCACACCCTCTCCCCTTTTGGTACAAAATAAGCTTGAATTCAAACTCCAGTAAGATGGTTCTTTGGAACACTAGCTCACCAACTTCTCTTTCTCCTGGTTTTCTGAATAAAGTAGCTATTCTTTACCCCAACACTGCATCTCTTGATTTATTGGCTTGCATGAGGCAAGCAGTACAAGTTTGAACTTGGTAACACATGTACTACCCTTTAGACTACATGCCGAGAAGGAGATTGTGGTTTAAGTCAAGGGTCCAAATAACTTTAATACAAATCTCAATAAGTTTTGGCAAAACAATATGGCAAGAAAGATCAAAGTAAGGAAAAACGGCAAAGGTTTCATGGAGGTCACAATTTATAAAATGGGCCTTAAGGATGGATTTAATTTTAGTAGGCAGGGATGGTTTGAAGATAAAGGAATCTAGAAAGAATAGATATCTTAAGCAACAACAAAACACTGAGAACTTGAAAAAGGTTGGGGAAAAATGAAAGTCCATCACGGTCTGCATGTTAGGGTAGTAGCAGGAAATAAAGTTACAAAGGTAGTCATGAAAACAACGATGAACTTGGGATCAAGAGATCCAAGTTTAAATTCTGCTATTGATGTACTGGATGACCTTGATCAAGATACTTAATCTGTCTGGTCTTCAAATAGTTTTGCAAAGTCCCAACTTACACTGTTGTTTTGAGGATTAATTGAGAGTGCAAATGTTGTAGAGTATAGGTTGTGACCATATTGTGGAAAGATGTGACTATCATATGGAAGGGATGTGGCTAAAGACTTCTAAGAAGGAGTATGACAGAGTGGCCCAATCTGGAAGCAGGTATAGGATAAACTGGAATGTGGAGAGCAGGGGCAAAGACTGGGAAATCAGTTAAGAGTTTATTAAAGTAGGTTAAGATATAATGAGGATCCAAATTCTAGTTCTGACAATTGGACTTGAAATAAGTTTCAGATTTCAGAAACACTATAGAAGTAGGCAAAATAGATTTCACACTTGATTTTGGTGGAAAATGGAGAAAAAAAATACTCTACCATGATTCTGAAACCTTAAGCCCAAGTGAGTAAGAGAGAAATCATCAACAAATAAAATCTCTATGAAAAAAAGTTCTTCTTGGGAAAGAACATGAGTTGAGTTCGAGTTGGTGAGACATCTTGGTTAAGTTATCCTTTAAGCAGTTGAATATGTGCATCTGGGGCCTAGGAAAGAGGTAGGGATGATAGAGTATGTGGCAGACAGAATAGTGAACACTTAGTGATATCCATATCCTAATGCCCCAAACCAGTGGATATGTTAGATTACACAGCAAAAAAAAAAAAAAAAAAAAGAAATTTGGAGATGTAATTAAGGTTGATAATGAGCTGAATTTTAAATAGCGAGATTATCTTGGATTACCTGGGTGGGTTCAATGTAATCACAAAGGTCCTCAGTGATAAAGGAAGGCAGGAGAGATTGTTGGAATTATATGATATAAAAATGACTCAACTAGCCATTGCAGGCTTTGAAGATAAGGAAGGGGATTTCAAGCCAAGGAATGTGGGCTTTGTAGAAGTTGGAAAGGGCAAAGAAAAAGATTTATCCCTTAGAGGCTTCAGAAAGGAACAGGGTTGTCAACAGCTTAATTTTAGTTCAGTGAGACCTAGATCAGATATTTAACCTACCTAAATTGTAAGATCATAAATTTGTGTTCTCTAAACCGCTAAGTCTGTGGTCATATTTTTTTTTTACACTGGCAACAGAGAACTAATACAAAGTGATTTTGGAACACTCAGGGTGGAGAAAATGATCAGAAATTGTGTGAGTTCTTCCTGAAAGTGACTTGTGAAACAAATATGATTGCAGCCATTGAGAAAGCAGGAGCAGTGGTAAGTCCTTAGCATGAGTGTGCAGGTTTCTTATTCTATGACTGATTATTTGAACCTTAGGAGCATACAAATTACTTCATTTTCTATATCATATCATATTACAGCAAAAAATGTCATCAAAAATTATATTAATGCATTCCAGGATCCTCCTTCTTCCCCCAAGTCATCATGCACAGACCTGTGAGATAAAGAATTCCATCTTGAGGAGGAGGAGAAATTGATCAAAAACGTAGACATTTTAAGTTAAGCAACTACTAAATAATAGAAATAGAAAAAATAGAAAATTTCAAGCTTCCCCTTTCCAGAAACTGGCACTCTACTTTCTGGAAACACCCAGCTTTTCTAACACCTCACAGCCTTCACCATGGGCTGTATTTGTGTTCCAGGGATGACATTGGTCCACAGTGCAGAAGGAGAAGTGGGATTGTTTCTGGTTTCATTGGATACAGAAAGCATCACGGCAAATTGTACCTCCCTATTGACTCAGCTCCACTGAGGGTCATTTCTCAAGTTACTGCTGGTCACTGCCTAGATCTGCTATAAATCTGCTCCCTTTATAGGGTATAGTTTACTCCAGATGGGCATCAGTGGGACAGAGACTATGGTATATGGGGGCAGTCATCTCTCTTTTTTAAAGCTCAGATATATATATATTTTTTCCCCACAGCACAAAGGATATGTCAGGATGTCAGATTTCTCTATGAAGTAGTAACAAAAGACATATTTAAAACCATTTAATATGTCCTCCTCAGGGTTATAAGAAAAAATAAACACTAACTTTTGTAAGTCCTTTTATAAACAAATCCCAATTCTTAGCCTTATTTTACTTATCTCTGGAAAGGCAACACATTTCTCCTTTTCAAACCAACACAGAATAAATCTCTGCTCTACTTTAGTTACTTCCTCACCCGCAATATCTCCAACACCCAAGCCCCACCTCAGAACATGGATGAACCCCAGTGTAAAGCAAGTCTAAATTATTGACCAGTATTTATACCATGGAAGGTGGTAGGAGAGGGTGGCGGATCCGAAGCTTCAGCAGAACAGTCCAGGGTGGACGTTAGCAAGCAAAGCTCTGTCACCTTTGAAGTGAAAAATGAGGATTCTTCCTGCTTTTCCAATGGGTAAATATTTAATTAAACATAAAACATAAAAATAACTCTTGAGCAGCAAATATTAATTCTCAGTGACTGTGCAATCTGAATCCAGAAAAATAATGGTTTTTACCAATGCCATATATACTCAGACCCCTGTTCTCAATAGGAATCATAGTTTATAGTATTATCCAGAGAAATCTCAGTGCTCTTCCAATGCCAGCAAGCACACATCTTCTTCTCTGGATCTCTTTATTAATTTTCTGAATTTGAGGCTAGGCTCTGGGACCTATTGGTATCAGAATGTGTATCTACTGATGCTTGCGTAAATATTGGGCCAAAGTTTGCCAATTAACATTGTTCTCTTCTTAGGCCATATAAATTTCTGGCCAAGAAACCCATATTCACCTCACTTTAGAGGAAGGTATATGTGAGAATATTGTATATATCCTCTCAAATTCTGTAAGTGAATATTCTTTTAGATAAAAACAGAATGCTGACAAATTTTTCCTGATGAGTAGTTTGTTTATTTTCTGAAATCATGACAGTAATTGGCCACAAAGGAGGGTGCAATGTCCAGGAAACACATCAGGTGACTTGAAAGACTGCTTCCAGCTGCTTCCCCATCTTTACTGAAAATCCTTATAAGACTCAGTAAAGGGTGGATCCATTTAAAAAATCCCCTTTGCCTCTTTTCTGGGCTATGTGAGCTATGATTGCAATTATCTTGGACCTCAACATTGTAAGTATGTGAGAGGTAATTGTTGCCTACTATAAGCATTCATATGTTAAAACTGACAGCTTTGATGTAACCAACTCCATGCACCAGCCACCTTGTAGAGCTGTAGTTCTGAGTATGGAACATCTGGAGCTACACGTTAATTGGTGGTTTTAATAGTTGCACAGCTGTTTGTAACATTTCTAGCTATGCTAATCATAGCTGCAATGATACTTATCAGAAAGCCGCACAAGAGAGGCCAATTCATGAGGATCAACAATTATTGACTTTTAGAAGGTTACATTGTATATTTCCTTAGCATCACATTAAGAAAAATCAAAATGCTGTGTGCTATCACTTATATTTGGAATCTAAAAAATAATAAAATGAATGTATATGTAAAGCAGAAACAGACTCACAGATATAGAAAACAAATTAGTGGTTACCAAATGGGAGAGGAAAGGGGGGAGGGGTGAATTAGGGATATGGGATTAAGAGATATAAATTCCTATGTATAAAATAGATAAGCAACAACGATATATTATATAGCATAGGGAAATATAGCCATTATCTTGTAATAACTTTTAATGGAATACAACCTGTAAAAATACTGAATCATTATGTTGTATACTTGAAACTAAAATAATATTGTAAGTCAACTATACTTCAATCAAAAGATAAAAGAAAAAAGAAAAATCAAAAGCATAGAAAAGAATGAAGCTAGTACGAATCTTAATTCATCAGTCTCTAAGTATGTTTGAGTTCAGAAACATTAACAGATTATTTCCTAAAATATACAACCCAACCCACTCAAAATGAGGGTCTATTACTGTGTTGCAGGAATTTTAAGGAAATGTGTTTATAGCATACATTTTGGCTGAACAGAAAAATAACAGTCATAATAATATAGAAACTGATTTTCATACAACAAAATATTGAAAGGCAACTACATTGGAAAAACAGAAAAGGGAAATTCAGGTTAGAGGTGGGTAAAGGAGCTAAATGTTTATACATGTTTTCACAAATAGACTGTACATTCTGGATAATACCAACTTGATAATATCTAAAAATGACAAATCAATAAATTATAAGTATAAGCACATTACTTATAAGAAAATAGGGTAGATACAAGAAGAAATGCAAAATTAAATTCACAGTCGGTTTTGGGGAGTGGGCTTGTGGGATGGTGCAGGAAAATGTTTTAATTCTTTATAAGGCTTTTAAAATGATTTGTCTTTCTGACAATATATATCATTTACTCTGAAAAAAAATGTAATCTGAAAGTAAAAGTTTCTCTCTCAATTTCAGCAACGAATCCAAGTTAGAGATACTAAGAGACTAAGGATCAATTATGGAATTTGATGTTTCTGGGAACAAATATTTTTTTGTATATTAGGACCCTCAGGACTCTCTCGTTACAGCTTTCACACCTCCTCACTGTGCCTTTTCTGTTCTATCAGTCAGAATTTGTCATCTTTCCTCTCCTTTTATTCCTATCCAAATTCCGTCTACATCTTCGGGAATAGCTGAAATATCTCATTTGTAAAGTGTTTTGGTTTTATTCCCCAACTATTTAGTCCCTTTAATAATCTTGGTGTGGAACAATGAAATTTGTGAAGTTCTTTTAACATTATATTACTCCATTCATTCTTCATTCTAATCATTTATTTGTTAATGCAACACAATTACTGAGTTTCTACTCTGAGGTACCCTGACAAGAATTGATGTTAAGATGTCAGCAGGATAGACAGGTTTACTGGCCTCATAGAGCTCCATGTTTTCTCAGGGAGGAAAGTAAACATAGAAGGTATATGTTAAAGATATTTTCTCTGTTTGTGGTTATTTAACCTTGTGGATGAGATGAAATCAGTGAAGCAGGATTTCAAGTTTAGAATCTATAATGAATATGTTTCAGCTTAAAATATACAATGAATCCAAAATTCAGCCATAACAACATAACTTATTAATCTCATTTCCTTATGTAATAAAATTATTAGCTAGACTTAGTCTTCCTCCCTTCTGCTCTTTTCACCCCCCCACCCCACCTCAAATAACACAGTCAAACAATCAAGAGCATGAAGCTGCTTCACTGCCTCTGCTCTGACCTACAGAAATGGGCTGGGAGTAGGTATACTGTAAATGTCCAAGGCTTATTCACAGACTGTGGCTTCTGAGATCAATCTTACTTCCATTCTCCTGTGCTGGTTTCCTACTGGTGTTTCACTTCCCCTTCCGTGGAAAGGAAAGATGACATCACTTGTAACAGTGCCACAGTTCAATGGGGATTCCTATCACTTTTGCTGTAAAGCACATCGATACTATATATATATATGTTTGAATCCTTGAGCTGTGACTCAAACCCAGGTCTTCTAGCCTCAAAACCTGGGTTGATTCCACTCCGCCATGCAACCTCATTTTATCATTCATTGAACCCCAATGGATCGCTAGTCTTCAAGGCCAATGAAAAGATCTTTCGTTATGTACAGTTTCCTTCACATGTAGTTGCTTGTTCAAATGAAAAAGCCACTACAGCCTTTCTATGAAAGTACTATCTCTAAATATTTCTTACTATTCCATTGTCACTTAAATATATTTCACATTTTTCTCAAACATTACTCATACCATTTTCAGGCAGACTGAAACTTCTAAAAGTCATGCTCCCTATGTCAAAGCCACAAGAGAAGTAAGTCAGAAAGCAAGAAAATATTGTTTCTAAAATTCCTTTGGTTCTCTAGAGTTTACATGAGAATGAGACATAACTTATTTATCATGAAAAATGTAAGTGGGCATTTGCTTTTCGACAGCAGCTGAGACATAAACCTGTACAAGACCGTCTGGTAACCTGAAACCAGTGGAATAGAACATTTTAAGGGTAAGCCATGGAGATATGCCCAGAAATGACAAATAAGAAAAGATGTTACAGAGTAAAATTCTAAAATCTGAAGTGAGAAAATACTGAAGAAAAAAGGGCAATATTTGAAATAAAGATACATAATGGATACTTTTTTCTCCAGTTTAATATTCATTCATTCAATCATCCATTTATTCAACAAATATTTATTGAGTGCCTACTACAGAAAATGTGGTGGTTTTGAAGATTTAAATACATTGCAAAAATGTAAGAATGCATAACCTAGGGGGAAAGGCATATTGAGAAACCTACAAAGAAAAAGCTATTCTCATAATTACCAAAAGTAAAAATAATTACCTGAACCTGAGTATAATCTTTAATTTTCTGTTTTTAGAAATGGTTGATTCTTTTTTACAACTTTATTGAAGTATAATTGGCATACAAAAACTGCACAAATTTAGTGCGTACAATATGAGAAATGTTGACATATGTCTACCTCCCTGAAACTGATCAAGAATTCATTAGTGATGCCTCTGGGTCTGGAATACTCCTGCTGTGAAGGTTTTTAAGTACAAATTCAATTTCAAACATGTATATTCAAGTTATCTATTATTGTTCTGGCAACTTTTATTAAGGTGCAATTGACAAAATTATAATGTATTTTAAACATACAAGGTACTGATTTGAGATACATATACACTGTGAAATGATTCCTACAATCAAATTACTTAACACATCCATCGTGAAACATAAAGTTTTTTTTTTTCTTTTTGATCAGAATGCTTAAGATTTACTCTCTTAGCAAATTTCCAGTATAGTATTATTAACTGTGGTGGCCATGGTGCACAATAGATCTTCAGAATTTATTCATCTTATACTCTTTGACCATCTCTTTATTTCCCTCACACCTCAGTCCCTGGCAACCTCCATTCTACTCTGTTTCTGAATTCAACTTTACTTTTTTTTCCTCCCCCCCCCCTTTTTTATAAAGTTTCCACATATAAGTGATACCATACAGTATTTGTCTTTATCTGGCTTATTTCACTTAGTATAATATCCTCCAGGTTATTTCCAACTTTCAAGGAATTTTCCCATTCATCTAAGTTGTCAAGTTTATTGACATAAAGTTGTTTATAATATTTCCCTAGAATTCTTCTAATATGTACAGAATCTACAGTAATAGCACACTTCTCATTCTTAATATTTGGTAACTTGTGTTTTCTCTCATTTTTTCCCAGTCTGTCTGACTAGGATTTATAAATGTTATTGATCCTCTCAAAGATATCCTTTTTAAATTTCATTATTTTTTTTCTCTATTGTTTCTCATCTTTGGCTGCATTGATTTCTGTCCAAATTTACTTTCTACTGCTTAATTTGAGTTCAGTTTTTCCTACATTTACTGGTTTCTTAAGATGAAGTTCAGGTCACTTAAAATCTTCCTTTTTTTTAATAGAGGCATTTCGTCTATAAATTTCTTTGTAGATATTACTTTATCTTCATCTCACAAAATTTGATGGCTTGTTTTCATTTTCAACCATTTCAAAATACTCTGTACTTACCCTTTGATTTCTCTTTGACTCATGGGTTATTTAGACATGTGCTATTTAGTTTCCAAACATTTAAGCATTTTCTAAATATATGTTGGTTGTTGTTTTTTTGGTCATTGAACATACTTTGTATGCTTTAAATCCTTTTAAACTGAATGAGACTCATTTTATGCCTCTGAATATGGTCTATTTTGGTAAATGTTCCATATTCCCTTGAAAATAATGTATATTATGTTTTTGTTAAGTGGAGTGTTCATATTTTAGTTTTTAAAAATGTATTTATGTTTTTCATTTTGGATAGTCTTTACCAATTTTTCTTCAAGTCCATTAAGTTTTCATTGATATGTTTAAAATTAATACCTTCTAAGGCATTAATTAATACCTTCCAAGGCATTTTTTACTTTGACCATTGTAGCTTTCATTTCTAGAAGTATTAGTAAGGTTTTCTTATCTTCTATGACTCTAACAATTTCAATCATTCTTTTACCGTTTTGATATCTAAAATTATAATAACTATTTAAATGCCTTTTATCTACTAATTCTGTCTTTTCTGCATTTTTTCTACAGATTAAATGTTCTCATTATGTGTCATATTTTCCTGCTTATTTTTGTGCCTGGACATTTGTGACTGGATAACAAAAACTTTGTGATTTTCACCTTTTTGTGTGCTCATTATTTCATAGTCCTATAAATATCCTTAGCTTTATTTGAGACATGGTTAAGTCACATGGAATCAATTCAATTATTCCAAAGTTTGCTTTTAAGCCTTTTTGGTGACATCAGAGAAATTGGATTAATGAGATTTCAACTCTGGCTGATGGGAACACTGGTACTGTGTGAGCTCTGAGAGTTGTTCCCTCTTCTTGTGGATGGTTCTCTTCTCAGAGTCTTGGACCGTTCCATCATACATCAGTACAGAGCAACACTCAGTGAGGACTCTAATGGGACATTATGTGGATCTCTGAAGTTCTTTGTGCAGCTCTCTTCTCTTCAAATCAGTATTCTGTGACCTTGAACTGCCTTGAACTATCTGAACTCCAAAAGCTCTGCCTTCTCAACTCAAGGAGACCTTATATTCTGCCCACGTTCCCACCCCCTGTAATCAGGAACAATTATATTACTTATCTCATTTATTTCCCCTCCATCAGTTATCACTGTCCTATGTTGCCTGATGTCTCATATCAGAAAACCATTGTTTTACATACCTTGTCCAATGTTTTGATTGCTTGAGGTGGGTGGATAAATTGGGTCTCCATTACTCCACCTTGGCTAAAAATAAAGACACTTGATAATTGATTAATTTTACAATTGGATTTTCTTGGTTTAGTTAACAGGTCACCTTACTCCATATACCATACCTTCAAAATAATTGTATTTTTCTTTCGTTTTTCAGAATGTCTTTTATTTTTGTATTATAATTGCATGTAAGAATTTAGTCATCAAGGAGCAGAAAGGTTTGTGGTATGTCACATGAAGTGGCATGTTTTAATGAGCTTGTTACAATGCTTACATTGGTATTCTCAACAGTACCCATGAGGGACCACTTCAGTGAATATCCAACTGTCTTTAAGGATTAGAGTGTCATGAAATATTTAGTATGGGATAGAAAATGTCCATGGGGACATGAAAACTAGTGTCCAACATTATAGTAGCATTCATGTTGTTTTAGTTAGGTCTTTGTTATTAAAAACAACAGAGACTTTCTCAAACAAACTAGAATGAAATAGGGATGGTGGTTATTATAACAATCAATATGGTAGACAGGAAATCATCCAAGAAGAGAAGTCCAGAAACTGGAACATGGTTTCATTGCCCTTAAATCTATGCTTTACTACTGTTACTATCACTATTTCCTCTACCTTTTTTGGTTCCCTTTCAGCTTCTTCTTGATACTTATTTCACCATCAACTAGCTCTGTTGTCCTCTATTCTATACTGTGGCTCTCCATCCTCAAGGTTCTGCTTAAACAGATTATCTTCCTTTTCCTTATTTAAACTCATTATGACATCTACACTGTTTCACCCTTGCTCTGTAGGTAGGGCATTTTTATTTTTATTCCCTTACCATTTTATTCCAGCTATTTTATAATTCACATTTGAAGTATCCCAGGGTAAGAATGCCATTGACCTAACTCAACTTTTGGCACAAGATCATGCCAAAACTGACAGTTTAGACTTTGATTTGGCTGCCTAGTGATCAAGTATGCAAACATTTAAAGGTTCAAAATATAGCCAATATTTTATAAATATAAATGGAGTATAACCTTTAAATTGTGAATCACTATACTGTAGACTTATACGATTTTGTACATCCACTATACTTCAATAAATAAATGAATAAATAATTAATAAAAGATGAAATCATCTATATAACCTCCTTAGTAAATATATGTGTGATGTAACTTACTTTAAAAGGTGCTATGAACCTAGAAAGCACTGTGATTCACAACTCAGGTACAGTTGTGAATGGATATGGAAAAGGCAGAATGGAATTAATAAGGAAATAGATTTTGGTTCAAAGGAATGACTGCCTGAAAAAAAGTACTATTTGAGATGTTTTACTTGGTATCCAAACATCGCATAAGGTGGTCTCTTTATGTTTAACCTTGAATTTTTGATTTTTAAGTATAAGATTATATTAGAATTATCACAAATCATTGGAATATTTTCAACTTCCATAAAAGCATGAGTGATGGCATATCTTCAAAGAGTACAATTTGGAGCGTGACTGCCAAAAATAATTTTTTTAAAAAAAGACACAGGGGGGTTTCCCTGGTGGTGCAGTGGTTGAGAGTCTGTCTGCCGATGCAGGGGACACGGGTTCGTGCCCCGGTCCAGGAAGATCCCACATGCCGCGGAGCAGCTGGGCCCGTGAGCTATGGCTGCTGGGCCTGTGCGTCCGGAGCCTGTGCTCCACAATGGGAGAGGCCACAACAGTGAAAGGCCCTCATACCACAAAAAAAAAAAAAAGACACAAGATTCCAATAACTTATCATTCTTTTCTACCTTATCGAGGTTAATTATTTAACATGACCAGAGGACAGGATGAACCAATTCCAGATGTTTTGCAAATAGCAAACATTTTCTCAGGATTGTTCTGAAATGCAAAGTTTAAATGTGAAAAACAATCATTTTTTTAACCTGACAGCTTTTCTTGTACCTGAAAAACTTCCAGAAAAGCATCTGATAACAGTTGTATCCCAAATGTCTCTTATTCACCCTCTGTTTTGTAGAAGGCATCATGCCTTCATCAATGATGTTTTTCTTTTCACAATTGTAATTGTCAGTCAGTCAACATCTACTTTCACCAAATGTCTGAAATGGTAGCTAAGGGGAAAAGATCTCACAAAATAGGGCAATATTCTCTTAAAGGCACAATATTATAATCTGTGAGATTAGTCCTAAAACTGAATTGTTAGCCTCTAAAGTCTAAACTAGATACACAGAAGAAAATTATTAAATGTTTATGTCAAAATATCCTGGTTGATCATATCACATTTGAAATGTTTTAAATGTAAAAGCTGTTACTTAAAGAGTTGTCAGAGAGGAAGAGGTGAATAAATTAAAAAAAAAAAAAACCTTTGCCAAATAAGAATTTTGAAAATAGTCTAAATAAGCACATCTTCAGGCAAATGTTTGCAGGTATCTTCTTGTGCTGAAAGAATTATTAAAATTAAAAAAAGAGTCAATACATATAGATGTACCCTACTCCGCAAGGAGAAGAACAAATGTAGTATTCAGACATTGGCAGGTCATTAAATTAAAAGCAATTGTGATAGTTAACTGTCCAGAAACAGAAATCTAAATTTGAAACACAGATGTAATCACTCTATGGAAAAATCTTTAGTATTATACACTTGACAGAAAGGACAGTTGACGATGTAGTAAAATCCTTTGCATTAAATCCACTCTTTTACCTCTGATGGAGATTCAGGCATCATCAGTTTTGGGTGCATAATTTGTTATCTCACATTAGATAGAGAGCTATGTAAGCACTTATTACACAGAATTGATTTCAATGGTTAGAGTTTTGACTTTGTTGCTTTAAAAATTAGCTAGTAATTTAATAACTTCCCATCAAGAAATTTCATTTTGAAACCTTTTTTTGTCACCATGAATTGTGTTGACTTAAAGAGAATATTATCCTTTTATAGCATTTTCCTTTGTGTGGGTGGGAGAAACACCTTATATCATTGCATTAGTTTGCTCACTGTATACAGATGTAATTACTCTTCCCACATCCTTTCAAAGATTTTAAGGAAAACAGCAACAGGAAAATTTGTAAGAATAAACATAAGGTAGAATTTGTAAAAGTTCAATAATAAATAAAAAAACTATTCATATATGCTGTATAAAAATAATAACCATTAAAAATTGTAATGAGAGAGATGCACTACTTTTTCCAATCTGTAATTTTTTTTTTTTTTTTTTTTTTGGGTACGCGGGCCTCTCACTGTTGTGACCTCTCCCATTGCAGAGCACAGGCTCCAGGTGCGCAGGCTCAGCAGCCATGGCTCATGGGCCCAGCCGCTCCGCAGCATGTGGGATTTTCCTGGACTGGGGCACGAACCCGTGTCCCCTGCATTGGCAGGCGGACTCTCAACCACTGCGCCACCAGGGAAGCCCTGTAATATTTTCTTTAAACCTGTGTCAATTGTCATTTTCGTTTCTCTGTTTTTTCTTCTTACATGCAAATACCATCACCACCACAATCATCATCTTCAACATGATGATAGGTTGTTTTTCATTTTCACTCAGAGCTTTTAATTTGTTCTCAGTTTCAATAAGGGGTTGGAGACATAGAACCTAGGAAAGCATTGCTAATGTATAACTTTCTAAAGGTAATAACATATCTCTCATAAAAATGTAAAATGAACACGGCAAAGATACCATTTAACTCATTAATGAAGCAATGTTAAAACTGGTTCAGTTGAGAATTTAAAGAACTACTTATAGAAATTTTAATAAACGAATGTTAGGATAAGATTGCTGGATGAGATACAAAACTGATTAATGTACAATATGTTACTAAACTATAACTTTTGTGGTGTCTTTTCTAGTGGAAATAATTATTTGCATCGCTACCCTGCATAAATGTGCAAGTTAATCTGTGCCCCTCCAGAGTTATAAAATATGCTAGTCGATCAAAAGGACAAACTCAGCACTGCATTGAAAGAACACTCAATAATCTCTTTTGTAATTTCCAAATTTTCATAATATTTTGACAGTGACTTGAACATAGCTGATATTTATTAAATATATGTGGAATTGGATAAATGGAGACCAGGTGGATCTTAAGTTTTCATGTGAAATTGTTGGGATATCACTGGTAAAAACAGTTCTGATTAAAGATCATATGATTGTTGTCAAGCAGGCTCCACTAGACAAATAGCAGAGTCAAGGAGGTCAGGGGACACAGAACAGAAGTGTAACTGCTTTCTGAGCAAAGCTGGGAAAATAGTCCTGGCTAACATATAAATGTCACTGCTCTTGTGATGTCTTGAAAATCTGAAAGAGCTAAAGGCATTTTGCAGGCTTCTGAAATTAGAAAGTACTTTTTGTTCTTATCTTGATGAGGATACTCCTATATATGAAGCCTCCTATAGATTGGGGCTTCTTTTTAATTCTTATGTTGTGAGAGAGAATTGATCAAAAGTTCAAATTTTTAGCATGGGTTGCCTCAAAAATTGTGTTTTGATTTATTTTCTGTCAGGGTTATTTATCTTTTTTCCTCCTAATATTTCAATTTAAGTTTGCATGCTGAAATTCAATTTACTGTCCCCATTTGTAAAGGTAAGCCTAACAATAGCTTCTTAAAAATCTTATTTAAAAAATGTTTAAAAATTAATAAAATTTGATTTCTATACTGTTTGTTTGTATTTTAGATTTCACATATAAGTGTAAAATATAGGGTATTTGTCTTTCTCCATGTTACTTATTTCACTAAATGTAATACCCTCCAGGTCCATTCATGTTGGCACCAATGGCACAATTTCATTCCTTTTTATGGCAGAGTAATATTGCAATAAATTTACACATATGTACTACATATACATGTTCTATATATATGTGTGTACATAAACATGCACACACACACACACACACACACACACACACCGCATCTTCTCTATACATTCATCTGTTGATGGACTTAGATTTCTTCTATGTATTGGCTAATGTAAATAGTGCTGCTATGAACATCGGGGTGCATATATCTTTTCAAATTGTCTGCAGATAAATACTCAGGAGTGAAATTGCTGAATCATATGGTAGTTCTATTTTTAATTTTTTGAGGAAATTCCACACTGTGTTCCATAGTGGCTGAACCAATTCACATTCCCAGCAACAGTGTACTAGGGTTCCCTTTTCTCCACATCCTCACCAACACTTATTATTTCTTGTCTTTTTGGTAATAGACATTCTAATAGGGGTGAGGTGATATCTCACTGTAGCTTTCATTTTCATTTCTCTGATGATTAGTGATGTTGAGTACTAATTCGTGTGTCTGTTGGCCATCATATGTCTTCTTTGGAAAAATGCCTATTCAAGTCCTCTGCCCACATTTTATTTGGATTTTTTTTATGTTGAGTTGTATGAGTTTTTATATATTTTGGATATTAAGCCTTTATGAGATATATCACTGGCAAGTATCTTCTCCCATTTAGCAGGTTGCCTTTTCATTTGTTGATGGTTTGTTTGCTGTACAAAAACTTTTTAGTTTGATTAGGTTCCATTTGTTTATTTTTACTCTTGTTTCCCTTGCCTTAGGAGACAGATTCAAAAAAGTATTGTTAAGACTACCAAAGAGCACACTGCCTATATCTTCTTCTAAGAGTTTCATGGTTTCAGGTCTTACATTTAAAGACTTTAATCCATTTTGAGTCTTTTTTTATGGTATGAGAAAACATTCTAGTTTCATTCTTTTGCATGTAGCTGTCCAATTTTTTCAACACCACTTATTGAGGAAACTGTCTTTTCCCCATTGTATATTCTTGCCTTCTTTGTCATAGATTAATTGACCATATGTGTGTGGGTTTCTTTCTGGGCTCTCTTTTCTATTACATTGAACATGTCTGTTATGTGTGCCAGTTCCATACTGTAGCTTTGTAATATAATCTGAAGTCAGGGAATGTGATACCACCAGCTTTGTTCCTTTTTTCCTCAAGATTACTTTGGCTATTCAGGGTCTTTTGTGTTTCCATGCTAATTTTAGGATTATTTGTTCTAGTTCTGTGAAAAATGCTGTATTTTGATAGGGATTGCAATGAATCTGTAGATTGCTTTGGGTAGTATGGACATTTTAACAATACTGATTCTTCTAAAACATAAACATAAGATATCGTTTCATCTATTTGTATCATATTCAATTTCCTTCATTGATGTTTTATAGTTTTCAGAGTACAGGTTTTCTTCCTCCTTAGTTAAATGTATTCCAAGACATTTTATTCTTTTTGGTTTGATTGTAAATGGGATTTTTTTTTGATTTCTCTTTCAAGTAGTTCATTATTAGTGTCTACAAATGCAACTGATTTCTGTATATTAATTTTATATCTTGTAACTTAACCAGATTTCTTTATTAGTTCTAGCAGTTTTTTGGTAGTGTCTTTAGGGTTTGCAATATATGTTATTATGTCATCTGCAAATAGTGACAGTTTTATTTTTCTCTTCCAATTTGGATGCATTTTATTTCTTTTTATCATCTGGTTGCTTTGGCTAGGACTTCCAATACTATGTTAAATAGAAGCGGTGAGTGGGCATCCTTGTTTTGCTCCTCATCTTAGAGGAAAAGCATTCAGTTTTTTTATCACTGAGTATAATGTTAGCTGTGGGTTTGTCATAAATGACATTTACTGTGTTGTATGTTCCCTCTATACCAACTTTGTTGAGAGTTTTTACCATGAATGGATTTAAATTTTGTCAAATGCTTTTTCTGCATTTATTGAAATGATCAGGTGACTTTTATGCTTTGTTTTCATAATATGGTATATCACATTGATTTGCAGACACTGACATGCTTGCATCACTGGAATAAATCTCACTTGATCATGATATATGATCCTTTTTATGTGTGATTGAATTAGTTTTGCTAATATTTTGTTGAGGAGTTTTGCATTTATGTTCATCAGAAATATTGACCTGTAAGTTTCTTTTTTGTAGGATCTTTGGTTTTGACATCAGGGTAATGCTGACCTCATAGAATGAGTTCAGAAGTGTCCCTTTCTCTTAAATTTTTCAGAGTAGTTTGAGAAAGATAAGTATTAACCCTTCTTTAAAAGTTTTGGTAGAATTACCCTGTGAAGCCTGAAATTTTATTTGTTGGGAGTTGTTTTTGTTTTGTTTTGTTTTTTAATTACTGATTCAATTTCATTACTAGTAATTGGTCTGTTCTATTTCTTTTTTGTTCAGATTTTGGAGATTACACATTTCTAGGAATTTGTCCATTTTTTCTAAGTTGTCCATTTTATTGGTGTCATTATTTTATTTATTTCCACTCTTGTCTTTACTATTTCCTTCCTTCTGCTGACTTTGAGCTTTGTTTGTTCTTCTTTTTCTAGTTCCTTTAGGTGGAATGTTATATTGTTTATCTGAGATTTTTCTTGCTTTTGAGGTAGGCCTGTATCATTATAAACTTCCCTCTTAAAATGGCCTTTACTATGTCCTGTAGATTTTTCAAAGTTGTATTTCTATTTTCATTCATTTCAAGGTATTTTTTGATTTCCTCTTTGATTTCTTTATTGACCAGTTGATTTTTAGTAGCATGTTGTTTAGTCTCCACTTGTTTGTGTTTTTTTCCATTTTACTTCCTGTGATTGATTTCTACTTCATACCATTATGGCTGGAAAAGAAGCTTAATATAATTTCAATATTCTTAAAATTATTGAGGCATGTGTTGTGACTTTGGATGTGTTCTATCCTGGAGAAAGTTTCACTTGCACTAGAAAATAATGTGTATTCTGCAGTTTTTGAACAGAATGTTCTACAGATATTTATTAGGACCATATGCTATAATGTGCCATTTAAGGCCAATGTTTCATTATTGTGTCTTCTGTATTTTCTGTATCTTTATTGATTTTCCTGTCTGGATGATGTATCCTTGGTTGTAGAAAAGCAGTTCTGTGAGTCTTTTTGTCATTTCCAGCAAGAGTTGCTCTATATGTAGTTGTAAGTTTAATGTGTTTGTGGGAACAAGTAAGCTCAGTGTCTTCCTATTCTGCCATCTTGATCCTGCCTCCCACTGCCTTTTGTTGGAAAATAAAGCCCTTGCTTCTTGCCAAACGATTATATAGAAGCCTTAGATTAGACAGATGTCTTATAGCATAATGCTTGCCCTCCTTAGGATGCTATCAAATCTCAGCATTACTTGGGTCTGCTAAGGGATAAGAGTGAATATAAGCACATGAGCTTCAGGACCTGGCTAATATACTGGGAAGAACCAAGATATTCTATCTAGGAATGGATTCTGAGAGTGCTGGATCATGGAGATTAAAACATATAACAGGATAAGTAAGAGTTTGGTAATATGAGACAGGTGTAGCTCTTTTTTTTTTTTTTTTTTGCCGTACACGGGCCTCTCACTGTTGTGGCCTTTCCCACGCGGAGCACAGGCTCCGTATGCACAGGCTCAGCAGCCATGGCTCATGGGCCCAGCTGCTCTGCGGCATGTGGGATCTTCCGGGACCAGGGCACGAACCCATGTCCCCTGCATCGGCAGGCGAACTCTCAACCACTGCGCCACCAGGGAAGCCCTAATTAACCATTACTTCTTAACATTTAAGTAAATCATCTTTAGGACTGACTGACTTTCTCCAGTTTTTAGACCTTGTTTCCTTTGACAACTTGTTATGGCATTTCCTACAATTCTACCTGAGCCAAGGCTCAGTCCACAGACTGAGGTATAGAAGCTTTTCTAAAGGTGGAACAGCCACTTGAAATTACACAATTATTTATTATGAAACTTTTCACAGCATACCTTATCTTATTTGAACCATGATGTGGGATTTTTCTCTTCAGGAAAATCAGATCTTTTAGCATATACCAAAAAGAATAATGCTTGAGGAAAAAAAAAAAGCATAGCTTTTAAAGTTGTATCCAGAAATGATAACAATAACACACCAACCCAGGGACCTCTGATTCAGATTAAGAATATTGCTTTTATTGCACTATGAACTATACCTTTTGGCTCAAGCTGAGACATTTAGCAAATAACAATGTTACTGTTAAGTGCACGTTAAAAGGAAACTAGGATATTTCTTTGTGTAGAAACACCAAAATTGAGAACATACTGTAATCATATTGCATTTCCTTATGGTGCCATAGAGAAATGGACAAAGAACAAAAATAAGTGTAGGTAAAACCTTTAGATATACTGTAGAGCTAACTTATATAAAAGGAATTTAATATAGAGACATCTTTATAACAATCAACATTGCCTCAGGAAGATAACACCACAAACTGTTTTATCTGCCATGGAGAGAGTACTGCAGAATTTAATAAATGCATTGCAAATTCTTTGCAAGCAAGGCAAAGTAAAAGTTAGTATAATTAATAAATGATGCAATGTTTGGCTAGAGATCTGTGTTCAAATGATAAGGTTGGCTATCTCGTGAATATGTTAGGTATTTATTATAAAATATAGCTTTTAAATATAGGCTTCTCTGTAAGATCATACTTTCAACTTATTTATGACACAGTTGACCTTAAGAGATCAGTATGCCCACATTCTTATATTCATAAATGACCTTATATACATTTTTCTAATTTTGTTTGTATTTGTGATTTTTAAAAATACTTCAGAAAAGATGATATCCTGGTCCACCGGGGCTATAAATTACCTGACTATAGAATCACCTTCAACTTCTCTCTGGAGAGATTTCCTCTGAAACACAATCCAAGTTTTCCTAGGTTCTGTATCATGCATAGATATCTAATATGACATGAAAGATAGTTATTGGATCCTTTTGACTGCCACAATGAGAATAGTCACCTACCTCCCTATTCCAAGAGATGTTGTTTACTATAATTGAATGGAGCATATATAGGTACTGTAATCAGATAAATCAGTATGAATCTACTCCATAACTCTTGAGGTACGTTTAAAAGTCTATTAACCTCACTGATACACCCTCCTGATGCTATCACTTCCTCCACTGTAAAATGTATAAAATGTCCCCCACTCCTGGTTGCTCTGAGGATTAAATGATAAGAACATGCAAAGGGCCCAGCATATAGAAAGTATTAAGTGAATCTTCTTTCCAGTTTCCTTTTTTTGTCCTGAAAAATACACGACATGAAATTAAGTCTAATCCAGCCACACAATTGAAATAAATTTTCTTATAGTAAAACTTATGTTTGGCTTTATTTTCTACCTGAGTACTCCTCAAGTTAAAAAAACAAAGAAATCATTGACTTTTGAAAAAGAAACCAACCAATTGTTTGCAAAGTTTGTACCATCTAGAATGGAAAATATCACAATTTATTTCCCAAGCATGTAACAAATGAGGGCATTCCTACTTCTATGATGTTCAAACTGTGTAGCCCAGTCAAGCAATGTAGGAATGTGTTCTTAAATCTGGAAAAGGGCTACATCTTCCTTGGAGCTCAGAGAATCTTAGGATGATAGTTTCAGATACCTTCTTTCTGTAATGTTACCAAAATCAGACAGAAAAGTTTAGAGAAATGGAATGTATTGCTTCTTTATTGTCTTAAAAATCACATATCTGATCAAGCTACACCTTATTCAGTCTAAATGAGGCAACTGGTCTCTGTGGATAAGTGAGTAGTGGGGGTCGGAGCTTGCTGTGTTGTGACTATTGCAAAAGGAAAGTATTCCACAGAAATCCTGTTTATAGAAGGAGTACTCAGAGTCCAGTGGATGATGATCCTCAATGCTTTTGTAAAGCCTCTTGTCCTGTGACCAAATGAATGGGAAAAAAAAAACAGTGTGTGCTTCACTCATATGGAGGAATCTTTATTGTGTGTGATAATATGATTAATATATAGTTGAGTTCAATAGCAGTTCAAATAAATATTTCTTCAGCACCAACTATAACCAGCATTATTCTAGGCACTCAGGATAGAGAATTAATGAGCCACAGTCTTTGTCTTTGGGGAGCTGATAGTCTAGTTGAGGAAAAGGCTTAAGGCAGAAATTTTGACTTGTTTCAATTATAACTACATGATCTGAAGGCTAGTTCCACATTTTAAAAAAGCTTAGTAAATATTTTTATTATTTAAAAAATAAATTTAAGTGAAAAAATTACCTGAAAAACACATGTCAAATAAGGCTTTATAGGAAGACTATGTTTTTTAGCACTTTATCTGAAAATATGTCACAGGAATTTTAAAAGATAATTACTATTTTAATAGAACCACCATAATACATTATCACATATAAAAATATTAACACATCTCTTAATATATTGCCCAATGGCTACCCAGTGTTCAAATTGCCAATTGCCACATAAATGACATTCTTTTTTTTAATCATCATTTGTTGTTTAAAATCAGAATCCAAATAAGGTCTGTTCATTTTTATTGGTTAATAAAGCTCTTATGTCTCTTTAGTCTACAGATGTCCCCTCTTCCTCTCTTCTCTCTCCATCCCTTTATCTCTCTAATTTTGTCATTTATTTGTTAAAGAAACCAGGTTGTTCATCTTAAGTGTCCCATATTCTGGGTAATGTTCGATACTTCCTTATGGCACCGATGTGGTGTTCTACCAGAGTCTCTGTATTCCCTGTAAATTGGATCTAGAGTTTCATCAAATCCAAGTTTTAGTTGTTCATGGAATTATTTTTGGCAAGAGTATTGCATAGACAGTGCTGTGTCCCTTCATAAGAAGGTATACACGTCTGATTGTTTCTCTTTTTGTGGTAGCAGCAGCCATTGCTAATAGATGTCTCAATCCATTCAACCATTAGGGTTGTGAAATGGTGATATTCTAGTACCTTCATCTCGTCTTCCTTTATTAGCTAGAATACTTCTATAAAGAGAAAAATCTCATCTACCATTTGGTTTCCAGTGGAAGAGTACATATAAAAAGTCAGGAAAAGAGCTTGATACTTTAACTTTATTTGTAAATTTTAAAATAAGTTCTATCACTCTTAACCAATTTCACTTCTCTTTTTAATATCATTATGATCTCATGGGTTTTAATATATCTGATGCCTTTTATCCTTTAGATTTACTATGCTTATTAATGTGCAATTTGTCCCATTCCTGACCAGTAGAAACTTCCCTAGTTCTCTTAAAATCTTTTTAATACAATCATAGCCTCTGTGATAGTCTCCTTGCATTCTGGTCATTACAAAATAATCCAGGGTGGTTTTTTTTTTGTACATTTTGTGTGCCAGACTGCTAATGAGCCTTAGTTCCTTTTTAGTGGGAAATGATATTTAGAGACCACAGCATGTGTACTAAGGTTGCTCCTTTCTACTGAGTTGATAATTGACCTTTTCAGTGTACAGAGTGAAGAAATATGTTTCTCTCCATAAGCATAAAATACATCGAGAATACATATCCATACTGATATTTCTAAATCAGTTTCAGAACCTAATCTCTTTAATCAAATATGCATTTCCCTTTTCTGCTGAGAAATTCAAATTTTCAATATTACTGGAAATCAGGGAATCCAGGCCTATTTTACTTTTGTAAACAATACTTTACAATGCTTAGTTTCTTAGTGTAATTTTCGTGGAACAGAGTTTGCATGGCTCCAAATTCTACTATGATTAATAAGAATAACAATGAATACACTGAGCTTTTACTATGTAATATTATTTAAACTTTATAATAACCCCACACAAAGGTATTATTCCCAGTTTATAGGTGAAAAAATTAAAGCTAAGAGATGTTAAGCAATTTAAAGAAGGTGACACTATTATTAATGGGGATCCCAATCACTGATTTGTCTGACACTAAAACCCACAGAGTTAACCAATTATTAATGATTATGCTATGGTGACTGTTTAATTAATAACATTCTCCTTCTGTTGTAATTATCAACTGATCCAAGCCTATTAGCCACAACCCTGGTGGCATTTAGAGCAAGTAAATGATTTAGGTCTCATGGCCTATTATTTCACACATGCTACTTAATTATATATGCATGTGTGTGTAACAAGCAGGGCATACCTTGGGAAAGTCAATAAATTTTAGCTTGTGGTATCACATGAGTTGTTTGACCATAGGCTCTTCTTGATGATCTGATATGTTCTTGAGAGGAAATTTGTAATGCTCTCCTAGGAAGCAGTTTTAAGGTCAATTAGTAGATTTATAAACCTTATTTTTACATATTTTGTTAAAAGACCAGCTGAATTTTGTACTTCCAGGCATTGTTCAAATATTGGAATGCAGCAGTTTTAATTGGCTTTAAAGTTTTAGGAGAGACACGATAATATTCATTTCCAATTGATTTTGAAATGATAAATGTTCAGAGTATAGAGTACTGTACTTGAATTATAACAGTGAACAACTAAATTGGGTAAATGTTATCTGTTCCCCCTGCTACACACTGCAAAGAGGAGCACACAAAATAGAGGCTCTAAGTCTTCCCCTTTCACTAGCTTCAGGAAAAAGTGGTACAATCTCTTCAAACTAATCAGAAGGGGTTGGTTGTGATCACATCTCCAAAAGTGAAATTTTTATCTCCTAAAGCAATAAGAGGTCTGGCCATACGTCTTCCTAAAGCCTCCATTGATGAGACTACATGAGGACTTCCCTGCCACTAAGGGAACAAGTTCCCAGGATTGGACTGCTTATAGCACCTGTCTCCAGCATTCCTTCTGAACAAATACCTGCACCAGTTTAGGAGATTTAGGGTGGAAATCATAAAGGTGGTGTGAGTGCAACTATTGGATACATTCCTATGCCTTGAGTAATACTATTTTATGTGAGTTAAAGAAAACATAATAATGGGCAATGACTATAGAAATAGAACTTCCTGCCATAGTTTTCAGTGTGTGTACTAAAAATAACAGATTTATGTTTTTATTATGAGGACAAATCAACGAAGGCTACTGCTATGTCCGTGTGAAACTCTGTAGTAGAATTCCACTAAGGAGGTAAAATGCACTGCTGGATCAATTTTGTCCTATTGTATTTTAAAAACAACAAATATCTATTTGCATGCATTGGGGATTAGGAGGGAAGGATCAGTTTAAAAAGGAGCATTCAAATGCTAATATTATCCAAACTTTGTTGTTTAAATATTCTGCCATACTGACTCCTTATACCAGCTTCTTAAGACAGTTACTAGAATTCCCCACTTTATAGATAATCTCAATCTTAATAAAACCTAGAAACGTGTCACACTTTCAGCATACAATATCTCAATTAAGCCTCATAAAAATTCCTATAAGGATAACATTATTATAATTCCCAATTTATAGATGAAAAATTGAGATCCTCAATGATTAGATTAATTGGTCAAAGTGACACAGCTAGTAAGGATTAGAGCTGGGAACTTAATAAGCCATCTTGACTCTTAAAAACCCATGCATTACTTGACCTTCAAGCAAATGTGAATACAAGGGCTCAGAGAAGGTAAGTCAATTCTAGATAATTTTAAATATAAAATCAAAAGCCCTCTTTTCACTGTAGCATGCAATTCCATAGATAGCACAAAATAGACCTATGATAACTTCATTTACATTACCAATTACATATTTTACATTTATAGCACACTCTATAATAAATATTAATTAATATAGCACCAAGCAATGACATAAAAACTAAAGAAAGGCAAAGTAAAAATTCAAATTTAATGGAATTAAGCAGGTGATGTTTTCAGCAGAAAGGGAATTTTTACCCAGAAAGAAAGAAGGAAGTGAAAATGAGAAAAGGGCATTCTAGGTAATTTTTTTTTCATGTCACATTTGAGAACATTAGAGAAGCTTACTAAAATGGAGAGATGAGAGCTATTTCAGGTATTACAGTAATGTTTCTTCATAGACTCTTCAATGGATCTTGAAGAAATTGAAAATTGTCTTAGAGAAGATCTTATTTATCAGAATTAATAAACCCCTCATAGGTAGCTTTACCTTATTTAACTTAAAACATCCCTAAGTGACAGGAGAATTCTTTAAGATCTTCTAACACATGTAAGCAATATATTTTTCTAAGAAGAGGTAAGGTTGTGCCACTCTTATTGCCTTTAAGGAAAATAAAAATAAAAAATAAAATCTGTACAAAGTTAAATTGAAGTTAATTTACTCCAATGAAGACTTCAAATTTCACCTAGAAATAGAAACATTAAATTTTATAAAGTGCTTTCTACATTGATGATATTTCAATTATGAATTGGGGCACAGGAGTCTGCAGGCAGAGCATGCTCAGATAAAGAACACTATTTGGACCTTTACTTGCTTACATTCCTCATTCTGTACATTCTCACATTCTGACTAATTTTAATGTCAACCACACTTTCTCCCACTTATAATCAATTTCTTGCTAAAAACACTTTTCTTCTGTCTATGGCCTTGTATCTCCTTAGATCTACTCAAATTGATCTCGGAGAGACAGCAGTGAGTGGTCCTGAAGAGAGATCTTAGTTCCCTGCCCAGGAATTGAACCAGGGTAACCTGGATGAAAACCAGGAATCCTAGCTGCTAGACCACCAGGGGCTAGAGGCTAGAGGCAAAATGGTCCTGGCTGTTTCCCCCATTTGAAAGCAAGAATGTTTCAAAGAGGTAAAAACTGTAAAAACAGGTACAAAGTTTATTATTAGAGACAGAGCACAAAGTATGGGAGAGCACACAGAGAAAAAGTTTATTTCTTTAAGTCAAAAGCTAGGCAGAAATATACACTGGAAGAGTAGTGCGGGCATCCTGAATGAGGAGCGCAGTAAGGAGGTGATTTAAAGCACTTATATAGGACAGTTCTTCCGGGTCTTTGTTTACCTTTGGCCAATTATCTTGTTTCTTTTTCCACATCTGACTGGTCCCAGGACCCTTCCTAACACGTGTGCGCAACTTTTCGCTAAGATTCATCCCACTTCAGAGGCCTGTGGGTGCATATCCACACTTACTATGGGGTGGTGCCACCCTCCCTTTTTGACCCCCAAAGAGCCTTCCTGTGTATGTGCAGATAGAGAAGTTTCCCTTGACTTCAGTAGTGGTCATCTTATCTCTTTACTTCAGCAGAGCTCAGCTTCTGCCACTAGCTTTGTCCTTGGAGTGTCTGGGTGAGAACAAAGCTTTAAATTTTACTCCACTTGACAAACACCAGCTGTCCAGCACAGGGGCCCATCTATCTCCTACCTCAAAATTGCCAGTTTCTCGTGGTTTAACCTTCCAGTCCTCCCGTCCTGAACTGTAATTTCCTATAAAGCTTCTCTAGAGGCAGTAGACTTCTGTTCTTGCTATTTCCCCAGCTTGGTTCTTCATATTTTCTTGTCTTTACTGAACCAATTGTATTGAGAGATTATCAAAGAAATGGAAGCAATGGTCTGTGTCTGTATTGGGTGATGACACAGGAAATGTTGAGTTGGGCTTGTCTGCAGAGAATTTTATGTTAATAAGCAGAAAGTAACAGAGAAAAGAAGTTTTTGGCAGAAGTTGAGGTAATATCTTGATCCAAAAGGATCATCCCAAAGGCCTAGGAAGAGAGTGATAATCATAATACAAAGCCAAGTGATGAAAATCAGAACACCAGATTAAAGCAAGAATATTAATTCTGTTCATCCATTCATTCCACTTACCATGTGCCAGACACTGTTCAGGGAATCTTGCAGATCATTTTTAGAATTCTGCCTACCACACCTCAGTACCTTATTAATATCCAGCAGCTTGAAGGTACTCTGAACTAGATACTGTGCCCCCTTAACTAAAAATCTCATAATGTCTTCCCATTGACACATGTTATTGTTTATGGACAAATGATTCAAAATAAAGAATGGAAAGTAGAACCTGAAAAAAATTCTTACCAAAAAAAATGACTTTTTAATGATTACTCAGAGCTGTGGCTCTTTAGAGAGGCTGGTCACAGTTCTGGTTTAAGTGCAGAAGATGCTGTATGAGGCTTCTTGCAAGCTGAACAACACTGAAAATCTTTATGTAGAAGCATTTTGTAAATAAATGCTATACAAATGAAAGTTATTATCATGAAGAACTAGCCAATTTTCTTGTGTCTTCTGATTTTTCTTATCTTTCCCTATTGATAGCATTTACTGTTCACTCCATGATGAATATAGGTCACAATGTGGCAGCTTAGAAAGCCATTAGAATGCTGACAGTCATAGGGCAAGCTTTCATTCTAGTTTGTATGTCATTCTCTGAAACTCTGATATAAATAGAATTTTAAAATTCAGGACCACATTTGTTTTTATTTATTTATTTTATTTTTTCAAATGTTAACAGGATATTCCTTCTAACAGCTTTGCCAAATTATTCTCTCAAACTTCAGATTGCATTCTCAATATTGAATTCATGGAGTTATGTTTTTCTATTCCTCTTCCTGTTTAAGAGATTTAGCCTCATCACATTTTCCATTAAGTGGCAACTCAAGGGTCAGAAGGTAGAGAGTGAGCCTTCTCAGCAAAGCTTAATAATAAGGTAGGAAAATTAAGACTCTTTCAACCTTGGCAAAAGTAAAAAAAGTAATTATCTCATAAATTTAATTGATATATGCAATCAGTGTAAATCATTCTAAACAAAATATCCCCTCCACCTTTACAATAGGGATTTTTGCAGGAAATACTTATAACAGTTTATCTTATTTGGTTGACATAAGCCCAGTCTTACACTAGACATCCAGGAGTTTTAAAATTTTGATATTTTATCATTGTGTGAGAACTGACTCTGGGTTGGACAGATGTTCTATAATACTTCCAGGAGACAAAAAATCTTATTTGAATCTTCAACTACAGTTTTTAGCATATTGACCTGCCTCTCTCCACATTTTTTACAATCTATGATTTGTTTATCAGTTTTAATTTTATGTATATCTTGAGCTTTACCAAATTCACTTAGAGATAAGCATGAAAAGTTTTATAAATAAATAATATAGTAATTCTTAGACTTTGCATAAATTTCTCATGTATGAACTGAAAAGCAGATGTAGGGGGAAAACTCAAAACGTAATCCATAATAAATTCTAACAAACATAACTATTTCTCAGGAATTTTTATTAGAAATTCTAGCATACATTTACCATGTTTGAGCCTACCTTTCCAGGGTTCATTTTTATACATGTTAATTTTAGTGTACGCTTTATTCTTAATGAACGAATCTTGTCTCATAACTGAAGAAAGAAGGAATTATGATGAAGATTAGTGTCTAAGAAAATGTTTCATAACCAAAGAAAATATGTCAGTACATTAGATATTTCTAGGAAATGAATAGTCAAAAGAATAAAAAGCATAAAATTATTTATTTAAAATAAAACATTTTTTAATTGTTCTTTGAGTGTTAGTCAATCACAATCTGGTGTTATCTACAGCCACTGGACTTTGTTTGGAGGTGAGGGTTACATTCACTGTTAACTGATTTGTTCATATGTATTTTATTTCTTTATCAACACAAATTTCCCATAAATAGTTTTAAATGCTTGTTTATGTGAATATTTTCCAAAGTTCAAAGAAAATTCTTAACTTGAAAAAATTGTATTTAGATAATTCATTCTTAATTATTCTTGCCAACTTAGTCAATGCATCCCCTGATCAATGAATCTGCATTAATCCCTCAACATTATTTTCTATTTCTATGTTCTTAGTGCCTCTTCTCTGATTTCACAACTACTTATCAAAACAAACAGCTTATCCTGTTTCACTGCTCTCAACATCTTTCATAATTGTCCTGTGATGTTTAAAGTTGCAGATAATTCACATATGAAATATACTGTCTTTAATGTATCCCATTTCCTCAAATTATCTGCTTTCAATGAAACCTGAAATCTAATTTAAAACAAAGTTCAAAATAATATCTGTATAGCATCCATGGCAGTATTTTCACTTTGAAGATTTATGGCATGCTACAGCCTAGCTTTTTTAACAGGAATGAAAAAAGTAAACATCAAAAAGAGGGGATTCTAGCTCAAAGTAAGTTGAGAACTCATAAGAAATCACTTATTGGCTTTAAATTAATCCATTCATTCCAGTCTTGACTAATTGCTTTCCAGAATAGTGAATTTCAAGGTACAATTTCATGGCCACTATCATTATTATTGGAAAACAATGGAAATGTGAATGATATTATGACCAAAGGCAGATACACAATTCCATTTCCAAAATGGCAGATTCTGGAAAGTTATGTGCTATTTTTAATAAATTCGAGAACTGATTGTTAAAGTAATGGGCAATGACCATGTTGGATAAAAAGTGAGGATAATTGAGAATCAACATGAGTTCCCTGGGAGGAAATTAATCCAAAGTAACATAATGTTGCTCTACAGGCAGCATCCAGGTGAACAGAGGCACTGGGCCGAAAAACCGGACTGGGCTGTCAAGAGGCTATAGTGACAGGTCCCTATGATTCAAGTGCTTGGGCAGGATGAGATGATTGCTGTCATTGGGGTGACCAAGGGCAAAGGCTACATAGGGGTCACCCGCCATTGGCACACCAAGAGCTGCTCCATAAGACCCACCAAGGGCTTCATAAAGTTGCCTGTATTGGGGCATGACATCCTGCCCTGGTGGCCTTCTCTGTGGCTCAGGCTAGGCAGAAAGGCTACCATCACCACATTGAGATCAACAAGAAGATCTACAAGATTGGCCAGGGCTACCTCATCAAGGACAGCAAACTGATCAAGAAAAATATCTTTACTGATTAGGATCTGTCTGACAAGAACATCAAACCTCTGTGTGGCTTTGTCCACTATGTTGAAGTGACCAATGGCTTTGTCATGCTCAAAGGCTGCATGGTAGGAACCAAGAAACAAGTGCTTACCGTGTATGAGTCCTTACTGGTGCAGACCAAATGGGAGACCCTGAAGAAGATTGACCTCAAGTTTATTGATGCCACCTCCAAATTTGGCCATGGTTGCTTCCAGACTGTGGAGGAGAAGAAAGTATTCATGGGACCCCTTAAGGACAGAATTGCAAAGGAAGAAGGGGCCTAATGTCAGAACAGATTGCACAGCTGGTAGAATCTCAATAAAATTATTTTCCAGTGGGGGGGTGAAGTTACATAATATTCTTTCTCTGATAAATTTTTAATGTTACTGATCAGCAAATCACTGCCAAGATGATGTATTAATTTCAACAAAGAAAAATATCACATAATACCCTTGGAAATAAAATAATAAATATTAACTTTAATAGCACTATTTTTAATTAATTAATTAATTAATTTTGGCTGTGTTGAGTCCCAGTTGCAGCACGTGGTATCTTTCACTCTTTTTAAATTTATTTATTTATTTATTTTGGCTGTGTTTGGTCCCAGTTGCGGCAGGTGGGATCTTTCATTGTGGTGGGCAGGCTCTTTGTTGTAGCATGTGGGCTTCTCTCTAGTTGTGGCACTTGGACTCCAGAGTGCGTGGGCTCAGTAGTTGCAGTGCATGGGCTTAGTACCCCCACAGCATGTGGGATCTTAGTTCCCTGACCAGGGATTGAACCCATGTCCTCTGCATTGGAAGGTGGATTCTTAACCACTGGACCACCAGGGAAGTCCCCCAGTAATAGTACTCTTAAGAGGATTACTTAAGTATTGATTAATGGATATAGACCATGCTGAATAAAGCTTCAATTATAGCTCTGTAGTTTTCTGACTCTATTTGGTACCACTTAATAATTGGCTGGATGAGAAAAATGATTTTTAAATCAGATAGTAATTTTTAATATCAGTTAGATATCTAAAGCTGCAAAGATTTGTTAGAGTGATGTTCTTGAACAGCTAAAGTCCCTCCTACCAAAATCAACAAGATAATGAATAAAGATATATAAAAATAATCTAAGAAATCTTACACAGTCCATTATGCAAAATCTGGTTTCATAGCAGGTCCTATGAAAAAAAAATCCAGAGGATTGATTTATTCACAATTTTTATTTTCATTCACTCATTTAATAAATATTTATCACCATGTCCTATTCTGGGTACTGGAAATATCATAGTGAACACGAAAAATAAAGACTCTTTTCTTCTAGAGCTTACATTTTAATAGGTTGTAGCATAAGATTAACAAATAAATAAATAAATAAACAAGATAATTTCAAATAGAAATAAGATTCAAAATATTTTGACTAGAAGTAGTGCTGAGGACTAATTTAGGCTAGGTCAGGAATGCCCACTGAGGTTACAGTATTTGAGCTCAGAATACTAAAATGAAGGATCATCAGGAGTTAAAGTTTTAAGGTAGAGAAAACATCATATTTGAACACCTTAGGTAGGGGAGGATGAGCTTGGCCAAGTCAAGCAAGTGGCAAGTGGTAGAATAAAAAGATAACAATGATTGTGCAGAGTAAGATCATTTAAGAATTTTACAGGTCATAAAAATAAATCTGATTTTATCCCAAGTAAAATGGGAAATTTCCATTTTGAGTAGGAAAGCATCTTGTGTAGGAAAGTAATATGATTATATTGGATCCATTTGACAGATCATTCCAGTTTCTCTGCAGAGAAAAGTACAGTGAGAGGCCAAGGGTTGACACAGAGAAATTAATTAAGAGTAATCCTGGTGAAATAATTGTGACTTAGACCAGAATGGTGTCAATGGAAATGAAAATAATTGAATGGATTTAGAATGTAATCTGAGGTGAACCAAACAGAGTGAGTGAGAAATTAAACATGAGGATGCAGAGAAGACTCAAGAGTGACCCTTGGTTATAGGGATTAAAGAACGAGGTAAATAGTGGTAGAATTTACTTAAATTGGGGAAATATAGGGTAGGCATATGTTAAATTTAAGATATCATTTAGGTATTCAAATGTAGTTTTAAAATAGATCATTCAATATTAATGTACTCAGTACAAATTAAGCTCATTGGAGAGGTCAGATCTAATTATACAAATTCTGTAGATGTCAGCAAATAGATGAGATAATGCCATTGAAGAATACATAATGAGAAACTGTAGAAGTAGAAAAATGGAAGAAATAGGGTTAAGCCCTGTGACATTTTAATATTTTGAGGTCAAACAGAGAAGTAAGGGGCTTCCTTGGTGGTGCAGTGGTTGGGAATCCACCTGCCGATGCAGGGGACACGGGTTTGTGCCCCGGTCCGGGAAGATCCCACATGCCACAGAGCGGCTGGGCCCGTGAGCCATGGCCGCTGATCCTGCACGTCCGGAGCCTGTGCTCCGCAATGGGAGAGGCCACAACAGTGAGAGGCCCGCGTAGTACAAAAAAAAAAAAAAAAAAAGAAAAACAAAAACAGAGAAGTAAGGACCAGTAAAGCAGTTTGAGAAGGAGAAATAAGAGGAAAAAATCAGGAGAATATGGTGCTACAGAGGCCAAGACAAGAGATGGTTTCAAGAATGAAGAAGTGATCAGCTAAGTAAGGTATTGCCAAGAAGTTAAGTAAGATGAGGAAAAATGAGTGACCATAGGACTTCTTCTGGTCATAGAGGAGAAGATGATACAGACCAACCCATCCACTAATAATAACTAGAAGTGGTAAAATATTAAAATTATATGTAATACTTAGTGATAAATCTGACAAAAGATATGCAAGACCTGTACACTGAAAACTACAAAATACCACAGAAAGAAACTGAAAGACATGTAAATAAATGGAGAGTAGAGAGAGAAAATTCGTTCCTTTTTTTTTTTAGAAATTCAGTGCTTTTAAGATGTCATTTTCCTCAAAATTATCTATAGCTCCAATGCCATTCTGATCAAAGCAGGTATATCTTTGTGTAAAAAAATGGAGAGCTAATCCCAAAATGCGTCTAGAAATGCAAAGGACCTACAGTAGGCAAAACAGATTTGACAAAGAAAAAAAAATTGGAAAAAAAAGAAAAAAATTGGAAGAGTTATATTACCTGATTTCAAGAGTTATTTTAAAGCTTAAGTAGATAAGGCTGTGCAGTATTGACATCAAGAGAGACAAATGAATCCAGGAAACAGCATGGATAGTCCAGAAATAGTCCCACACAAATGAGGTCAGTTGTTTTTTGACAAAGTTGCAAAGGCCATTCAGTAGAGAAAGAATAGTCTTTTCCATAAATATTGTTATAATTATTTAGAAGTCCATATTAAAAACAAAAAGTGAATTTCAATCCATCCTTTGCATAATTTACAAAAATTATCTTATTGTATATAGTAAACCTAAATTCAAGAATAAAAACTAAATCTTCCAAAAGCAAACAGGAGAAAACTTTAGTCAATGATAGATATGACACCAAAAGCAAGATCTAATTGAAATTAATAAATAACACTTCATCAAAATTGAGAACCTCTGCTCTTCAAAAGACACTTAAGAAAATTAAAAGACAAGTCATAGGCTTGGAGAAAATATTTTAAAATTACATATTTGATCAAGGCTTTATATTCAATACTTTTTAATGGAAAGAAGACTCTCAAAACTCAATCATAAATGTACACAACTCAATAGCAAATGGGCACAAGACATAAAGAGAAATTTCACAAGAAAGATGTACAATTAGCACATAAGTAAATGGAGAGTTACTCAATGTCGTTAGTAATCAGGAAAATGCAAATTCAAACTGCAATGAGGTATCACGAAATAACTACTAAACTGACTAAAATTTGAAAGATTGACCATATCAATTGTTGGCAAAGATGTGAAGACAACTGAAACTCCGTACACTGCTGATAGGGATGTAATGTGACACAACCTGTTTGAAAAACAGTTTGACACTTTCTTTAAAAATTATACATACACCTACCATCAGACTCAGCCATTCTACTCTTAGGTATTTACTCATGAGAAATAAAGGCAACTTTCCATATGAAAACATGTACAGGGATGTTTATGGAATCTATATTTATAATGTCCAAATTTATAAACAATACAATATCTATAAAAAGGTTAATAGATAAATTGTGATGCATTCATATAACAAAATACCATTCAGCAATAAGAAAGTATGAAGAATGGTTGCATGCAACAATATAGATAAATCTTTAAACTATTATGCTTAGTGAAAGAAGCCAGATAAAAAAGAATACATTGTATATGATCCCATTTTTACAAAATTATTTAAAATAAATGCCAATCCATAGTTACAGAAAGCAGAATAGGGATTGCTGGAGCCCAGAAGGGTTCAAGGAAGGGGAGCAAGGAGAGAATATGAAGTGGTCCAAGGAAAGTGTTGAGGGTGATTTTATGTTTATCTTGATTGTGGTGATGATTTTATAGGTACATGTATATGTCAAACTTGTCTGGCTGTGTAATGTATTCTAAGCTTCTATATCAATTAACCTCAAAAAAAGATTTTAAAAGTAAATGTAAAAACATTCCCCCTGCCTATGAAAATGAGAACCAAGGGAGATTTTTATTGTGCTCCCTTGGAAACATTTTGGATTTGTACCATGTAAATGTTCTTCCTATTCAAAGTGCAATTAATTAAAAATTTCTGTCCAAGCTGCTCTACATAAGATACTAATCTTGGTATCATTCACTACTAACACCTTTCTCTTCTTTTCAGTCATCTTTGTCTAATCAACACAAAATTCTGTCGATTCTGTCTTAGAACCATCTTTTGAATCTGTTATATTTCTTCCCTATTTTCACAGCTCTTGTCTAACTTTGCCAATCTTCATAAAAGTCATCTTCTTGTTGAAGCCTTTTCTGATTCTCCCAGACAGGTGATTGCCTTGGTCTTTCGACTTGGTCTTTTGACAGATTTCTGTAACAGATTTTGGAATATTTATTACAAATAAATAATATGCATTTGTTCCTTTTTGTTCCTATATCCATCTCCCCAAGACAATGTCTTATTCCTATTCAACAGATATTTGTTTCTTTAAATGTGAAGAATGGTTAAATGAAAATATTTCTCCTGGAAGGATTATCTAGGGGAGATATAACTGCTTTCATCTATTTTAAAAACTATCATTTTTAGATAAGTATATACTTATTTTGTGTTTTTTAAAGATATAAACCATAGGAAATAAATTCAGAATAATTTTGATTAACCAAATAAATAATATATTTAAAATCTATTTCAATTAGATAATAAACACATAAAACCAGTAAATTTAAAAGATTAAGTATTACAGGTAAAACAAGAGTTCCTTATATGTAACATATTCAATTTCTGCCCTTACCTTACCCCTTGCCAAAAATAACCACTATCATGGGTTTGATGTGTATCCCTCCAGACTGTTAAATAATTTCTTCATCACTAGACTTTCCCCCCAAATGAAATAAACTGCCCCATGAGGTGATGGAGGTGATTTCCTCCATCATAGTCAGCTGGCTGTCCAAATGTTATAAAGACTCTCAATGCAAAACCTGTATTAGTAAGAAATTCGAATTTGGTCTCAAATATGTCTTCCAGGAATATTATTATGTAATTATATATTTCTATACCTGCAAATATGCATATTTTGTCCACTTTATCATTCTCAAATTGGAGCAACTATTTAGAACCCAAATTCTTAGGATTTTAGATCTTAAAACAGAAATACATGCATTCAAGTAACACCTTCTACTCTTTCATTGTATTTCAAGACTCCCAGTTCTCATACTCTTAACAGTTTCATTCTTTTAAGATCTGCAAGTGACTAGACATAGAAAAAATCTTCCATAGCATTACTAATAACCTTTTTCAGAATGCGTTGACACCCAACTTTTTGGAATGAAACTGAGCTTTTCTCTCTAAATGATCTGGTTATAAATATGTGATTTTGTGATTTATCATAAAAATATATATTTGGTCTTCATCACTATTTTTGGCACAGAGTTCCTAAAACCCTTAGAATTTCCTAAGTGATGAGATCCATAAAGGTGTCATTGGTTATGTCAATGAGGTAACTTTTGGACTTCACCTAAGGATGGGGGCTCTTTGCAGGTGGAGCCAACCAAGTGATTGATGGGTTGAAACTTTCAGTTTCACTCCCTCAACCTCTGGAAAGGGTAGAGAGACTAGGGGTTGAATCAATCACCAGTGATCAATGATTAAATCAACCATGTCTGTATAAGGAAGCCTCCATAAAACACAAAATAATAGGGTTCAGAGAGCTTCTGAGGGGGTGAACAACACGTGGAGGTTCGGGGCAGTGGCACACCTGGAGAGGGCATGGAAACTCTGTGTTCTTTCCTTATATCTTTCCCTATATCTCTTTCAACTGGCTGTTCCTGAGTTTTACCCTTTATAATAAATCCATAATCTAGTAAGTAAACTCTTTCTGTGAGGTATATGAGCTGCTCTAGCAAATTAATCAAACCCAATGAACCTCTGATTCATAACCAGTTGGTCAAAAGCCCAAGTAAGGTGGTACCTGAAGTGTGGTGGGGAGTGGTAGATATGTTATCTCCAGGTAAATAGTTTCAGAATTGAGTTGAATTGTAGAATACCTAACTGGTGTCTGGGGGATTGTTTGCTGTTTGTGTGGGGAAAGCCCCAATCTCTCCCATCTTGGACTTGATCCAGGAACCCGATAGAAAATAAATAACCATACCCATTTTCATATGTGACATTTTCTAATTATAGAACTGTCAATGAAAAAAATTAATCAATAGTCAATCAAGAAAAGAAATGGAAAATTTTATTCCAGCTAACCTAAGTATTATAACCTGGGAGATAGTCTTTCAGAAAGCTCTGAGCACTCTTCTGCTTCTTAGAGGTCAAAGCACAGTCATATAAGTTTTTGAGACAAAGGCTTTGTGGACTAGGAATATTGCCTGGCATTCCAGCAAACAAAGAATGTTGCCTGGCACCCCGTTTCTATAAGGATCAAGCCATCAGCCACAGCAGTTGCCCACTGACGGTCCACCCTGAGGGGAATTCAAGATGGAGAAAAACAGGAAGCATTCTCTGCTTTGAACACTGGTTCTTAATAGTTAAGATGCATATCTAAGGAATAACTTCAAGGAACCCAGATCCTTGTATCTTCCCAGGAATAGAAAAATGCTAAAATAATTAACTTGAGTTGTCATTTTTTGTGTGATTAACAGTAATCTTTTGATGTTCTACTACATGTTTTTTTTGCAGCAAAAATACTCCTATATATCCTGGCTTCTCACTTACCTATTTGGAGCAGTTCTTGAGAGTGACCTGAGAGGCTGTCACCTGGGATATAGTCCTCAGTAAGATCCCCAAGTAAAACTTAACTTGCAATTTTTAGGTTGTGTGTTTTTCTTCAGTAGACAGTTTGTACATCAAAGTAACATACTGACAGTTTATAATCCAACAAGGTGAGTAGTGGTTCATCATGATCCCTTACAAGATTGAGAAACAAATGTTATCTCCTAAGGAGGAGTTACCTTGCTGGTGCCAAGAGGAAATTGCCTTTTTCTTTTCTTTTCTTTCTTTTTTTCTTTGTTTTTTTGTTTGTTTGTTTTTTCAAGTAGGCATTCCTGTGTCTTCCATGGGAATCTAGATAATGTATAATACAGATATACAGTGCACACTAAATGGGAGGGAGTAGTGGCTCAAATGGACAGAGAATTTAAAAATTTTATTGGCCTGCCTTAAAAATAATTTTATTTAATCAGATCATAATACCCATAAAACTGTCCAATTCATTGTGCATGCATAGATGTCTTAAAATGTCAAAAGTACTAAATAGCTGCATGTGTCTGTACCACCAAAATTATAATAATTCCTATATTATAAAATAGTATAAAAATAAAATTACAAATAGTGATTTATATCACAAATAATATAAAAAATAATACATTACAGATTAGGGGAATTTTACCAACTTTTTGCTCTTTAAGAAATAAAAAGACGTCCAGATGTGTTGCTAAAATTCTCTTCTGGGCCCAGAAAGAATATAATAGATTTTTCAGAGATGTGTTCCAGATTCCTTAGTTACATGTACCCTGAGAATACCTGATGGGTTTAGAGTGCAGGAGACAAATTATCACCAATGTGCCTTGATATGAGCAATGGTTATGATTAAAGTCCACCTGGGGGAGTTGAGGAAGATGGTGGAAGAGTAAGATGTGGAGATCAACTTCCTCCCCACAGATACATCAGAAATACATCTACATGTGGAACTGCTCCTATAGAACACCCACTGAATGCTGGCAGAAATCCTCACACCTCCCAAAAGGCAAGAAACTCCCCACGTACCTGGGTAGGGCGAAAGAAAAAAGAATAAACAGAGACAAAGAATAGGGACGGGACCTGCACCAGTGGGAGGGAGGTGTGAAAGAGGAAAGTTTTCCACACACTAGGAAGCCCCTTCGCGGGCGGAGACTGTGGGTGGCAGAGGAAGGAAGCTTCAGAGCCGTGGAGGAGAGCACAGCAACAGGGCTGCAGAGGGAAAAGTGGAGAGATTCCTGCACAGAGGATGAGTGCCAACCAGCACTCACCAGCCTGAGAGGCTGGTCTGCTCACACGCCAGGGCAGATGGTAGCTGGGAGCTGAGGCTCGGGCTTTGGAGGTCAAATCCCAGGGAGAGGACTGGGGTTGGCTGTGTGAACACAGCCTGAAGGTGGCTAGTGCACCACAGTTAGCCAGGAGAGAGTCTGGGGAAAAAGCCTGGACCTGCCTAAGTGGCAAGAGACCATTGTTTTGGGGTGCATGAAGAGAGGGAATTCCTTTCCCATGTTCCAACAGTAGGCACAGGACTGCCTAAGCAAGGTCCAGAGATGGGCACGAGCCACAGCTATCAGCTTGGACCCCAGAAATGGGCATGAAATGCTAAGGCTACTGCTGCTGCTATCAAAAATCCTGTGTGCAAACACAGGTCACTATCCACACCCACACACACCCCACCCCCAAGAGCCTGTGCAGCCACCACTGCCAGGGTCCTGTGATCCAGACACAACTTCCCTGGAATAAAGCATGGTGCGCCTCAGGCTGTTGCAACATCATGTTGGCCTCTGCCACCACAGGCTCGCCTCACATTCCAATTATGACTACTGTACCCCTCCCTACCCCCGGCCTGAGTGAGCCAGAGTCCCCTAATCAGCCACTGCTTTAACCCCCTCCTGTCAGTGTAGCGAACAGATGCCTTAGGGTGACGTATAGGCAGAAGTGGGGCCAAAACAAAAGCTGAAACTCAGGAGCTGTGTGAACAAAGAGAAAGGGAAATTTCTCCATGCAGCCTCAGGAGCAACAGATTAAATCCCCATGATCAACTTGAGGTACCCTCAACTGTGGAATACCTGTATAGAAAACAAGTGTTCCCAAAATTGAGGCTGATGACTTTAGGAGCAACTGTAGACTTGGGGTTTGCTGTCTTCAACTAATTTCTTTCTGATATTAATGTTTATCTTAGTTTAGATTTTAGTGCTTGTTATCAGTGGTGGGTCTTTTTATTGGTTTGGTTGCTCGTTTCTTTTCTTATTTTTAAAAATTATTATTATATTTTTAGGTTATTTTTTTTCTTTATTTTTCTCTCCCTTTCTTCTGAGCCATGTAGCTGATAGGGTCTTGGTGTGCTGGTCTGGTGTCAGGTCTGAGCCTCTGAGGTGGGAGAGTCGAGTTCAGGACATTGGACCACCAGAGACCTCCCATCCCCATGTAATATGAATCAGCGAGAGCTCTCCCAGAGATCTCTTTCTCAACACTAAGACCCAGCTCCACTCACCGGCCAGCAAGCTCCAGTACTGGATACACCATGCCAAACAACTACCAAGACAGGAACACAACCCCACCCATTAGCAGAGAGGTTTCCTAAAATCATGATAAGGTCACAGACACACCAAAACACACCACTGGACTCTGTGCTGCCCACCAGAAAGAAAAGATCCAGCCTCTTCCACCAGAACACAGGCAACACTCCCCTCCACCATGAAGCCTACACAAGAGACTGAACTAACATCACCCACTGGGGGCAGGCATCAAAAAATGTGAACTATGAACATGCAGCCTGCGAAAAGGAGATCACAAACAGAGTAAGTTAAACAAAATGAGAAGATAGAGAAATATGCAGCAGATGAGGAGCAAAGGTAAAACCAACCAGGCCAAAAAAATGAAGAGGAAATAGGCAGTCTACCTGAAAAATAATTCAGAGTAATGAGAGTAAAGATGATCCAAAATCTTGGAAATAGAATCCAGAAAATAAAAGAAATGTTTAATAAGGACCTAGAAGAACTAAAAAGCAAACAATGTGAACAACACAATAAAAGAAATTAAAAATTCACTAGAAGGATCAATAGCAGAATAACTGAGGCAGAAGAATGGATAAGTGACCTGGAAGATAAAATAATGGAAATAACTACCACAGAGTAGAATAAAGATAAAAGAATGAAAAGAATTAAGGACAGTCCCAGAGACTTCTGGGACAGCATTAAATGCATGAACATTCAAATTATAGGGGTCCCAGAAGAAGAAGAGGAAAACAAAGGGTCTGAGAAAATATTGGAAGAGATTATAGTTGAAAACTTTCTTAATGTGGGAAAGGAAATAGTCAATCAAGCCCTGGAAGTGCAGAGAGTCTCATACAGGATAAATTCAAGTAGAAACAGGCCAAGACACATATCAATCAAACTATCAAAAATTAAATACAAAAAAAAATATTAAAAACAGCAAAGGAAAAGCAACAAATAACATACAAGGGAATCCCCATAAGGTTTTTAGCTGATTTTTCAGCAGAAATGCTGCAGGGCAGAAGGGAGTGGCAGGACATATTTAAAGTGATGAAAGGGAACATCCTACAACCAAGATTACTCTACCCAGAAGGATCTCATTCAGATTCGATGGAGAAATTAAAACCTTTACAGACAAGCAAACATTAAGAGAATTCAGCACCACCAAACAAGCTTTACAACAAATGTTAAAAAAAAAAACTTTTCTTGGGGGGCTTCCCTGGTGGCACAGTGGTTGAGAGTCTGCCTGCCGATGCAGGGGACATGGGTTCGTGTCCCAGTCCGGGAAGATCCCACATGCCGCAGAGCGGCTGGGCCTGTGAGCGAGCCATGGACGCTGAGCCTGCATGTCTGGAGCCTGTGCTATGCAACGGTAGAGACCACAACAGTGAGAGACATGCATAGAGCAAAAAAACCCAAACAAACAAACAAACAAACAAAAAAACTTCTCTAGGAAACACAAAAGAAGGAAAAGACCTACAAAAACAAATCAAAAACAATTAAGAAAATGAGAATAGGAAAATACATATTGATAATTACCTTTAATGGGAATGGATTAAATACTCCAACCAAAAGACATAGGCTGGCTGAATGGATACAAAAACAAGACCCATATATATGTTGTCTACAAGAGGCCCACTTCATACTGAGGGACACATACAGACTGAATGTGAGGGGATGGAAAATTATATTCCATGCAAATGGAAATCAAAAGAAAGTTGGACAATTCTCATATAAGACAAAATAGACTTTAAAATAAAGACTATTAGAAGAGAAAAAGAAGGACACTACATAACGATCAAGAGATCAATCCAAGAAGAAGATATGACAATTGTAAATATTTATGCACCCAATATAGGAACATCTCAATGCATAAGGCATATGCTAACAGCCATAAAAAGGGAAATCAACAGTAACACAAAAATAGTAGGTGACTTTAACACCTTACTTTCACCAATGGACAGATCATCCAACATGAAAATAAATAAGGAAACACAAGCTTTAAATGACACGTTATACAAGGTGGACAGGACATTCCATCAAAAACAACAGAATACAGTTTTTTTTCAAGTGCTCATGGAACATTCTCCACAATAGATCATATCTTGGGTCACAAAACAAGCCTTGGTAAATTTAAGAAAAATTAAAATCATATCAAGTATCTTTTTTGACCACAATGCTGTGAGACTAGATATCAGTTACAGGAAAAAAATGTAAAACATACAAACACATGCAGGCTAAGCAATATGCTACTAAAATAACCAAGAGATCACTGAAAATCAGAGAGGAAATAAAAAACATCCAAGAAACATATGATAATTAAAGCAAAATGACCCAATACTTATGGGATGCAGCAAAAGCAGTTCTTAGAGGGAAGTTTATAGCAATACAATCCTACCTCAAGAAACAAGAAAAATCTCAAATAAACAACCTAACCTTACAAATAAAGTAATTAGAGAAAGAAGAATGAAAAAGAGAAAAGCCAAAGTTAGGAGAAGGAAAGAAATCATAAAATCAGATCAGAAATAAATAAAAAAGAAATGAAGGAAACAGTAGCAAAGATCAATAAAACTCTGCTCTTTGAGAAGGTAAACAAAATTAATAAACCATTAGGACATCAAGAAAAAAAGGGAGAAGACACAAATCAACAGAATTACAAATAAAAAAGAAGTAACACTTGACACTGCACAAATACAAAGAATCATGAGAGATTACTACAAGCAATTCTATACAAATAAAATGGACAACCTGGAAGAAATGGACAAATTCTTAGAAAACCATAACTTTCCGAGAATGAACCAGGAAGAAATACAAAATATAAACAGACCAATCACAAGCACTGAAGTTGAAACTGATTAAAAATCATCCAACAAACACAAGTCCAGGACCAGATGGTTTCACAGGTGAATTCTATCAAACATTTAAAGAAGAGATAACACCTATCCTTCTCAAACACATCCAAAATATAGCAGAGGGAGGAACACTCTTAAACCCATTCTATGATGCCACCATCACACTATACCAAAACCAGACAAAGATGTCACAACAAAAGAAAGCTACAGGCCAATATCACTGATGAACATAGATGCAAAAATCATCAACAAAATACCAGCAAACAGAATCCAACAGCACATTAAAAGGATCATACACCATGATCAAATAGGGTTTATGCCAGGAATGCAAGGATTTGTCAATATACACAAACCAATGTGATACACCATATTAACAAAATGAAGGATAAACACCATATAATAATCTCAATACATGCAGAAAAAGCTTTTGACAAAATTTAACACCCATTTATGATAAAAACTCTCCAGAAAGTAGTCATAGAGGGGATCTACCTCAACATAATAAAGGTGATACATAACAAAATAACAGCCAACATCGTTGTCAATGATGAAAAACTGAAACCATTTCCTCGAAGATGAGGAACAAGACAATGTTTCCCACTCTCACCACTATTATTCAACATGGTTTTGGAAGTTTTAGCCACAACAATCAGAGAAGAAAAAGAAATAAAACGAATCCAAATTGGAAAAGAAGAAGTAAAGCTGTCACTGTTTGCAGATGACATGATACTATAAATAGAGAATCCTAACGATGCTACCAGAAAACTGTTAGAGCTAATCAATGAATTTGGTAAGGTATCAGGATACAAGATTAATGCACTGAAATATCTTGCATTCCTATACACTAATGACAAACAATCTGAAAGAGAATTTAAGGAAACACTCCCATTTACCATTGTAACAGAAAGAATAAAATACCTAGGGATAAACCTACCTAATGAGATGAAAGACCTGTATGCAGTAAACAATAATACACTGATGAAAGAAATTAAAGACGATACAAACAAAAGGAGAGATATACCAAGTTCTTGGATTGGAAGAATCAACATTGTGAAATGACTATACTACCCAAAACGATCTACAAATTCAATGCAATCCCTGTCAAACTACCAGTGGCATTTTTCACAGAAGAAGAACAAAAATTTTCACAATTTGTATGGAAACACAAAAGACCCCGTATAGCCAAAGGAATCTTGAAAAAGATAAACAGATCTGGAGGAATCAGACACCATGACTTCGGATTATACTACAAAGCTACAGTAATCAAGACATTATGGTACTGGCACAAAAACAGAAATATAGATTATTGGAACAGGATAGAGAACCCAGAGATAAACCCACACACATATGGTCACCTTATTTTTGATAAAGGAGGTAAGAATATACAATGGAGAAAATACAGCCTCTTCAATAAGTGGTGCTGCAGAAACTGGACAGCTACATGTAAAATAATGAAATTAGAGCACTCCCTAACACCATACACAAAAATAAACCCAAAATGGATTAAAGACCATAATGTAAGTACAGACAGCATAAAACTCTTAGAGGAAAACATAGGCAGAACACTCAATGACATAAGTCACACCAAGATACTTTTTGACCCACCTCCAGGAGAAATGGAAATAAAAACAAAGTACATAAATGGGAACTAATGAAACTTAAAAGCTTTTGCACAGCATAGGAAATAACAAACAAGACTAAAAGACAACCATCAGAATGGGAGAAAATATTTGCAAATGAAGCAAGTGACAAAGAATTAATCTTCAAAATTAACAAGCAGCTCATGCAGTTCAATATCAATATATAAACAACCCAGTCCAAAAATGGGCCAAAGATCTAAATAGACATTTCTCCAAAGCAGATATACAGATTCCCAACAAACACATGAAGGGATGATCAATATCACTAATCATTAGAGACATGCAAATCAAAACTACAATGAGGTATCATCTCACACCAGTCAGAATGGCTGTCATCAAAATATCTACAAACAAGTAATGCTGGAGAGAATTTCAAGAAAAGGGAACCCTCTTGCACTGTTGGTGGGAATGTAAATTGATACAGCCACTATCAAGAACAGTATGGATGTTCCTTAAAGAACTAAAAATAGGACTACCATATGACCCAGCAATCCCACTACTGGACGTATACCCAGAGAAAACCATAATTCAAAAAGACGCATGCACCCCAATGTTCACTGCAGTACTATTTACAATATCCACGTCATGGAAGCAACTAAATACCCATTGACAGACGAATGGATAAAGAAGATGTTGTACATATATACAATGGAATATTACTCAGCCATAAAAAGGAATGAAATTGGATCATTTGTTGAGACGTGGATGGATCTAGAGACTGTCATACAGAGTGAAGTAAGTCAGAAAGAGAAAAACAAATATCATATATTAACGCATATATGTGGAACCTAGAAAAATGGTGCAGATGAACTGGTTTGCAGGGCAGAAATTGAGACACAGATGTAGAGAACAAACGTGTGGACAGCAAGGGAAAAACGGCAGGTGGGTGGGGGTGGTGGTGTGATTAACTGGCGATTGGGATTGACATTATTCACTGATGTGTATTAAATTGATGACTGGGGCTTCGCTGGTGGCGCAGTGGTTGAGAGTCCGCCTGCCGATGCGGCGAACATGGGTTTGTGTCCCGGTCTGTAAGGATCCCACATGCCGTGGAGTGGCTGGGTCTTTAAGCCATGGCCACTGGGCCTGCATGTCCGGAGCCTGTGCTCTGCAACGGGAGAGGCCAAAACAATGAGAGGCTTGCATACCACAAAAAAAAAAAAAAAAAAAAAGATGACTAATATGAAAAAAAAGAGAGAAGTGAGTCTCTTAAACTAATTTTTTCTCATCAGCAAATGGAATTAATGATGTCTGGCTCTGCACATTTCAAAGCTAGTTGAAATAATAAATTTCAGGAAAATGGTATTATAGTGAGGATTAAATATGTTTACTCTGAGAATAATAAGTGTAATTTGTTGAACATCTAACGTATCCCAAATATTTTACAGAAATGGTCTCTGATCTTTTCAACAATCCTCCAGACTGATATTTGTAAACTCCACTTTGCAAGTTTAGGATGTTTCTCTGCTCTTACAGTTAATAATTGCTGGACTTGAAATGAAATCCTTATCTTTGTCTCTCCGATTCTTTCCACCCTACCATGTTGTCTCCCTTGAAACAATGAGAAAATTACCAAAGTACAAGTGCATTCTATTACTTCAAATTTCTTTATTAATGGATTTCAGGCCAGAGAAAATTACTCATCAGAAGTAACAGATAAAGAAAAACGTACAATCTCCAATCCTGTTTCTCTCATTTCTGTTTTCCTCTTAATGATTCATAACAATACAAATTATTGAAAATATCCTTGATCCTTGAATAAGAAAGCAGAAGGAAAAAAAATCCCCAGGCCATTTATTATCCCTATTTATGCAACGTAATGTCAATTAAGTACCCCCAAACAATCACAAAGGTAGTTATTTAATTGTAATTTTGTTGCATTGTTAGCAGACTTCTTTGTGTCATTTGCTTCTTAAATGAAGAGACTGTATCAACAGTGAAACCAGGTGGCAGACTGGCATTTGGTCTGCAGTTCATTAAGATCTGAGCGGCAGGGGAACTCAAGCACATTTAAAATTCTCCATTTGAATATTTATCACTTATATTGACAGTCAATTAAACACAAAGTCATAAATCAGTAGGCAGTACTAGGGAGCCACCTACTGGAATAACTAGCTGGGTTTTGCTGCCATGGTTGTGAAAAATATAAATTCACTTCATATTAATTCAATTATGAATTTTTCAAATTCAGATTTCTTTACACTAAATATACATATCTTTCACAAAAACTTTCCAGCTAAACTTGGAAATGACAAAGACAACATTATTACAAAAGAAGGCAGAAGTCTTGAGGAAAGGAAGGAAAGGAAATATTCATTGAACATTAATATGTGATTGAAATGTGAAAATAAAATAGTTAATGGAAAAGTTCCAAAGACACCAGTGAAATTGTTAAAATTAGGTTATCTATTGTTTCAAGATTATTTCTCTTTAATTTGTCAAGGATGTTCCGCCTAATAATTGTTTTACCCAGGTATCATACTTAAATGGCAACTTATTAAAATGATAATATTTTCATTAATATGAAGATGTATTTAAAAAAAAACTACTAGCATTAAAGGAAAAACAGTAGATCTAATTTGGGATCAAGTGATGCAGATTCTGTTTCTCCTCTTCTAAGATGTCTGAAATCAATCTCCATTAAAACTTATTACCTACAATTCTGGGTGCTGATAAATCAAAGAATTTAGCTGAAAGATGATTAGCATAGTATTTTCCCCCTGACTGTGTTGTTCAAAAGTCTGTGCTAAATATAGCTATCCATTTTCCTGCCTTTGCTGTACTGTGTGTAGAGTGAACATGGAAGACATGTTCTTTGATGATGCTTTTAGGTGGCCTAAGGGTCACCATTTTAATATGCTCTGTGTGTATAGCATGGAAACAGTAAAAACAAGATATGAAAGATTGTTCTGAATATGAACTGTTTTCAACCAAGACAGACAGTTATTTTTCTTGCTGATTCCCTACTATCAGCTTGTTTTTTATCACTATCTTCATTCTCTAAAGAATAACATGCCTAAAAATTTCATTTAATTGAGGATTCCAGTTAATCAAGTCTATTTTATATAAACACAAGCACTTTCATGATGGTAGGAGCCTTAAGTAATATGGGTAGGCAAGGATAATTCCATAACTCCTCTGTTGGGCTGACAGTGTTTGATAATTCCTGTGCCAAATGCAGATTGCTTTACTCTAAAGAACTTCCTTTGACTTACATTGGTAAATCCTTGGCTAAAGCTTTGGTATATTCTAATACCAAGTCATTTGCCTTAACCTATTTGATACCTAACAAGCATGAAAGATGTGATTCTTATTACCTTCATTCTAGAGGTGAGTAAGTGAAGTTCAGAGAAGTTAAGTAAATTGTACCCTGCCACATCCTAGTGAATGCCTAAGGAAAGATTCCAGTTCCTGACAAGACCGCACTGAATCCAAAAGTTTATCCAAATTCTTAAAAAGAGGAAAACACTTTTCTATGTGTTCATATTGCCCCCTTGTCTTTGTGCTTGTCATATTATAAGTGTCTTTTAGTTCTTCTAAAAATCTGTAAGCTTCTCCAAATGGTAAACTCCTTTTTACTTCTTAAATATTCTCAGAAGTTGGAACAAAACCTGATATTCATAGTAGATGATAAATTAGTGCTAGTTGAATAAGTATTTACTGGAGAAGATTTTCTTTTCCTTAAACGATATAAATACAATCTTATGTTTAGTCTTATTTACATTTCATGGAGTAGGGTAATTTATAATGAGAAGGGAATGGGACTTGATGTACAATGAAGCCCTACTATGTCAAGTCCCATGAAAGTACCTTCAGTTCAAGCCTGCAGGGGATATAATATTATACCTACATTGGAGGCAGAGAAACAGAAAGACAAAGTGGTTAAGTAACTTGCTCAAAGTCACCCAAAGCACCCTAAATGTTTCTCAACTTTTTCTCATCTCCTTCAATGATTTTTTTTTTCACTTTCATAGTCTCAACTATCAATCATCTCTATGGAAGTGACTACCAAACTTATACCTATCTCTCCTCAATATCTCACAACTTTAAACTGCATTTGTAGTCTTATATATTCTTAAGAAATAGTTATGGAATTACTGTTTAAATAAATACTTACTAAGTTCCAAGCACTGTATTCAGTTTTGGATATCTACAATGAGCCAGACTTTTTCTGCCTTCAGAGACTCTCAGCCTAATAAAGAGTTGAGTAATATACTCTATTAGGAAATCCATGAACAAACAGGGTTTAGTGACAAAGTAAGCAAGGAAGGAGTCTCTGAGGAGTTAAAAATTAAGTTGAGGCCTGAAAGATGCAAAAGAATTAACCATGCAAAGAGTGAGAATAAAAGTGGTCCAAAGAAAAGGAAGACGCTCAAGCAGGGAAGACTGATGCAGATTTTAAGAACTAAACGTTTGACTCTGTGCGTGGAGATAACTGGAATCTCCTAAAGAACTTGAAGCAGGGCCTTAAAACACTCCATTTTATGATTTAAAAAATATTCTGACTGCCATGTGAGGAAGACATCAGAACCGAGCAAGAGTGGAAGTAGAAAGAATCATTAGATGACTTTTTCAGGAGTTCAAGCATGAGATAACTGTGCCTGGGACCTGATGGAGTACAGATGGAGAAAAACAGAGATTAAACATATATTTCTTGGATTTTAGTGAAAACAAATTGATGTACTGAAGAGAAGAGACATATTAGGCTTTTAGTTTGAACAACAACTGATAAGATGGTGAAACGTCTTTTGTTTGTGGGAGCAGCTTAGTGAGACTATACCTAAGCAAAATTAAGTATATTGGTAAAAGAGGAAAAATCAAGTAGAGCAAAAAATTAAGAGGAAGTTTTGGGACATGAAAAATTAAGAGGCCTGAGAGGAAATTAAGGCAGATCATATACTATTTCCCTCCAAATGTCCTGACTTCCTTGTTTAAACCTTTAATGTTCACATGTTTTCATTCATTAATTCTCTTATCTTCAAATTTCATCTCAAGAAGGAAAAGAATGGTGTGGTACATTTGCCTAGTATCTCCTTACTGTAAATGTCCATAAACTGTGTTTGTACTTCAGTCCTGGTGCTTGTCTTATTCCACTATTAATCTGTAAGATCCTTAAAGGCAGGGCTATGTCTGTTCTTTGTACCCACAACAGCAGTAGGGGCCCAGTAAACATTTGTTACATTTAATTGAATTAAGTGTATCTTTCCTAAGAGAATACTCTTAATTTCTTAATAAGGAACTGTGTATTGTGTTAGTAAAAGGAAGTTGAGATAAGGTTCCATTAAGGGCAATTGGTACATATATTTGGAATCTTTCTGGAATGCCTCCAAAGCTATGGCATCCTCTCAATTTCCACTTCTGCATTAACAAAGCTATTCTCTTGGAAAATTTCCATCCACTAATACAGGGATCAGCAAGCTACAGCCCAGGCTTCAGGTTAAATTCAGTCACAGGTGGTGTCAAATCTGTCCACAGCCATTTGTTGGCGTTTTTGTGGTATAATGGCAAAGTTCAGTAGTTGTAACAGGAACTGTGTGGCCTACAAAGCCAAAAATATTTGCTATCTGGATCTTTACAGAAGATTTATGCTGACCCTTGCACTAATGGAATGATTTGAAGACTGCTTCTTTAGTTTATTTTTAGGAAATTTGGTAAGAATATACCTAAACAATATTAGGTATATTTAAACCTTACCATTTAGCATACTTTCATAGAAAAAGTGGCAAGTGATGACTCGGAACAGAGCTGAACAACATGAGGGGGGAATGGAATCCAGAACAAGAACTTTCAGTATAGGAGTTAAGAATCAATAACAGGATTCAGAACAAGGAATTGCTCAGATCAATACAAACTAGTGAAGTCAGTTAATTTATCTTTGGGCTCTTCACTATTTAACTGTTCTCAACCTTAAGGCCATCTCCCCAACTCTCTTCCCCCACTATAAAGAGCTGTTCTCACATTCACAAAGGCTCAGCTCAAATTCTAACTGAAGCCCTTTTAAAATTTATCCACTCAACAAAACTAGGCATAATAGCTCATACTTGGATTCCTAGAGTATTTTTTTCCTGTGGAACTTACCAATAATGCTAATTTATCCCCTTGCTAGATTATAAACTCTAATCTGAATCAATATCTGAAAGCAGATATTGTCCTTAGCATTGAACAAGTGTAACTGAAAGTAATTCATGTTAAGTTATGGATACACAGAAGTTGCCTGACAAGAATTTAGAATATATATATACTTTGAGAGACAATATATAAATGGACAATGACCAGACCATATATGACAATAAAACTCTGACCCACAACCTCTGCAGCAATCAGCTCAGGAATGCAAAGCACCATCTCTGTCGCAACTGGTCCCAAACAGCCAAGACTTGGCAAATGACTGTCAGCTTCCCTAGTTTTTGCTCATGCTTCCAACTCAGGACCAACAAAGAAAGCTATATATTCTCTACAAGCCAATCACATAGGATGCCCTGTTAGCATCTATTTAGCATGACTTCAGCTTCCCCATGCCAGTAACCTCCAGCAAAAGCATACCTGAAGTCTTCTCTTTTTTTTTTTTTCATTATAAACCTTTCCCACTCCCTTGCCTGTCTTTGAGTCTTCTAAACACAGGTGTTGGTAGTTGACTTGCTTGCTATAGCAAACTTCAAATAGCCTCTCTTCTCATATGAGTTGTCTTCATGTATTTCTATAACCCTTTAGTTTTGTTTGTTTGTTTTTTCAAACTTAGATAAAGCTTTGGAGGTCAAGCTTTAACCAGACCAGTTTGGAAGATGGAAGCCACCATAGCATTCCATCTGCTGCTTTGATTCTGCTCTTTACTCAAAGTGGAAATACTAGGCTTAAGACTGACAGGCATTGTTTTCAAAAGAGTGTGCCTTCAAGACAAGCTGAGGACTTGGACAGAGCATGAGACTTCAAAATTCATAGGTTCCACCTCAGCAAGGAACAGTCCAAGAACCATGGTTTAAATCTGTCCCTGGGATCTTTCTAATTCAGCATGTTTACTTTTTGGTCAACCGCTGCAGGTTAGGACTTTAGTTTTACCAATGGATACTCAGACTCACACACAGTCTTGCTCAGATTTGCCATATCTTGCCCTTTGATTCTGTGTCTGATATGGCCTAACTCCAACTTTGATTCATGTCATGGACAGGACTTTAGTGATTCTCTAAAGTCCTTCAGTTACTAACCTGGACTAAAACTCTAATATTGGACATGACTTCCCAGGATCAGCACGACTGGTCTTTGTAATCCTGCAATATTCCAAGGACTGAGAAAGGACAAGGACCAGCAGCTAATGAATTATCAAACCCAGAGTAGGAATATATACCTTGGAACATAGAATCAGATTTGGAGAGACCAGCAAACATCAAAATTCAAATGCCCAGGTAAACACAATAGAAGATGCTCTGCACCCATAAAAGCTGAGTGGGATGCTGTCTTCTTGGTCCCTTGGCTTTCTCACTTTCCTACAGTTAACATCCTTATGGAACAATTCAATGGCTCATTAGGGAAAAGGCATTATAACTGACTAAAGTAAGATAGAATTGTCAAAAGTATATATAATTAGCTAATCAAATTGTGAAACATAAATCAGGGTTCTATTTGAGACAATATAGAAACAATATCAAAATTTTTGTTTAGCTGCAACATATCTCATGGAGAGAACATCACTACTGTCATGTCTGAGGTATGTGTACACCTACTCCACCAATGACTTTAATCATATTTTACCTATGCATGGATAAGTAAAGCATGATTAACCTGCTGAGTTCAGTAGCACAACCAGCCTAGGAAAAGGAAAAAAATGTCAGCCAAAATGTTAGATATAGTGTTTGGTCAAGGGTCAGAAATCTTTAGCCAGCAGACCCTAACAATATTACCTGGATAGAGTCATCTTAAAATAAAAACAGATTAAGAATGCCAGTATTATCATTTTCCCACATTTTATTTACTTATATTTATGTTATATAAAATAATCTGTGTTGGGGAGAGATGAGCAGTCAGGAATGCATGGGGAGAGGAGGGAATACAGTTCTTTGATTTTGGAAAATTGAAAATCATCAGCATAATATCAAAATTTAGATATAATACTCATAAAGATGCTTTGAAAATAATATTTACTCTTGATATGTAGCTTCTAAACCTACACAGAGGCAATTACCATAGACAAGTAACACATTCTATCTCCTTTAGGAGCCATAAGTCTGAGAGTATATAGTGCAAGCTACAAATAGTAAATAATACAAGTTCATATGCTTCCAGTTTTGGAGGGATTGGATGTCAAATGTACAGGTCATTGAAGAAAACATATAAAACTTTCAGTTAAATCAGATAAACTTAGAGATGCCAAGGATGCATATTATGCTTTCTATACTAGATCAGTATAGGAAACATTCATTACTACACATCCTTCTCATCACTGCTCTTGACAAAATGTATGAATTTTACATTCCAGATTAAGATTTGTACCTTAAAGTGTGGTCTACTAAATATGCACACATTCGACACCCCATTAACTTGTAATACCATTTGGAGGCATGATCCTAAAAAGATAAGTAGAAATTTAAGAAAATAAATCAAAAATTTGTGTCAAAATGTTAACTTTAAAAAAATAATAATAAAATTTGGAACAATAAAGATATCCATTGATGTGAGAATTAGCTTTAAAATAATTTATGTTCATATGATGTTCTTATGAAGGCTTTAAAGTAATTTTTGAAGAACATTTAATCATGAGATAAAAATCTCTTCATATATTTTAAAATGAAAAGGCAATATTCATAACTAATACACAGAATGATCACAAAGTGTAAAATATAAATGTGTTATCCTCTAGTATCTATAGTAACAGGAGTGAAAAAAATGACATAAAAATGATTATCTCGATGTGGAGGAATGACAGATAATTTTATTTTCTTCATTATTTTATGTATTTTCCAATTTTTTATAATGAGTATGTATTACTTTCATTATTTTAAAAGAATAATAATTATAATTAAATAAATATAAGAATATATATCCAGATACCCCAGGGAAAGACAATACCTCTAGCTATTATTAGTTAACACATTAGGGAAGATTATGACAATTAGTTAAGCACTGGGATGGGGAGGATGGCATAAAGAAAGTGAAGTGGATGTTTGGAAGATTCAATTCAATTAAAGAAATAATAATCCATTACAAGTTTATAGTGCTTTGTCTTTTACAAAGCATTTTCACATACTTTATTCTAAGAGGACTCTCAACCTCCTAACGCACACATAAACTCACACGCAGACACAAAGTGTTGTCATTTGTTATTTTAAACACCTAAGAAGATGGATCTACCCTATAGCTACAAAAGTGGGTTTTTAGAACGAGGGATTTTGTAACCTAGTTTTTAGTGCAAAGAATTTGGAAAGCAGCTTTAGTAAAGACAACGAGTGATGATATATTTTTCTTTACTCTGCACTTTGGTTGTGACATGTCCTTTTGGCTCCCTGTTAGAGACCAAGCCTGTGCTTAGAATGCTGACCAGTATCCTTCCCCAGGCAGCAACTAACCCCTTCAACAGTTTTCTCTCCATACTGTGAGAACAAGGGGACTTTGGGAGTTGTTTTCCTGATCTAAGTAGGGACTGTATCTCCTTTAGCAGAATAGAAACAAAATAACAGGTCAGACGTAATTATTATCTTCTTGGGAATCCTCATATTTTATATATCAACAACCTCTTCATAGCCAGTAGTTTACTCTCATCTGGGTTTAATTCTGTCTGACTCCGGGAGCACCATCAGTATTCAATCATATTCAAAACATTTAGCAACTGGTAAGGCATAGGGACTGATTAACAGGGCGTTGTTGGCCATAAAAATAAAAAAACAACTGGTGTAGCCATATCTAGGTTACCCGTTGACTCTCAGCCCTTCCTGTAAGGTGAATAGGGTCTTATTCTAGCCTGATGTCTTTTCCAATGATCAATTCCCTGGGAAGTACTCCTTATTTCTTATGCAAATCACATCAGCTATCCCAGAATTTCCTCTTGCAATGTCTTTGAATAATAGTGCAATCAATCCAGATTCTAAGATATAAATACAACCCACCACCCACCACCATCTCCTATCATAGATGAAGTGACTTCACTTTCTGAAAGATGTGACTTTAGTATCTTCCTTCTCAATATTCAGAGATACACAGAGGACTCACCTCTAGCTAACTAAGGTAACAAATGAATAATGCCAGGCACCAGTCCAATACATGAAGGGAACCAATTACATGTTCCCGTGGGTAGACTGACCCTGTCAGAGTAGAGAATTATTATACTTTTCAAACTCCTATGACAGGACCTGAAACAAGGAGGATCTTTCCATCTTTGTTTACAACAGCAGGTCTCTGGGAAGCCAAGTAGACTTACCTGCCTATGGTTAGTTGTGTGCTGTTTGAATTGCCTTAATGTCTTGAGTATTTTGTTTTCAGAGTCAATCACACAGAAATTTACCTAAAGTCTTCCAGTCATTTTTACATTTTAAAAGAACCATTCACAAATCAAGTCAACCATCCTTGAACTTCTAAAAGAGAGCAGAGATGGATAGGATGGTATGTATCAATTTTCAATATGTACTATATGTATATAGCATAACAGACCTCTTTTGGTCAATTTAATTATTGATAAGTATTATAATATAGTGCTTAAGAATATGGACTTAGAATGGGAGTTAGAGAAAACTGGAACTAACTCTGTCTCTGCCAGTTACTAAATTGTGATTTTGAGTAAATTACCCTCACAAAGCCTCAATTTCCTAGGTTGTTAAGTGTAAATAATTAATAACATCTACTTCATGGGGTTGCTTATGAGGTTTAATAAGGTACTGAGACTAGTGCCTGAAGTAAGCCCTCAAAAATGGTAGTTACTATTATTATCCAAGACTATCACAATAACATCTTAAGGTTAGATATTAGATCCGTTTTACAGATGAGGAAACAAAGATCAATGGAGGTTAAACAATTTCCAAAGCCTGTGCTTTTAGTAGTACATCACACAATAAATTATGTGACCACCATTCTTTTTTTTTTTTTTTTTTTTACTCACCCTCCATTCAAAGTGGCCCAGGGTCAACTAACGAGGCTCATCTGCTTTTTTTTTTTTTTTTTTTTTTTAATTTATGGCTGTGTTGGGTCTTCGTTTCTGTGCGAGGGCTTTCTCTAGTTGTGGCAAGCTGTGGCCACTCTTCATCGCAGTGCGTGGGCCTCTCACTATCGTGGCCTCTCTTGTTGTGGAGCACAGGCTCCAGCCGCGCAGGCTCAGTAATTGTTGCTCACGGGCCCAGCCGCTCGGCAGCATGTGGGATCTTCCCAGACCAGGACTCGAACCCGTGTCCGCTGCATTGGCAGGCAGACTCTCAACCACTGCGCCACCAGGGAAGCCCTGTGACCACCATTCTTGCATGGTTTGAAAACTGCCTGAAGCTGTGATTCCCAAAAAGGAGCCAAAACGTATTCTGTACAATCATTTATTCCTCTATTCCTCATCCTTATACACAAAGAAGCCAGCTCGAAGGACAATATTCATACAGATGCATAAGTTCTCTAATGTGCATTTATAAAATTCACATTACTTCATGGATAAAACCCTTATTGTTTTTGTTTTCTTACCCACTCTTCCAAAGCTGCATTTTTTTTTTTAAGAACAAACTGGCAAGATGTTCTGGAAACAAGATGTTTCTTAGCAACATTTTGTTTATATAGATAAAAACATAACCTTTACTTCCACGTACTAGAGAGGAGAGATCCTCAGCATTTAAATGACACACACTTATTGGAGCTCTTGGTTTTAGTTTGTATATATTGTGCTGTTTTTATTTCTTTCAGGTAGGAGAGTCCTTCATTTTAACAATAGATCTTCCTCGGGCTCTAGTTAATTGTATAGCATCTCTTCCTGGATTTCCACACTGTGTACATGTGTAGGTGTGTGTGCACACAAGCTCACGAGGGTGTGCATGTGCATGTCTTAAAAGAAACACATGACTAGTGGGTTTTTTTTCTGTCTCTGCTGGTTTGCAGTAGATCTTCCCCATTCTACCTTTCTGCCTTAGATAGTGTCAAAATAATTCCTCCTGCAACTTTTTGATTATTTAGAGGATTTACTCTTTCCATAAAGAAACTTCACTGAACTCAGAAAGCTGTGTAGGAAAACTGACAAAAAGATTAAGGTCTTAAGAATAACTAGCCTTCTCCATATCTCCATTATAGAATAGAAGTGTTGGCTGTAGATGATCAAATCCCTCGGAGAGGACCGCTCCCTGACCCAAATGAAGTCACTTGCAAGTGCAAATTTGTACTAGGGGAGGGAAGCCTTAGAGAAACAACAGACATTGTGACCAGATAGGTATTTGAGGGGGTTCAAGGTATTTTTTTTACAAAAGTTTCCCTTAGGCTGCTTCTGTATTAATTAGGGTTCTCCAGAGAAATGGAACCATAGGAATGAGAGAGAGAGAGAGAGAGAGAGAGAGAGAGAGAGAGAGAGAGAGAAAGGAGATTTATTTTAAGAAATTGCTTCATGTGATTGTGGGGATTAGTGAATCCTAAATCTACAGGGCAGGACAGCATATTGGAAACCCAGGGAAGAGTTGATGCTGCAGTCTTGAGGCTGAAAGTGATCTGGAAGTAAAAGTTCTTTGGGGTTTTCTATCTTTTCTCATAAGGTCATCAACTGATTGGATGAGGCACACCCACATTACAGAAGGTAATCTGCTTTACTCAAAGTCTACTGATTTAAATGTTAGTCACATCTAAAAAATACCTCACAGCAAAATCTAGACTGGTATCTGAATAATGACTGGGCATCATTGCCCAATCAAGTTAACATGTAAAATTAAACATCACTGCTTCCCAGTCAGCACTGATTCTCTTCTATCACTGTCATCTGGAGGTAAGCAAAATCTCACATAGAAGGCCAGACACCTACCTGGGATACTCTGGGTGCCTAAAATCACCTGAAGCATCCATCACCTTAGTTATGCTATCCTGTAAGATTATAGCTGGATATCTTTCTGCAATTCCTTTTTTTCATTTTGACAAAATAATAAATTCACACATAGTTATAAGAAAAAATACAGAGAAATTCTATGTATCCTTTACCCAGTTTCCCCCAATGGTAACATCTTACAAAACTATAGTACAGTATCACAGCCAGGATATTAACATTGATATAGTCAAGATACAAAACATTTCCATTAACACAAGGATCACTCATGTTTCCCTTTTATAGCCATGCCCCTACTGCCTACTTGACTACTTGAAAACACTAATATGTTCTCTAGTTTTATAATTTTGTCATTTCAGGAATGTTATATAAATGAAATAATGTTACATGATCCTTGGGGATTGACTTATTCATGTGCATAGTTCTCTGAAGATTCATATAAGTTGTTTCATGTACCAATAGTTTTATTGCTGAATAATATTCCATGGTATGGATTGTTTAACCATTTACCTATTAAAGGACATCTGGCTTGTTTCTGGTTCTGGCTGTTAGAAATAAAACTGATATAAACATTTGTGTACAGGTTTTGTGGGAAGATAAGTTTTTATTTCTCTGGGATAACACAAAGGAGTATAATTGTTGGGCCCCAAGGTAGTTGCATATTTAACTTGTTAAGAAACTGTCAAACTGTTTTCCAGAGTGACTGTACCATTTTACATTCCCTGTAGCAATGTATGAGACATCCAATTTCTCTGCATTCTTGATAGCACTTAGTATTATCATTATTATTTTAACCATTCTGATGGGATATAGTGATATCTCATTGTTGTTTTCACTAGCATTTCCCTAATGATTAATGATGTTGAATATCTTTTCATGAGTTTATTTGACATCTGTACATCTTCTTCATTGAAAAATTTCCTCAAATCTTTTGCCCAATTTGTAATTGAATTGCTTGATTTTTTTCCTGTTGAATTTTGTGAGTTCTTTATATATTCTAGATACTAGTCCTTTGTTGGATATGTGGTTTGCAGATATTTTCTCCCAGTCTGTACCTTGTCTTTCATCCCTTTAACTAGGTCATTCTCAGAGCAAAAGTTTTTGTTTTATTTTATTTTTACAAAGGTCAATTTATCATATTTTTCTTTTATAGATTGTGTTTTTAGTGTTGAGTTTAAGAACTTTTTACCTAGCCATACATACTCAAAGATTTTCTCTTACTTTTTTTGTAGAAGTTTTCTAGATTTACTTTTACACTTAAGTCTGTGATCCACTTAGATGTTTTGTTTGTTTGCTTGTTTTAATAAGTTATGAAGTTTAGGTCAAGGTTTCTTGCTTGTTTGTTTTGTTTTGCTTATGGACGTCCAGTTGCTATAGCATCATTTGCTGTAAAAGCTATCTTTCTTCCATTAAATTACTTTTGTCCCTATGTCAAAAATCAGTAGGACATATTTGTGTAGATCTATTTCTGGATTCTCTACTCTATTCCATTTAACTATGTGTCTATCCCTCCACCAATATGTCTTGATTAGCGTAGCTACATAGTAAGTCATAAAGTGTAGTAGAATGATTTCTACCACTTTCTTCTTTTTTAAAATTATTTTAGCTATTCTTGTTCCTTTGCATTTCCATATACATTTTATAATAATCTTGTTTATATCTATAAAATTTCATGCTGGGATTTACACTGGACCTGTATATCAAGTTGGAGAGAATTGAAATCTTTACTATGTTAAAGCTTTTATTCCATGAAAATGGTTTGTCTCTCCATTTATTTAGATCTTTAAAAAATTTTTCTCATCACTCATTTTAGCATACGATTTTTATATGTGTCTTGTTAGATTTACACCTGCATATTTTTCTTAAAAAACAGAATGCAATAAAAATATTTGTTTATTGAGCAGACATCAAATCATTCTTGCTTGTATGCTTCTATATATTCAGTGTTTACTACTTGGACTTTTTGTTAATTTTTTTTTTAAATCATGTGTTTACCATTTAGAAACAATATCTTCTGAATGAAGCACGTCAAAAATTGCTGATATAATTGACAGAATCAGAGAAACCAAAGGCTGCAAATTAAGTGAGTTTGGCAAAGTTCGTCCCTTTCCATTCTTTTTCATCAGAGGATGCCTTCTAGTAGCACTAGTGGATTCCAAAGTCTTGTGTCTTGTGATATATAGTTTTCTTTGTCCTACTTGTATGCTAAGCCAGACCTTCGTATTTTTCAAGGCTCCTGATTATGTCACCTTGTGCTAGGATAGCATTCTAATGGAAAGTGGTGGTTTAGGTGCAGAGCTTTTGACATTAAAATTATACTTGGCAGTGAAAAATGAGAATCTATACATCAGGGCTCCTACTGGAATTAATTTGCAGCTCACGGTGTAAACTATTGATATGCAAGAGCCTTGTGACAGCACAAATATTTCATTGAGACAGAACAATGTGTAGATAATGTGCTTTGTTTCTAAATGAAAGCTGTGTATTACAAGTTACTTCTTTTCCCTGATTAAATTAAGAATTTTACTATAGGTTCTAAGGTGCAATGTTTCTCTGCACATCTCCTGAGGTTTCTTGTAAAGGAAGAATGCAATTCAAAAGCCTGGGTATGAATTCTGGTTTGTTATGCATAGTCTAAAACAAGTAAACCAGTGAAATCCATGGCAAGAAACTTTAGTTTCGCAGTCTGAGAGATCAAATATACCTTGAGTAAGTTGAACCATTGAAAAGTACCAGTGAAACTCTGAAGTATAAAGAAAGAAAAGAGGATTGTGCTCAGAATTCTTTGATTCAAGTTCCTCCAGCTGTGTGACCAATTTGTCCTGGTTTGTCCAGGACTTTTCTAGTTTTAACACTGAAAGTCTCATGACCCAGGAAACCCCTTGGTCTCAATGTTAAAACTGAAGCCCCATATATCAGAAGACTTGTCTGCCCAGGAAAAGGAGAATGGTTGGTCACCCTACTTCCAGCTCTCCCTCTTATTAACTTTGGGATTTCAAGTGAAACTTTTCACTTGATTCTGAGTCTACTTCCTCATCTTTAGAAAGTAGAAAGTGACTGTTCTATCCTCCACAGGGTCTTTGAAAAGAATATGCATAATAATGTAAATGAAATACTTTGTAAATAGTGGCACACTACACAAATGTATGGGTTTGGTACCCTCATAACTCTTGGCCACCCCATGCTGACAATATATTTATCCTACACTTTACTCAGTTGGACTCTCTGGCAAAGAAACAGTCCTAAAATGATGAAAAGCTTTGCCCAGTTGCTCATCTTTTTTCAACCAGAACAATATTTTCTGCCATACTCTAGAGAACCCAACAGCTAAACACAAAGTATCATCTAGCCCCAAATTACTGCTATTTGCCCTCCAATCTCCTAATTCTATTCATCTGACATCACTTTATGGATCTCTGGCAAAGAGCACAGTTCAAGTGTACAAGCAAAAGGAATGGATTTGAATAATTGCATGTTTATGTTCAAGAAGAATATAATAAAACATTTACAAATCCAGTTCCCTTTCCAAGAGTAATACACGGTTCTATATCAAAGGCAATGGGCTGGTTGCAGATTGCCTTCTGCTTTATAATGATAGCATTTAGGAAAATAATAACTGGGCTTTAGGTAGAGGTCTGTGCAAGTTTCTGGGATGTAGATAGCATACCAGCAGATTTAAACACATTCATTAGGCTTCAAAATTAATATGTGAAACACTGTCAAGTGCCAGATCTTTTGTTTCACTCTGTTAGTAAATGTAACAGATGGTTTGCAAACATGTTTGTGATCTGAAGGCTGACTGATCATGTCAGTCTGATCGAAATAGCATGCAGCCATTTACCACATCAGAATGTGAGAAAAGGAAAGCTTCAAAATTAAACCTTAAAAGACAACAACTTTCTCACTGGCGCCAACAAGAGTGAACACTGAGTTTAAAACGTCTGTTACCTCATCACTAACTTTTGAATTTTTCCTTTTATTTGATTCCAACGTGGATATTGGAATAAGGATCTGTCACCTTCCAAAAAATAAATAAAAACCGTATGTGAATCTTTGATGCAATAGTGAAATCACCAACATAGACAGAGTTCTGTTGCCATGGCAACAATTATGCTCTCACAGAATCCAATAATTCAACTTCTTTGTGAATCCAGATAAATAAGAGACTATCTTTTTTGTCTCTTTTCTTCAGTCTGCAAATGAGAACACAGTTAACCTTGTAGAAAGGAGCGTTAATAGCTGGACTGCTCTATCTGTCTCACTTCCACCTCTACCCTTCCCATCACTGTGTTGAGGCATAATGTAGGTCAGCCAGGACCAAAGAGAGTTGCTGCTATTACCAGAAATGCATGTGATAACATATTTAGCTTTATTCTTACACCAGTTTGAGGAAGAGCCAGAGGAAGACAATTTCCCCAATTCGAGACTCTGAAATGATAGGGTCAATGGCAGGCTAATCGGGGGTTTCTGACAGGGAAGGTGCACAAAATTTCAAGCATTCCCTGAAGACTGCTGGTAAATGATTATTTGATATTGGATGCCATCAAAATGGGGATACCTGGAGAATTATGGGATAGCTCTTGGAATAAACTGTACTCACTTTCTTTTATCTTCATCCAACAAGTTTAATTGAGGACCTCCTCTCTACCAGGCACTGTGCTGTGCTGGCTGTGGAAGATATGACTGAACAGACAGTGTCAGCTATCATGGAGTTTATATCCAACAGACACCAGAGGAGATCTCTCTGAGGTGGTCACAATTTGTGCTGAGCCTGGTTATACCAAAAGAAGAGTGCCATTTTGTAAATGTCCCTACAGTAATCTCATGTTTTATCTTCAGCTTTTCTCTATGGTGAGCCTCCCAGTTGGAAAAATTGAGATGCAGAGTGGCTACCAAGTACCCAGCAAAGAGAAGCAAGGGAGATATCAAATGAAAAGAATTCAACAGCTGAAGGTTCAAATCCCACCTCATCCACTAGTTGTGTAATTATCAAACTTATCTCAGCTTGACTTTCAGCAGCAGCACATATACTGACCTGATGCTTTATCAGCCCCAATACTATAGTGTATATTTCTTATAAATAAAGGCAACCAACACAACCACACATAATCATCAAAAGCAGGAAATTAACATTGATAATTTATCATCTCATCCTCAGACTCCAAGTTTCACCAAATGTCCCAATAATGTGCTTTACAATAACAGGATACTATTCAAAATTATATGTTCCATTTTATTGTCATGTCACTTTAGTACCCTTCTGTTTGGAGCAGTTCCTCAGTCTTTCCTTGACTTTCATGTCCTTGACATTCTTAAATAGACAGGTCAGTTATTTTGTAGTACGTCCCTCAATTTGAGCTTGGCTGTTTTCTTATGACTTAATTCAGATGTCCTCCTCAAGCTGCATGTCTCTGACATAACATGATTGGTCACCATTCCACATGGACTCTCTCCCCGCCTTGCTTGGGGTCTGACACCAAGCTCAGACTCTCATCTGCAGAACTGCCTTCCTCACCCTATTTGCACTCTGACCCCCAACACCAAATTGCTTCCCTGAGGGGATGGTCTCCTACTAGAGCTCTGACTTCCTTGCCAAGCAGCCCTCCAGTATGGATCCCCCCTCCCCACTCTTCCAAGCCATTGTGGTCCTCCCCACCCTAAGTTCTGTCTACTTTGCTCAGCTCCACCCACTGAATTCAGGGTGCAGTTTTTCAGGAAGAAAGAAGAGGAATATGTTCAGGAAAGGATAAGAGAAATGTAATTAATATTTTTATATTATTTCAGAATGTTCCTAAGTACTTAGAATAACTTAATACAAACATATTATTTACAAATAGAACCAATTAATATGGGACATGTTGTCCAGAAGCCAGTGAAATTAGAACAATTACCACTATACTCTGCTTCTCCTCAGAAGGAAGTCTTTATTAAGCTCTCATCTACATGGGTCCAAAGCTATCCACTTGGGATTTGTAAGCTTCTTAGCAGAAAATGATTCTAAACTTGTCCAGCCGAGCATAAGCTCCCTTTTGCTTTGCGCATCTTTATTTCCCAGTTTTGCAGCTGACTCCCAAAATTCTCCTTATCCACAAGTAGCTTTATGCTTTCATTTTCAGTTTATTTCTGGGTGTGTCCATTTACCTGACATCTCCATCTATCCTACTTCTACATGTATGTAATAGAACTTGTTTATTGATGCATGTAAAACACTGTCTTTCCATGTTACATCAGGCTTGTTGACACTTTGCAGTGACTTATTTTGTAGGCTATTATTATACCATAAATTAGATCATGTTATCAATACAGAAGTAACAAGCCTCTCCTTTATCTTTCATACACACACACACACACACCACACGCACACACTTTCTAAGTTTCAAAGTAGCTGACCATAGAGAATTCTGCCATAATTCACTTATTCATTCACACATACTTTTACCACATATTTTTGAATATTGGTCATTCCAAGGCCCGCCTGCCAGTGCAGGAGATGTGGGTTCGAGCCCTGGTCTGGGAAGATCCCACATGCCATAGAGCAGCTGGGTCCGTGAGCCACAGCTGCTGAGCCTGTGCTCTGGAGCCAGTGAGCCACAACTACTGAGCCCACGTGCCACAACTGTGGAGGCCCACATGCCTAGAGCCCATGTTCTGCAACAGGAGAGGCCACCGCAATGAGAAGCCCATGCACCACAGTGAAGAGTGGCCCCCGCTTGCTGCAAGTAGAGAGAGCCCGCAAGCCACAATGAAGACCCAGTGCAACCAAAAATAAATAAATAAAATAAATTTTAAAAAAATGTAAGTACTGGGTTCTTGATCGTATATTCAGCATTGTCAGAAAATACCTATTTGCAGAAGAAACTATACCTATTTGTACTGCCATTAACAGTATTAAAGAGTTCCCATTATTCCATATTCTCATTAATACTTAACATTGTCAGGCTTTTAAATTGTTACTTTGATGGCATGTAATGATACTTTGCTGTGGCTTTAATTTACATTCCCTTGATTACTTAGGAAGTTAAGCCATGTACTCTTTCAAATGTTGGCCGTTGAGTCTAAAAGGATCACTTCTTATCAGATGATGAATAAACAAACGTTCAGCATTAGGCCTGTGAAATAGAAATAGAAAAAGAAAAATCCCTCATCATTCTTAAGAATGAGAGGAAGATAATATCCCTTAATATAATTTCAATATTAAAACATTTTTTCTTAAACAAAGTGGTTTTGTCAAATATGAAGAGAAATTTTTATGAAGTGTATAGTCAGATAAGCCAAGAGACTACATTAGATAAAAAATAATTGTAAGAAAATAAAAATGCAATAGTAGAATACAAAAGATGCATTGTAGGCAGCAAAGAACAGAACTTGCATTTGGAAAACTAAATTGGTTGTGTCTGTCATGAAAAAAGAAGAGTAGACTGCAAAGCCCTGTAAGCCCCCTTCCTCTCATCCATACTTTCACATGCACATGTATCCCAACACTTGACCTGCCCTCTGTTACTCTGGCTTTTACTGGCATGTATGGCCATAGTACTAAAGTCTCTTTTGGCTTGGGCTCTATTTTTTTTTTTCCATTTTTTAAAAACTCCTATGTACTACCCATTCTCCACCAGTCAACTTCCAATTATACTTGTTACAATTTTTTTACCAGAACATCTCTTACTAACCATGTGTTATGGCTTCATTCTGTTCAATGTCTTCCATTCCTCCTTCTGTCCACTGAATCATCATATTTATCTATTTCCATATTTTTACTTAATATTTTTCAAGAATCTGGCCGCCTTGGCCAAGGGCTAAAATTTTATGGGCATTCTTGAATATTCTCAGCAGTTAAACAAATTCTGTATAAAAAAAAATGAAGGTTTTCTTTAATGTTTGCTGTAAGTTTCCTGGTATGCCTAAGACTTATAAAATTAATTGTGAGGCTCTTCCCCACCAGTCATTTCTAATACATTTCTGAATTTAGAATAAATGTTAGAGTATGAATGTGTGCAGCTTAAGGGTAGCTCTTGTCCTAAAGTAGTGTTAATGACATTATTCTAGTTAATATCAAGTATGTAATTTTTAATGGGTATTTTTCTCCTCTGAAACATTTTATTTTATATTTTTTTTATACAGCAGGTTCTTATTAGTCATCCATTTTATACACATCAGTGTATACATGTCAATCCCAATCTCACAATTCATCACACAATCCCACACCCCATGCCACTTTCCCCCCTTGGTGTCCATACATTTGTTCTTTACATCTGTGTCTCAATTTCTGCCCTGCAAAGCGGTTCATCTGTACCATTTTTCTAGGTTCCACATATATGCGTTAATATGCGATATTTGTTTTTCTCCTTCTGACTTACTTTACTCTGTCTGACAGTCTCTAGATTCATCCATGTCTCTACAGATGACCCAACTGCATTCCTTTTTATGGCTGAGTAATATTCCATTGTATATATGTACAACATCTACTTTACCACACCCTCTCCAGCACTTGTTGTTTGTAGATTTTCTAATGATGCCCATTCTAACTAGTGTGAGGTGATACCTCATTGTAGTTTTTGTTTGTTTGTTTGTTTGTTTTTGTTTTTGCAGTATGCGGGCCTCTCACTGTTGTGGTCTCTCCCATTGTGGAGCACAGGCTCCAGATGCTCAGGCTCAGCAGCCATGGCTCATGGGCTTAGCCGATCCACAGCATGTGGGATCTTTCTGGACCGATGCACGAACCCGTGTGCCCTGCATTGGCAGGCGGACTCTCAATCCCTGCGCCACCAGGGAAGCCCCTCATTGTAATTTTGATTTGCACTTCCCTAATAATTAATGATGTTGAGCAGCTTTTCAAGTGCTTCTCAGCCATCCGTATGTCCTCTTTGGAGAAATGTCTATTTACGCCTTCTGCCCATTTTTTGATTGGGAAGTTTGTTTTTTTTAATATTGAGCTGCATGAGCTGTTTATATATTTTGGAGATTAATCATTTGTCTGTTGATGCATTTGCAAATATTTTCTCCCATTCTGAGGGTTGCCTTTTCATTTTGTTTATGGTTTCCTTTGCTGTGCAAAAGTTTTTAACTTTCATTAGGTCCCATTTGTTTATTTTTGTTTTTATTTCCATTACTCTAGAAGGTGGATCAAAAAAGAGTTGCTGTGATTTATGTCAAAGAATGTTCTTCCTACATTTTCCTCTAAGAGTTTTATGGTGTCCAGTCTTACATTTAGGTCTCTAATCCATTCTGAGTTTATTTTTGTGTATGGTTTTAAGAAGTGTTCTAATTTCATTCTTTTACATGTGGCTGTCCAGTTTTCCCAGCACCACTTATTGAAGAGACTATCTTTTCTCCATTGCATATCCTTGCCTCCTTCATCATAGTTTAGTTGACCATAGGTGCGTGGGTTTATCTCTGGGCTTTCTATCCTGTTCCATTGATCTATCTTTCTGTTTATGTGCCAGTACCATATTGTCTTGATTACTGTAGCTTTGTAGTGTAGTCTGAAGTCAGGGAATATGATTCCACCAGCTCCATTTTTTTTCCCTCAAGACTGTTTTGGCTATTCGGGGTTCTTTGTGTCTCCATACAAATTTTAAGATTTTTTTGTTTTAGTTCTGTAAAAAATGCCATTGGTAATTTGATAGGGATTGCACTGAATCTGTAAATTGCTTTGGGTAGTATAGCCATTTTCACAACATTGATTCTTCCAATCCAAGAACATGGTATATCTCTCCATCTGTTCGTATCCACTTTAATTTCTTTCATCAGTGTCTTATAGTTTTCTGAATAAAGGTCTTTTGTCTCCCTAGGTAGGTTTATTCTTAGGTATTTTATTCTTTTTTTGCAATGGTAAATAGGAATGTTTATTTAATTTCTCTTTCAGATTTTTCCTTGTTAGTATATAGGAATGCAAGAGATTTCTGTGCATTAATTTTGTATCCTGCAAATTTACCAAATTCATTCATTAGCTCTAGCAGTTTTCTGGTGGAATCTTTAGGATTCTCTATGTATAATATCATGTCATCTGCAAACAGTGAGAGTTTTACTTCTTCTTTTCCAATTTGTATTCCTTTTATTTTTTCATCTTCTCTGATTGCCATGACCAGGACTTCCAAAACTATGTTGAATAGTAGTGTTGACAGTGGCCATCCTTGTCTTGTTCCTGATATTAGAGTAAATGCTTTCAGTTTTTCACTATAGATAATGATGTTTGCTGTGAGTTTGTCATACATGGACTTTATTATGTTGAGGTAGATTCCCTCTATGCCCACTTTTTGGAGAGTTTTTATCATAAATTGTTGTTGAATTTTGTCAAAAGCTTTTTCTGCATTTATTGAGATGATCATATGTTTTTTCTTCTTCAATTTATTAATATGGTGTATCACATTGATTGATTTGCACATATTAAAGTATCCTTGCATCCCTGGGAGAAATCCCACTTGATCATGGTGTATGATCCTTTTTATGTGTTGTTGGATTCTGTTTGTTAGTATTTTGTTGAGGACTTTTGCATCTTTATTCATCAGTGATATTGGTCTGTAATTTTCTTTTTTTGTAGTATCTTTGTCTTGTTTTGGTATCAGGGTGATGGTGGCCTCATAGAATGAGTTTGGGAGTGTTCCTTCCTCTACAAGTTTTTGGAAGATTTTGAGAGGGATGGGTGTTAGCTGTTCTCTAAATGTTTGATAGAATTTACCTGTGAAGCCATATGGTCCTGGACTTTTGTCTGTTGGAAGATTTTTAATCATAGTTTCAATTTCATTACTTTTGATCAGTCTGTTCATATTTTCCATTTCTTCCTGGTTCAATCTTGGAAGGTTATACCTTTCTAAGAATTTATCCATTTCTTCCATGTTGTCCATTTTATTGGCATAGAATTGCTTTTAGTAGTCTCTTAGGATGCTTTGTATTTCTGTGGTGTCTGTTGTAACTTCTCCTCTTTTATTTCTAATTTTATTGATTTGAGTTCTCTCCCTCTTTTTCTTGATGAGTCTGGCTAATGGTTTATCAGTTTTGTTTATCTTCTCAAGGAACCAGTTTTTAGTTTTATTGATCAGTGCTATTGTTTTCTCTGTTTCTATTTCATTTATTCCTGTTCTGATTTTTATGATTTCTTTCCTTCTGCAAACACTGGGTTTTGCTTGTTCTTCTTTCTCTAGTTCCTTTAGGTGTAAGGTTAGATTACTTATTGAGATTTCTCTTGATTCTTGAGGTAGGCTTCTATAGCTATAAACTTCCCTCTTAGAACTGCTTTTGTTGCATCCCATAGGTTTTTGGATCCTCGTGTTTTCATCATCATTTGTCTCTAGGTAGTTTTTGATTTCCTCTTTGATTTCTTTAGTGATCTGTTGGTTATTTAGTAACTTATTGTTTAGCCTCCATGTGTTTGAGTTTTTTACATTTTTTTCCCCTGTATTTCATTTCTAATCTTGTAGCGTTGTGGTCAGAAAAGATGCTTGATGTGATTTCAGTTTTCTTAAGTTTACTGAAGCTTGATTTGTGAACCAAGATGTGATCTATCCTGGAGAATGTTCCATGCACACTTGAGAAGAAAGTGTAATCTGCTGTTTTTGGATGGAATGTCCTATAAATATCAATTAAATCTAGCTGGTCTATTGTGTCATTTAAAACTTTTGTTTCCTTATTTATTTTCAGTTTGGATGATCTGTCCATTGGTGTAAGTGTGGTGTTAATGTCCCCCACTATTATTGTGTTACTGTCTATTTCCTCTTTTAGAGCTGTTAGCAGTTGACTTATGTATTGAGGTTCTCCTATGCCGGGTGCATATATACTTATAATTGTTATATCTTCTTCTTGGGTTGATCCCTTGATCACTATGTAGTGTCCTTCCTTGTCTCTTGTAACATTCTTTATTTTAAAGTCTATTTTATCTGATATGAGTATTGCTACTCCATCTTTCTTTTGATTTCCATTTACATGGAATATCTTTTTCCATCCCCTCACTTTCAGTCTGAATGTGTCCCTAGGTCTAAAGTGGGTCTCTTGTAGACAGCATATACATGGGTCTTGCTTTTGTGTCCAATCAACAAACCTGTGTCTTTTGGTTGGAGCATTTCATCCATTCACATTTAAGGTAATTATCAATATGCATGTTCCTCTTACCATTTTCTTAATCGTTTTGGGTTTCTTTTTGTAGGTCCTTTTCTTCTCTTCTGTTTCCCACTTAGCGAAGTTCCTTTAGCATTTGTTGTAGAGATGGTTTGGTGGTGCTGAATTCTCTTAGCTTTTGCTTGTCTGTAAAGCTTTTGTTTTCTCCATCGAATCTGAATGAGATCTTTGCTGGGTAGAGTAATCTTGTTTGTAGGTTCTTCCCTTTCATTACTTTAAGTATGGAATGGCTCTCCCTTCTGGCTTGGAGAGTTTCTGCTGAGAAATCAGCAGAAACTGCTGATTAACCTTATGAGAGTTCCCTTGTATGTTATTTGTCATTTTTCCCTTCCTGCTTTCAATAATTTTTCTTTGTCTTTAATTTTTGCCAACTTGATTACTATGTGTCTCAGTGTGATTCTCCTTGGGTTTATCCTGTATGGGACTCTGTGCTTCCTAGACTTGGGTGGCTATTTCCTTTCCCATGTTAGGGAAGTTTTCAACTATAATCTCTTCAAATATTTTCTCTGGTCTTTTCTCTCTCCCTTCTCCTTCTGGGACCCTTATAATGTGAATGTTGTTTTGTTTATTTTTGTCCCAGATGTCTCTTAGGCTGTCTTTATTTCTTTTCATTCTGTTTTCTTTATTTCTTTATCACTGTTCCACAGCAGTGAATTCCATGGTTCTGTCTTCCAGGTCACTTATCCATTCTTCTGCCTCAGTTATTCTGGTATTGATTCCTTCTAGTGTATTTTTCATTTTAGTTATTGTATTGTTCATCTCTGTTTGTTTGTTGTTTAATTCTTCTAGATCTTTGTTAAACATTTCTTGCATCTTCTTGATCTTTGCCTCCATTCTTTTTCCAAGGTCCTGGATCATCTTCACCATCATTATTCTGAATTCTTTTTCTAGAATTTTTCCTATCTCCGCTTCATTTAGTTGTTTTTTGTGGGTTTTATCTTTTTCCTTCATCTGCTACATAGCCCTCTGTCTTTTCACCTTGTCTATCTTTCTGTGAATGTGGTTTTTGTTCCACAGGCTGCAGGATTGTAGTTCTTCTTGCTTCTGCTGTCTGCCCTATTACATGCAAATGATTGTAATGCCCTTCCTTGTTCCTCTCTTGGTGCTTTCTTGTAAACTCTAACATTTACAGCCTCTGCTGGTGTGGGGGTTTTTCTATGCCCAGTTTTGTTGGCTTGCCAGACTGAAGCACCTTTCCACTCCTGACGCCAAAAATACTCAATCTCCACATTTTAAAACATTGTTTTCTCTGAATTCTCATATGAAATCCCTATTCTTCTTCTCAATTCTCAGTTTTCCCTCCAACCATGCTAACTGGCAGAAACACCTCTGTGCCACGGTCTCTGAAGGCTGCTGCCTGCCTTGGCCCCAGCTCAGCAGCCCCTTGGCACACAGGAAGTGGATCATGAATCCCCAGCCACAGCTCAGATCTTCTCCAGCCACTGGCGGGAACCTCAGATGCCCCAGTGCTGAGGGGGAGGGGAGGTCCTTTAATGGGTATTTTTAAAGATATGTACAAGCTTATATAAGTACACATGTGTTCATTTCAGGAATTTCAACCCAAGTAGTTTTTAAGATATTGATTTGATTCATATTCCAGAAGTAAATGAAGCCCTGAAGTGTTTTAACTTTTTGTTGTTGTTGTTGTTTTATTTTCTATTCACACATTTTTATTAGAAGTGCTTTCTTATCTAAGCCAGCTAATTAGCCAAAAAGGACAGATAAATGCTGTGAAAACACTAATATGTTGCTTGGAGACCTTTTACTCAAAAGCACACTTTTCAAGTTCATTATGTATAGGTATTTCTTTTGTTGATTTGAATGTTGTGAAAGGACAAATAACATGAAACTTTAACAGAGTGAGTTTCCAGTCTAGTTGGGGTTCAGCAGATGTGATTTTGTTTAGTTTACTGCTGATTTCAGCTTGAGAGATGGCACTCTTTATGGGGAAGATATTACTGATGAGATTGGCAGTGTGGCCTAGTCTTGGAGAACTGGCCACAGTGCTGCCAGTTATTCACTGTGAGAAGCTTGACAAGTTGCTTCATCTCTTATTCCCCATTTCCTAATTGGGATATTGAGTAAAATAAACCAAATTATCTCTGTGGAACTTTGGGAGGGTGCTATATTTTTCAATACTTTCTGAGTACCATTCCACCCATAGAGCCACATCTTATCACAAAACATCACATAATCTAGCTGATTTCAGCCTGGATATACTCAAAGACTAAGACCATTCTTTAATCATAATCTAAAATATCTCTGGAGAAGGATACTCACTAACCTGAAAAATCAGTTCAAATGATAACCCTTTACTTTAAAACTTCTTTATCTCTAATTCAAATCTCTTGCATTTGTAAGTCATGCTTATTTTTTCATATCCTATCCATGGTGAAAGGAGAAGGTAAGAATTTAGAGGTGTTTCTGATGTTGTTGATCTACCTACGTAAAAAAAAAATTGACATGGAAAAAACATTAAAATAGTACCAAGGCAAATTACAAGCTGAGAAAAAAAATATTTGGAATTTATATCACAAAGAATTGTTTTCCTTACTATACAAACATTGCTCTTATAAGTCAGTATGAAAACACCAATAGTCCAATACATATGTAGACAAAGGATCTAAACAGAAAGTTAAGAGAAACGAAAATATAAATTGTTTTGAAATATATGAAAAGATGCTCAGTTTCACTCAGTAATGCAAGTCAAAAGACACCTTTTTCACCTTTTAGAATGACAAAAATTAAAAAAAAAAGGGAGAGATGGGAAATAGGCATATCTTACACGGTAGTGTTAAGTGTTATAAATTACTACAGCTCTTGTGAATGGCAATTTGGCACACACCTTTTGACACAGAAATTCTATTTCTTGGGACCTTAACAATATACTAGCACATATATAGAATGATACATATACAGAGTTATTAACTGCAACACTTTTTCTGTATAACAAAATACTCAAAATATCTTAAATGCCATTCAGTATAATACTGTTTTAAATTAATGAGGAGGAGCTTGCATATTGCTATAAAAAAAAAACACAAGACATATTTTAATAGAATATAGGAAAATACCCAACAATGTTTATAATATGCTACTATAATTTGGGTTTAAAATGGTGGACTATATATATCTGCTTTTCTTATATTTATAAAGATTATTTCTGGAGCAATGAGCAAGGTGCAGTAACACTGCTGCCCCTTAGAAAGGGAATTGTATGAGAGAGGCAACAAGAATAAAAGAGACATGCATAATTTTACACACTTCTTGTCACTTTTGAATGTTGTGTCATGGGCAAGTATTCACTATTCAACATAAAATAATTGAAATGTAAAATTTGAAATGTTTCTCATCAATACATTTGACTGCCACCTTTTAAAATTCATTTGTTAATTTGATATTAATGTTACATGTCTATATATATGTATACACACACAAAAACACATATATCACTCAATGATTCACTTTGGAAAGAAAAAAAGTCCATAAATTCTATTAGGTATATTTGCTGGTAGGAATATAAATTATATATAATATAAATGGGTGGCAATTTTTCAGTATTATAAAAATCTTGAATTTCTATGACAGCAATTCACTTCTAAAAATGTACCCTGAAAAATTTATGTAAATTGGAAAGCACATATCACATCATTGTGCAAATTTTAATAACCTGGCCAACAGTGGTGGATTAAATAAACTGTGGGGTATCCATTACAATGGAAAACCCCACAGTTGTTATACGGTCGGCCTTTGTATCCATGGGTTCCACCTCCACGGATTCAACCAGCTGCTGGATACAGACAGCAGACTGTACTACACCATTTCATATAAGGGGTTGGAGTATCCTTGGATTTTGGTATGGTAGGGGCGGTTCTGGAAGAATCCCACCAGGATACCGAAGGACAATTCTACATGTTGATGAATGTTGATTTGGATGCAAATTTATAACAATAAAATATTTTTTAGGATTCATTCTTAAATGAAATAAAAATCACACATACACATATCCTATAAGCTCATTTGGGGTTTAAATGATCAAGGGCTTGTACCTGAGTACTCCCCAATGCAGTTTACCTGGGGTTAGCATCTCACTCTGAGCCTGAGGTTAACAGAGATGACTTCATTGGACTATCCACTGTAAGTACAGAAAGATTGGTACAGACTGACCTATTTGTTCTTGAGGCTCTGTCTGCTTGTTCAAACTCATTTGCTGTCACTTTCTCCTCTAATTCATTTTGGTTTCTCAGGTCTGAACTGCCTATGGTTTCCAAAACTGGTGTTACAATTTAGTTCCTCCATACCTTTGTATATGCCCATGCAATGCCTTTCTTTCAACCTCTGCTGTCTGGAAAATATTTATCCACCTTTCAAAACTTTGCTCAGGTAGAACCTCCTTCAAGATGGCTTTCAAGATCCTCTAGCATATCACCCTGCCCACCACCAAAGGAGATTGTCCTGCCAAGAAGATTATACATATTATATTTACATCCTTTAAAATTGTATTATTGAAAATATAATCAAGGGCTGTTTTAGTTTATTTTTTCTACTTATAGTGAGATTATGAGGGTGGAATATTTAATTTTAATTATTCATTTATCAATAATACCTTATGTGTTACATATCAAGAAATAAATGCTTGCAGAAGAAAAACAGACACTGTAAAATTAAAAAGTGAAAAAGTATAACATGATTGATTTGACTTTTCTTTATTATAATAAAGCCTCAGAAGTTAAATCTGTGAGTAAATCATATTGAGATATTGCCAAGCTCAGTATTAGAATCTTCCTCCTCCAAAATGTAAAGGATTCATCACACAATGATTTACTTTAATTAAATTTGTTCTTGTGCATTTTCAGCAGATGTGTTTTCAATTCCTACTTTTTAGATTGATTTTTGACAAACTAAACAGCCTCATCAACTTTCTCTTGCTTTACAATGGAAGATTACAATGGGGAAAAAAAATCAACCTGGGAAAAATGGTAAATAAGCATGTGTCAAGCTCTTTAAAAGATTCAACTGTCCTGAGGAAAATCTCAGATGTTGTGAGGGTAAAACACTTGTCTGCTCTTCCCCACAAACTAAGTTTCTAAGAAGCCCCAAGAGAGCATTAATTTCACTATTTCATAGACTTCAGCAGTTCCTGCTGTTGTTTCTGTGGCTTGACAATCTTCTACCCAATATCTCTGTGATTTCCTTGGCTATAACCTCCTACGAGTTGCTTCAGGACACCAAGATAGCTGCCCTGCTGCCATATTAAAAGTAGGAAACTAGAAGGAAGGAGACCTCGCCAACTGCATTTTCCTCTTTTGATTGAGAAAACAAATCTTCCCAGATTTCTGTTCTTTTCACTTAGGCCAGACCTGAGCTGCATGGCCCACCTTCGGCAAGGGAAAAGGGATTCTAAATGGGTTTTAGGTAGTCAGTAAAGAGTAACTTCTACGTAAGACTAAGGTGGAGAGTTACTTGGCTGGGGTATTGAGATGCTTCGTCTCTCAAATCAAGTGTCACTTACTAAAGACATCTTCCTTGACCCTCCAGGGTGTGTCAGAGCCCCCTCTTATCTGTTCTAACAGCATCCCAAGGTTGTTTTCCATAGTCTTTTTTTTTTTTTTTTTTTTTTTTTTTGCGTTAGGCAGGCCTCTCACCGTTGAGGCCTCTCCCGTTGCGGAGTACAGGCTCCGGACGCGCAGGCTCAGTGGCCATGGCTCACAGGCCCAACCGCTCCGTGGCATGTGGGATCTTCCCGGACCGGGGCATGAACCCATGTCCTCTGCAGCGGCAGGCAAACTCTCAACCACTGCGCCACCAGGGAAGCCCTCCATAGTCTTTATCACAGTTACAATGTATACTTATTTAAGAAGGTCCATTTTAAAACTGGGATGCTTCTTAGATAGTGCTTTGGAGTAGACACTAAGAGTTGGTCATGGTTTAGGGTTTGAGTTTTTTACAGCTCCACTATGCATGTATAATATGCCCTAAAATATTTACTCTATATAGCTTAGATATTGCACTAGATAGTTGTTTCATTTGAGATTTGAAAATTCAAGCTAAATACTAAAGTGTTCCAAAAATATGTTTGTAGTGCATTTTTATTCAGAATTATTTCTAAAAGTGAATTATAATTTCCTTCTTGTTAGCAAGTTTCCATTTAATGAATGAACTATACCCCCAAGTACAATTGCAAATTCCAGTAAGTGTGATCTATGTTAACATATTAATTTAAGACAGCATCTCCTTAAATTGTTTTCTCCATGACATTAGGTTAATTGATCACAAGGGACTTAATAACTTTGGTTTAAGTCTACATCCTTTATAAATCTGTAATCACTTCACATCAGACGTTCCATTAAAGAGGTGATATTGTACAGCAAATCATTGGAGTCTTCCCAAGCAGTTTGTTGAATGGTCACACAAACTAATTAGTGTTTATTACAACCTACATATCTTTTAAGGGAAGCTTTAAGCAGACAAAACAACATATTTTAACTAAGAGCAATATGTAACTACTTAGAAGACAGAAAATAAATTTGAAAGCCTACATTCTTTTAAAGCTGCCTATTAGTTTCTCAAACCAATAAAAATAATTCCTCAAAAGACCGTGCATGGTCATTCTGATAAAGATAAATGTGCCATGATCAATATATTTTAATTAAATAGAGAGCATTTATCAATGTGGAGATGCACATTTATAAGACTTGGCTGATTGTATCACCTCAATTGTTCTAATTGTTTAGGTGATCCTTCTTAGGATGCATGGGCATATTAGTCCTATTAAAGAACAAGTTTTTATATTTAAATTGCAATTTTAAAAATCTGCCTAAGAGAAGAGGTAAGTAAGCATGTAGAAAGCACTTTAAACACTATCTGCTCAGAGGAAAAAAATACACTCACAACTTATGGGTGAAATGAGCAAAACTTTAATTCTGCCTCCTGTACTTCTAAAACCTAGTGAGAAAGAAAAGGATAAAATATAGAATAAAGAGAAAACCAATCTCACCATTCATAGAATATAATGCATGCTATGCAATCTTTTGTTCCAACAGTCTATTGGATCCCCAAGCAATTGATTTCTTCCTTCTGTTGATGAGGGAAGACTAGGATTTGGTTCATCAGGTTATACCAGGTGAAACAGAAACAGCATGTTGCATTGGGAGCTTGACCCAAAAGACCTCAAATCCCTCTTTTTAAGGAACCACGTAGTATATTCCTGACTCATGCCACCCAGGCACAATTAACCTGTTAACTTGTTTTGTTTTATAACATTACCTGTTCATTTCTTCTCTCTTGCTTAATTATTTATGCCTTATTTTCTTTTTATTACTTCTAGAAAGTAATTTCCATGACAGCAAAGGCTATGTCTCTTTAGATTACCACAGGTAACCCAGAGACTAAAACGTGATTTTGTATATAACAGACTCTCAATAATCCTTTGTGAAATGAATGGATTAAGGTGAAGTGCTTAAATAAAACAATGGCCTGCAGATTCAATTAAGCATTGTTTTTTTCCCCATAAACTCCAAATAAAATTACCAGGAGCAAAAACAAAATTTTGTTCTTAGCGTTTTCTAGTCTGCTTGGAAAATGCTATTGTAGGCTTAATTCTCTCTTCTCTCCTGAATATTTTAACTAAGGAGTTTTCATCTGCACTGTCTGATAGAACGTGTTATTGAGCCAAAGCACATCAAAAAACAAAACAAAACAAAACAAAACAAATCCAGGGCACTGAAGATCAAGAGATGCTAGCCTGGCAGACTTTGAAACATAATGAGGAGGCTATGAAGTCCTAGGAGTGCAGTCCAAGCTATTTGACAATTCCTTCGGGTAAACAAGCATATTTATTTTTGCCTAGATTACTAGACCATGATCCAGAAAGTTGATTCAAACATTCTGGGATAGATAAACAAGTGACACTGCTGGGAGGCAAACTAAGGGGAGACTAATAAGAATTTTCCACCTCCCTATTTCAGATACATTATTCCAGATGTGGAAACAATTCTTTTTCATACCTGAGCCAGCTTGACAGTCTTAAAAACTGCTGCTTTCTCTGATTTTAAGTTTTGGAAATCCCACTGGAAATAGCAAACACCATATGTTAAGAATCAGTCAGTCAAACAAGAAGAGGGTACTTCTTTCATATAACTTTGGAAGCCCTGATGTCTGTTGACAAAACACATTTAGAAGTTGCTTTGATATTCTTAACTTCAATTTATTTTAATTTACAGAACTCTGAGGGAAAAAAGTAATGTGTTTAACTGTCTTTATTTGATAGTAATTCAGCTCAAGATAATTTTCCATATTTCTTTAGTCATAGCTTTAAAAAAAAAACATTAGGTTAAGAGGCATTAATCATAATATTATCCCCTGATAAACAGAAAATACCAGGAAGGCAAGAATTAAACTTGCCACAAATGCCTGATTTTCTTACTAGCATAGTAAATGATATTGACCACATGATTAGCCTCTCAGTTACCCAAATACCAGGAATGTGAAGGTTTCATGAAGAAAGCCACTGTCTAGAAGTCCTACTAACTAGGTTTGTGATACTAGGTAAATAACTTCTGATCACTGGGCTTCTGGTTCCTTATATATAACATAGGTGTGGGGAAGGGTATGGTCTAGTTACCCTCCTTTCAATTAGAGCAGGTTAGCTATTTTCTGCTTTAAGTATTAGTAGCTTGTATGAGTGAGTATAGTGGGTTGAACAGTGTCTATGTAAAGATCTTGAGATGAGATCTTCCTGGATTACCCTGGTAGACTCAAAATCCAGTAGCTGGTTCCCTTAAAGAGACAGAAGACTAAGGAAGATGCTATGTGAGGACAAAGGCAGAGACTGGAAAAAAGGTAGCTACAAGCCAAAGAACTCCTGGAACCATAGAAGCATGAAGACACAAGGGAAGATTATCCCCTAGAGCCTTCAGATAAAGCATAGTCCTGTCGACACCTGGATTTCAAACTTCTGGACTCCAGAACTGTAAGAGAATACATTTCTGTTGCTTAAAATACCCAGTTTGTGGTAATCTGTTTCAATGGCCATAGGAAATGAGTATAGTCAGGGTGTAACTGGTATTGAAATTCTACTCAAAATGGTTATAGGGAAGAGAATTTCATGAAGGTACTTTTGAGAGAGGCATGGGCAAGATTGAAGGACTAAAATTAGCACTCGGGGATAAGTAACAGCAAGAAGGAATCATTGTCACTTCTAAGCCTAAAGACACAAAAGGAAGAAACAACTTTATTTTTACAGGGCTAAAAGAGCTGAAGCAGTGCAGGAGGAACTACCAAGAGGTTGCTGTAGAGGTACACCAGCACTGAGGAAATGCAAGGTCAAAGCAGCAAGGGAGCCAGAGCAGAAACGCAGAAAACACGCTGGTCTCTCCTTCTCCTCCTTGTCCTCCAGGTGCTTGGTGGTTCCTCTCATTGTCCAAATACAAGCAGAAGCAGAGAGCAAGGAAACTGCGGGTTACATCCCACAGGGTTCAGCTCTCTGGGGGTAGAGTAGGGTAGAGGATGGCGGGGGGAAGTCAAATGGAGAATAACCTACAGAAGTGCCAAGTAAGATTTAGTTTTTTAAAAGGAATTTATTGGGAAAAAGAAAAGGATAAAACCTCTGGAGAATATTTCCAGGAATAGTTTTAACTCTGACAGTCCATGATTCTCTGAAACACTGTATAGAAATATGTTTCTCTTTCTTAAATTTCATTTTTCCCTGCTTTGAAAGAAATTGTCTCTGCAAAGTTTAATACAACTTTAATATATCTCTTCAGTCAGGCCAATAGAAGGAAAGTAGCGTTTTTACAACACTTCCAAGAACTCTTGGAGGTCATTTATATAAATTCTCAAGTAGACCTTATAACAACTATATAAAAATTATTTTTGTATCAATATTATATACAATTAAACTGAGAGTTAGAGAAATTGAATGAAATTTCACGGCTAATAAACACCTAAGCTGGGGTCTAAGTCACTTCTATCTGACACCAAAAGCTGCTCTTACCACTCTTCCCTGGTGCCTTAATTGTACCTAATATGCAAAAATTAAGGTTTTATCGCCTCCATCCCCTCTACTAACCCTACTCTCAATCTAGAAAACTATGTAAACTAAAATTCTGCTGAATAAAAAACAGACAAATATGCTGCCGTCTTCTAAATTTCTATTTTTATGTCATCTCCAGCCATATTTGGAATAACAAAGTTAAAATACTAGGACTACCACCAAATTATAATCTTTATCAATATGTTCAAATCATCCTCATATTTTCTTATTATTATTCACAAAATGTATCCCATTCATGATGGAATAAGAAGAAGAAAAGTTATAATCCCACTGTAAACAATTAAAGAGCTGGAAAAATATAAAACAAATGTTTTCAGAGATTAGACAACAGGAGAGATCCAAATTCATCTGGAATCCCTGAGGAGGTGGCTGGGCACAAAAGGCCTCTGCTGGCATCAAGGCTACAGATCCTTGTAGAGTTCAGGCGAAAGAGAGGAATCTGCTCTGGTCCCTTCATGGTCACAATAACTGTGATCATTCACATATGGGAAACAAGTGAAAAAGTAAGCCCATTGCTCTGGCTTTCTACCCGGAGGCACATTCCAGACTGCAGTGTGAAGAGTAGGGTCCAAGCAGGCATATTGGGCTTGCTCTCTTGAGGAGACAAGAGATTATATGACAAGGCAGCGGGAATTTGCTGGGCAGGATTCTGGAGAGGGGGGAGCCACACAGGGAAAAATATAACATTAAATTTAAGATTATAATTTTTTTTTAAAGCTCCAAAAATCTCCATAGGGGTTTCTTTGAATTTTTGCTGAAAACTTCATATGCAGTGAGAGAGTGGCATGGACAAATATACATTACCAAATGTAAAATAGATAGCTAGTGGGAAGCAGCCGCATAGCACAGGGAGATCAGCTCGGTGCTTTGTGACCACCTAGAGGTGTGGGATAGGGAGAGTGGGAGGAAGACGCAAGAGGGAGTGGATATGGGGATATATGTATACATATAGCTGATTCACTTTATTATACAGCAGCAAATAACACAAAAATGTAAAGCAATTATACTCCAATAAAGATGTTCAAAAAATAAGAAAGAAAAAATAAAACTACATTTGTATATGCATAACATGAAATTCCTTGAATCTGGGCAAAGTCCAGCTGGCGGATTATAACCTGAACAATTTCCAAAGCTTACACAGGACATGAAGACAATTTAGCTCTAAGCAGCCAGAAGGACGCATTCTCTTTCAACACCTGGAATATTCAAGTGATACCCCAGACTAGTCATGCCATAGTAGTAGAGCTAAATTATCTCTAGAATAAAAACTAGTGTAGACTTCCTCTGATAAAACTTAAAATGAGCCTTGAATAGATCAAGCCAATCTGCAAGTAATTTAACCTTCTGTCAAAACAAAGCATAACATATTTAAGAGGAAGACAACAAAATCCAGACACAAAGCAGTGCAATATTCATAAAGTCTAGAATCCAATACAAATTTCTAGATGTGTCAAGAAATAGGAAAATATAACATCACCTGGGAAAAAAATCAGCCAATAGAAACAAAACTCAAAATTAAAAAGATGATAGAATTTAGATATGCCTTAAAATCAACTATTGTAAGTAGGTTCAGTGTGCCTAAACATCTAAGGAGAACATAAACTCAATAAGAAGAGAAGTAAAATATAAAAAAAAAAAAACCCAAATACCTGAAATTAAAATTCCACTTAGTGAAATTAATAGTAGACTGCAGGAAAGTAGATCAATAAATTGAAAGAATTTAAAGTGAATTATTACCAGCGAGAAATGGAATATTTCCTGCCATATCAGTAAACAAAGGATGTCACAGTCATAAGCGGTGCTTGCAGCCCTTCAAGGTGAGCTGGTGAACCCTGAGGGAACTCAGGAGGGAAATAATACTTGTCATCTAGCAGCCATTGGACTGCAACCACTCCCTACGGTGAGCCCTGAGGAAACTCAGGATGTGAAAATACAGGATACTGGTCCCAGATAGCTGAGGTGCATATCAAAGGAATGATTTCAGTGAGCCCAGACTCTTGCATCTTCCCATACATAGAAAATCGCTAAATTCCTTAACTTGGGATATCTGGTTTTCTTTAATTAACAATAATTTTTTTTGATGTTCCCGACTGTCTGCCCTTTGTTACAAAATGTCTGTATAACCTGGCTCCCCACCCCTTGCCTTCTTGGAGCAGTTCTCTCAGGGTTACTTGAGATGCTGTCTCCTCGGTTTGAAGTCCTAAAAATTCCCATCGAATAAAACATAACTCTCAACTTTTAGGCTGTGAATAATATTTAAGACCACAACAGGAATAAAGAACATTTCATCATGATAGAGGGTCAATTCATCAAGATAACAATCTTGGGTGCATGTACCCAATTACAGAGCTTCAAGATATATAAAGCAAAGCACTACAACTTCTTTTCAAAATACTTTGGCGGGTTAGTAAAAAGTTAAACATACAAGTACTATGCTGCCATTCCACTCTTAAACAGGTACCAACAGAAATGAAGCATCGTTCCATATAAAAGACTTGTACTTGAATGTTGATAAGAACATTATTTGCACTAAATAAAAACTAAAACATGCCAAATTTCTATTACAGATGAATGAGTAAGCAAATTGTGGTATATTTTATACAAAGGGGTACTTCTGAGAAATACAAGGAAACAAATTACTGATAAAAAAATAACAATAACAGAGCTGACTATTAAAAACATTATGCTAGACATAAGAAGTTAGACACAAAGGAGTATGAACTGCATGTTTCTACCTATAAACAACTATGAAAAGTCAAATCATTTCTAAGGTGATAGAAATTCAACAGGATGCAAGTGAGGTGATTGACTGAGAAGGGGCATAAGAAAACTTTCTGCTGTAAAGGAAATGTTCTACATTGTGATTGTTTAAGTAGTTATAGGTTATATCAATTTGTTGAACCAATAAAACTGTACACTTAGAATGGGTATATTGTATATATTTTTACTACAATAACGTTGATGCAAAATATATTATATATTTTTTATTCTAATAAAAACTTGCTAAGAAATTTTCATGCACAATACTGTTAACAATATTGTCACCAATTTGTCAAAAGGTGCTAGAATAAAATTTGGTCTGTTTTCTCAAAGCATTCATAATGTAGTAGGGCACAGATAAGCATATAATCAATTCAAACCAAACACAGTGGGTGTTGAGGGTCATGCATCCTTCTAAGAATTTTCATGGTACCGTGCCTCTTAAAATATTGCCTTTATTTGTGACTTTTCCCAAACTATAAAAGTATTTGATACATGATATCAGAATATTTTGTTCAAGTCTTTTAGCTTAGAGTAAATGCAAAATTTGAAAAGTATGGGAAATAAATAACTTGTAGAAGATACATAAAAGCTGGAAATTTCTGGGTCACCACATTGCATACTTTTGAATTTCCTTCATCTTGCTTTTGGTGCTGAAAAATTGGGGTATCTTTCTAACTGCTTTTTGAGGACTTAATGAAATTCTTCATTTGCAAAATGTTTTAACACCCACAGTGAACTCTGCCCCTCAGGTATATTCTTTTGTTTTCACAGATTACTGGGCAAACTGCTCTTCATCGTAGAATCTTACAGCTGAATAACTAAAAACAATTGAAGTAACTTCCACTTTATAGAGCAACTTTCTCCTCTAAGTGATATTTTCTCTCTTCCATTCCTTCCCTCTGCGCTTCCTTCCACCCTTCCTTCCTTCCTTTCTTTCTTAAGAGGAAAATGCTCTTAAGAAAGGTAATTATGTCTTTGTAGACCCTTCTTCACCCAACAGTCCAGGGCCCCCATGGAATCTCCTGTGTTGTAACACTAACATTTCCTGACCAGGAATAGCACCATGGCCAACTTATTTGTTCTGATTCATGACTACATGAATTGCATGTGTGTTGCAAAGGGAAAATGCTCAAGATTGATGAAATGTACTTAAAGGTTTTTCATTCTCTCCTTAAAAAAAATTTATCATAAAAACTTACTATAGGGTTTCCCTGGTGGCTCAGTGGCTGAGAATCTGCCTGCCAATGCAGGGGACACGGGTTCAAGCCCTGGTCTGGGAGGATCCCACATGTCGCGGAGCGGCTGGGCCCGTGAGCCACAATTGCTGAGCCTGCACACCTGGAGCCTGTGCTCCACAACAAGAGGGGCCGCGATAGTGAGAGGCCCGCCTGCCACGATGAAGAGAGGCCCCCACTTGCCACAACTAGAGAAAGCCCTCGCACAGAAACGAAGACCCAACTCAGCAAAAATAAATAAATAAATTAATTAAAAAAATAAAAACTTACTATACATTTCTCTGTCCATCCGTCCCCCCTGTTTTGTTCTGATAGAGATGCTATAGTTAAGAAGGACCTCCTTAACTCAATGAATTCAACATTCTAACAAGTAGGAGAAAATTTTTGTAGGAAGAAATGGCTGTCAAATAGATATTCACTCTATCATCCTGACTTTCCCCTTCCCATGAGATTTTTTCCTGTTTCAACTGCTGCCATTGTATATTGGCCCCAGGGTTTACTTCAGTCCCTTTAATACTTTGATTGAACCTGAACCAGATCTCTTTACTTGATTCCTCTTATTACAGCTAACACAGACTGGAGGTTTCTAAAAGACATCTAAACACCAAGGGATAGCAAAAGTTAAACTCAATGATTCCAAGGGCTCTAAACCACTTGGTTTACAAATTATAGGATTCTTTCTTATTAGCTAGCTGGTTTCCAGGAAAGAGTGTTACTCTTTTGTCTAGTTTTCAATGTTATAAATTGGGCAGTAACTCACCTATAGGATGACACAACTTAAACATCCTGACACCTTCTCAGTCAAAAAGCAAAAAACTGGGTAAGAGTTCTCTCTTACTCATCCAGCACTTTCAGTTCTGATTTACAGTCTGAGGAAATCTCACCTTTGTGAAAAGGATACCTGGAATGATGTCTCTGACATGGTTCTTATCTGCTAGATCAAGATGTGCACCTTTGTTCCTAGTATAGGACCTATAGTATACCAATATCTCAGTGAAGCTTTATGTTTATGTAAGAAACAATTTACCTAAGCCATGCAATGGTTGTCCATTCCTTATAAAGGCCTGTAAAGGATGGACACATCTATGTACAAAAGTCTAATCTAGTAATATCTCCTGAAAGGAAGATAAGGGCTCCAATTCTATCATTTTTGCTTTCCTTTGAAAATCCCCTGAAAATGGCTTCTTCCCATTTTTGAAGAAAGCAAGATTTTAACTATTCTCTCTCTTGCCTTTGTGCTTTCCACAGAAGAGCTACAAGAGTCAAATGATAGAGTTAAATTTTATGAAACCAAGGAAATAAAAAGAAGTGCCAAGCAGAATGTCATTTGAATCTACCTTCTGGCATTCTGTTATCACTGCTGTCGAAGTCGTTGAGCCCTGAGAAAAGCACAAACACAACTCTGATTACTAAAGATGTAGGAAGGCAAGTGATGGGCTTTTTGGTGAGGTAGAATCTTTAAATCCCTGACAGCAAATCTCTAAATTCCTGACAGCAGCCCCACCATGATATTCTAAGCATTTTTTTAGGTTATCTGGTATCTAGAGAGTTTTATAGACATGGAAATACAAAGGGGGGTGATGGGGGATGAAATTCACTGCTGGCTTTCTACAGCAACACTGGTGAAAAACAAAGGAATATGGAACAGGGGAGAGTATAAGTTAAGGATTTAAATCTTCCTTTGAATTTCATAAGTGTGCTCTCCAGTCTGAATATGATGTTAAAGGATTACTTTTTAAAGATATAATCATTACTCTCATACAAACATAAAATAATAGTATCAAGCATTTTATTTATCTCATTAACTGATGATGGAACCGGTCAGATGTTAGAATAGGTTCAAAGGAGAATTGAAAATACCACACATAATAGGCATATGAGGAATGCTGAAATGAATTTACAAATAGAAGTAAATTGGCAATTTATAAAAAGAAATAAAGTAAAATTGCATTCCACCAGATACAACTAATTTCATGTCTATGGACCAGAATAATTGGAATTTCCCTAACAAAGTGAATGACTTTTCAATGAATTTAAGAAAAGCTAGTTAAACACTTAAATGTTCAGTGTTTTGATTTACCTAACTGGTGGTTGAATAAGATAATGTAGAGGCAGTGCTGGGTAAATTCTAATATGTTTTATAATTATAAGTCATTTCCTTTAGTGCAGCATATGTGTTGCTTCTTTATTATCAGCAAAGCCCTCACTCTAGAAGAAAAATTGCCATCACATTTTTGCAACTTCTTCAGTCACTGTCATGTCTGAAAACACACCTTTGTCTACTCCCTTAATTAAAGAATATTAAAAAGTAAGACATTTGGAATATATCTTCAAGATTCGGCTACTTTAGAATCATTAAAATGCTGTAGAAATTTCCCTCCAAATATTTATCACTCAGTGAGAAAAGCTTCTAAAAAGGAAAGAAGAAGGAATGGATAAGGTCTGAGGGATACAGCTAGGAAAATGATAAAAGACCCAAGGTCTTTTGGGGACCCAAGGCTTTTGCTGGTAAATGAGGTCTTTAGCCTCTAAAATGTTCAGAGCTCCAAAAAGAAATTAATTTTTAAAGCCCTCTGCTCTAGATAACAACGTGAAAATACCACTTTAATATTTTTTGCATTGCATGTTTTTTATCATTATATAATCGATGTTGTAGTTAATGTAGCATGACACTTCAAGTGATTAAGGACCTGGTGGGGGTATTAACAATGCAAGACCTTATTCGCATTTACACTAATGATTTTATAGTGGGGATTTTGTCATATTAATTATGACTACTGGGAGTCAAAAGAAAAAACAGATGAAATCCAAGAAACTTCACTCTTTGATAATATAACTGTTACCAAATTTGTTGACATAGGTGGTTACTTATGCAAAGGGAAAGACAAATCTTTATGACTATTAATCATTACAAGCTTGATGTGCTTGAGAGTAATTACTAAATTAATTTAGTAATTATTGCTGAGTTTTAGAGATATCTTTTTACTTCCACAGCATGAGATACAAATTAAATCTTTATATAGCTAAAGCTTCAGCATTTGTGTTGGTTGGTGTGCAAAGTCAAGTTGATTTGCTCCACATTCCTGTATCCACCTACCTCCCAGCCCAATCTAACAGCAAAGCTCAGTTCAGAGCTAATTTTTCTGTTGCTGTCTTACAGTGTTTGGATGGTGTGTAGTTTTAATATGGCAAATTGCTTACTGGAAGCAAAAATTACTAGACCCCCTCACTCTGGAGGTGAGGAGGTAGCCTAAAATAGCTATTGCTGTTGTGAACCCACAAGTACTCACTGACAGTAATTAGAGAGATTCTGTATCATTTTAAACAGTTTTGTCTCTGCAGGGCACAATAATTTATTTGTGTTTGTGCAGAAAGCTTTTTCTACAGACATGAACATCTGAGGCTGCCAAATAAAATATCATTTGGAAGAAGAAACTTTCCTACAGCCCCATCAGCCAACCAAGTGCCGGGAGGAGAGCTAATCTTGTGAGTAAAGATTACGGGAGGCAAGCGAGTCAATACTTGTGGATCATTATGAATTGTGTTGTTCCTTAAAAGCAAGAGACTAGGTAATGGCATAATTTGCCATGCCTGTTTGTTACTCCAGCAATATACTGCTTGTAATAAGATTTCACACTTTAATTCATCTGAGAACCTTGCAGTGTTTTACAAGTACTAATTACTGAGACTCTCACCATGCTTAACTAAGACAAGCAAAGGCTTCCACACAGATCTTATTTTTAAAGTTGGTAAATAGGAAGAGAAAATTCACTATGCTGAAGAGCACTGGGAGAGAATTAGGAGAAAAAACAGTTGGCTGACATCACAGGCTTTTCATTATTTTATTATTATTTTTTTTGTGTGTGGTACGCGGGCCTCTCACTGTTGTGGCCTCTCCCATTGCGGAGCACAGGCTCCGGACATGCAGGCTCAGCGGCCATGGTTCGCGGGCCCAGCCGCTCTGTGGTATGTGGGATCTTTCCGGACCGGGGCACGAACCCGTGTCCCCTGCATGGGCAGGCGGACTCTCAACCACTGCGCCACCAGGGAAGCCCCCAGGCTTTTCTTTTTAGGCCATTGCAACCTTAAAAGAGTATGAAATTCATCCTAGGAATAACATATTTTGTCTTTCTAATCTTTATTTATTCAAAAATTGTATTCAGTGCTTGTATATGATAGGCATTGGGCAAGGCATAAGGGTGACAGGCATGCAGATGGGGTCCCATAATTGCCATAAGTGCTGTGCTGAAAGTACAATAGATAAAGGCCAATGGGAGCAGAAAGCAGAGTGCCTTAATCTACTCAGAGAAGTTGGAATTGTGGTTGCAGGCATTAGTGCAGGAGTGGGGAATAGGTTTTCAGGCAAATCAAAAACAAACAAAAAACCCACCTCATTTGTAAAAGCATGGAGACATGTTTCTAGACCAGCAAATAACTTGGTATAGTTTTGGTTTGGATGGGTGAGAATGCAGTATATATGGGTTACAGGATGCATGGGGAAGAGTGAGTTAAGTTAAAGAGGGGAGTAGAGGGGGAAGATAAAAATATCTTATTCAGAAAAAAAAAAAAAACCTGTTCTTTTAAGAAAAACCTGAATTAGTATCACCTGGTACTTTAAAATTATATCAGACATGTTCTTTCACAAAACCTATATTTAACAGTAATTCCCCAAATTGGATTAATTAATATGGCAGCTGTTTAGATTTTTAGTTTCTTCTAATCTTATTAGAAAACCATGAATTGGAATCTTTTATTCCAAGATTCTTCCTTGAAAGGGATTAGGAGCAGGTTTCCATTGTAAATTGGTTTCCTTGCTTTACTGAAGGTAAATAGTTCTAGCTTTAATATAGATATAATATACTACCTGTCATTTTTCATTGGTAGTTTTGTAAAAGTTGGGCTGTTGAATACAAGTATTTCTTTCATACTTCCACTGAAGTTGAAAACATAAGGATGAAAAATGTATTTATTCACCTCCTTACCCTTGTAAAAGACTCAAAATCAGTTTAAACTTGAAAATTTTAGAAAGCCATTGACAAAAAGGATGAAAAAGTGTTTTGCCAACCAAAATGGCATCACTGTCACTGTTAATTTGCTTTAAATTGCCATAGAAAGAAGATTTTCATTTCATGCTAGCATTTCTCAGTGGCTTAAAACCAACCAGTGAATATTATATTTTATGAGCTCAGACGTGAAGTTTATGGGTAAATATTAATCTTGCAAACTATTACACTTACTGCCAGAGCCACTTACGTAGTAGACTAAAGCAATAAAATAACTTATGACTCAGTTAAAATACTGAAGTGTGAGTTTGAAAAATGATGTTACATAGTCACATTTGAAATGATCCTAGACTCTGTGGATGGACTTAATTGTTTCTTGTGAGGTTGGAGACGTCTTAATAAAGAGAAAACTAGTATAATATGAAATTTTCACATTTGTTTTCTCCTGTATTTCCTAGAAAGCATGAAATCTGTTTGAAACCAATAGAAAGATTCTATAGAGAGGATTCATATGACAGCTTATGATACAGATCATTCATTCATCTATTCCAACAAACATTTATTGATCTTCTATTGTAACAAAATACAGTGTTATATGCTAAAAAAATTCAAAAACTCTTTACATTTTCCCACATATTTGGAAGAAACAAATGTTATTAAGTAAGAACAATTCAGTGTGATCAGTTATAAAATGTATTTAGAGAACACTGAAGAGGAGATTTCTGAGTCTGCCTAAACAGAGCTTCACATTTATGCTAAATTGAATAATTGTACCCAATCAGACTTCACTATGATAAAATAATATATCTACACTTTGAATAACTCATGATGGGTGGAGTGTACTCACTACTCCTTAAAGTTGAACTTGGCCATGTTATTTACTTCAGGCAAGGAAACGTTAGTGGACATAAGACTAGCAGAAGTGTAAAACTTGCCCGCAGATTTGAGCTTGCCATTGCACTCCAGAAGAGTATACCCTGGAGAGATGTTGTCACTTCAGCTGGGGTTTCAGAGCAAATTGGCAGTCCAGAAACAAATCCAGCTGACAGACAGCCTGAAGCAGAGATGCTAAACTAAGCCCAGTCTGGATCACTTGAACTATAGACCTGTGAACATGAGAACAAATGCTTGTCATTGGAAACCCCTGAATTTGGGGGGTTTGTGTGTGTGTGTGTGTGTGTGTGTGTAGCAAAGCTGCTTAATAAATATTTAATCTGAATATTAAAAGATGAATAAGAATTTTCAAGGAAGACAAGAAGGAAACATATTTCAGGTAGATGGAATAGCATGTGGGAAAAAGAATGGAGGCAAGAAATGGAATGATAGGTTTTATAAAGTGTGAAGTAATTAGACATTTTGCCAGTTTACAGGTTATGTGAAGTGATTGACTTAATATTAAACTGGAAAGGTTGGCTGAGCCCACACTGTCAAAGACTTTGGAATGAATTCCCTAAATAATTAAGAGTTATTTTTAAGAAATATGGTGTTACTGTTACTCCCTGTGTTAACCTGTCAGGCATAAAAGTCAAAGGGCCCACTTGTGTTTTTTTTCCAAAGCATAGACCCAAGTTTGAGAATTTAATTGGTTTACCCCTTTATATCACCACACATTGAAATGGTTTTCCTGGTGAAATGCTTGCTGATGGTTCCAAACCTTGTTCTTACAGCAAAAGCTGAGTGACTTTTATTCTTTAATTTGGCATCCCGGATTCTAAGTAATAGGGAAGGAGAGGAAGCAGCAGACATCCCTCTGACGTTTTTCAGGTCCCAACTGTGCAAGGAATCATCATGAAGGACCATTTGGCTTTTATCAGCCTGTGCACTGGGATTGACTTTAATTTAGTGCATTGCGTTTTTCCCCAAAAACTCTGCCTTCCCTGCAAACACAGCCAAACTCTGAAGTCTTCACCAACCACAGGAAACATGGCATCTAAGACATCCCTCTGTTGTCTCGTAAAGATGCAGGAGTTGTGGTTACTGTCACAGAGAATACACTGGGGATTTATGGGAACTATGATTGTGGCACAGGGAGCTTGCTCACACAGACATAAATCTTCATAAAAGAGCCAGTCAAGCCATATAAAGAAGCCACGAGGAAAACCACAACTGTCAAGGGCTGTACTTATTAGCATTATGAAATCAAGGAATGCTATAAATCTCATTTACAAACAGATATACCCATCTTGTTCTAAGCCATCTTCATATTTAGCAGTATTTCTATATCACCAATCAATAGAGTAAGCAATAGCTAGAGGGAAATAAGTCAGTGATTAACACAGAAATATTGTAATAATTTCTTACATTTATGTATTACTCTCTAGTTTACAAAGTGCTTTCAAGTTCACATTCTATCTTTTAAAGTCACTATAAACTTGTGAGTCAGCAGTGCAGATATTTTCTAACTTCTTCTACGGATCAGATATCCAAGCCTTAGAAAGTTTAAGAAAAACTTGCTTAAGGTCTCAGAGTTTGTTAATGACTAAGTTAGTAGTCAGAATGGGTCTTTTGAGGCCTCGGCCAAGCCTCTTGATGCTAATTGCAAGAATCTCAAAATAATCACACTTCTGCCACATGAGCTCTGGCAGTTAGACTTGTATCCAGCTAGGGTGTCAGAAGTTGTTATAGGCTGAAGGTTTGTGTCTCTCCAAAATTCACATGTTGAAACCTAACTTCCAGTGTAGTGGTGTTAGGCGATGGGGCCTCTGGGAGGCTATTAGGTCATGAGGGTGGAGCCTTCATTAATGCGATTAATACCCTTATAAAAGAGACCCTAGAGAGCTCCCTGCCCCTTCCTCCATGTGAGGATACAGCAGGAAGATGGCCATTTATGAGCCATAAAGCCATTCTCACTAGACACTGAATCTGCTGGCACTTTGATGGACTTCCTAGCCTCCAGAATGTGGGAAATAAATGTTTGTTGTTTAAGCCATCCAGTCTATGATATTTTTCTTATCACAGCCCAATTGGACTAAGATAACCAACTATTTTGTTCTGTTGTATTTTCCTTCCCAACATTATTCAAATGAGGGATTCTGTGAGATGGTAGCAGATGATTAACCAGTAAAGCCATAGTAACCTTTACATTTATGTAATGCCTCAGAATTTTAAAAAATACGTTCATAACTAAAATGAAAATTATTGATTTAACTATGTTATATATTTTCTCAGGGGAAGTACTTGTATCAAAATACCTTAAATTGTAGGTCATAGGATTTGACTTACATAAATTCTTATATATCACTTAACAAGCTCCAATTTCATGATTATTAAATTGAAGAAACATATACTCCCTGCAGGGAAAGACTTAAAAGAATAACTCATTCAGTTAATTAACTAACTGAGACTTAAAACCTGTTATCCTAACTCCCAGGTCAGACATCACACAATTATGACGGTCCATATTATGCTGGGGAAGGATCACTTTATCTTTTTTTTTTTTTTTTTTTTTTTTTTTTTGCTGTACGCGGGCCTCTCACTGCTGTGGCCTCTCCCGTTGCGGAGCACAGGCTCCGGACACACAGGCTCCGCGGCCATGGCTCGCGGGCCCAGCCGCTCCGCGGCATGTGGGATCTTCCGGGATCGGGGCACGAACCCGTGTCCCCTGCATCGGCAGGCGGACTCTCAACCACTGCGCCACCAGGGAAGCCCCGGATCACTTTATCTTATGCCCAACTCCAAACCCCCAGCCACAGTTGACACATATAAACCACACACACACACACACACACACACACACACACCCCACTTTAGGATTATTGTCTATATCTAGATGTCAACTCTTATCACCTTGTTCTTTGTACTTTAATCAATATTGTTGTTCTGTCCAGCAACATTTCTGTAAATTACCAAAGGCTTAATTTTCGTGGTCTGATTTCCACTCTGATGATTATTTCACTCACCTATCACCTCCAGCAGCCATTCTCTTCTGTCTGTTTTGTACCAACCCAGATGGAACACTCAGCCCTTTTTTCTTTAATTTTCCAAAAATACTCTTAAGTAAAACACTTATGAGTAGCAAAGTTTACTGAAGTTTTTGTGTGATTGGAAAGGTTTACATTACAAAAAAAGTGTATTGCTTAAAATATTAGCAATAGCTATTAAAAAGAGTTCTTTAATCACCCTACAGTACAGAATTTCTCATTGGCCGTTTAATTGGTCATATTCTCCCTGTCCATCTTCATAACACAATTTTCACTACAAATCTGCAGAATAATTTTGCTTTCCATCCATTATTCTACCTACCTTTGCATATCCAAAGATTCTATAATGTACTCTGCAAAAATAAAAGCCATATATCCAGATTTCCTTCTTGGTAGGTCTGAGGAGCTGTCAAAGGCTTTGAAAAATTCATCAATCCTTCCTTCCTCCCACCTAAGTCACTCTATGTGGGAGGTTGCAATGATGAGGTGCAATTCTCACACTAGATACCTACATCAGAGAGTAGAAGTGACTATACTCAATTTAGGTTTTAAGTCACACTTTTTATAATCCTGCTCTAGGAGGTAGGTGAAGAAGTTCCCTTGGAAATAGTAGTCGGCTGTCAAAGTTGCTCGACATTCTGTCAGTACAAGATACCAGCCTGAGTTTCTGCAATACCAATCGCAGGCTGAATAAGCCATGTTTAAACAGAAGAGTTGGTGTGTGCATTGTAATCATTCAAGATGCTCATAAAACAAGTAAACTTCCCATGATTTAATTAAGTGGGAAGTTTCTCTTTTTATGTTTTAAAAGCAATATGTTGCCCTGGTTCTAGGATCACCATTTACTAGTCACCTACACTGCCTTAAGTAAAACGCACCATTATTCTCTGACTTGGGTCCTGGGTACAGTAGGTAATAATAATTAGAAAGAAAAGATATACTCCCTAAACTTTCTTCAGCTAGAGATACAGTAAGTCCCCTACATACAAACAGGCTCCATTCTGAGAGCACATTCATAAGTCCAATTTGTTCATAAGTCCAACAAAGTTAGCCTAGGTACTCAACTAGCACGATTGGCTATATGGTACTTACTGTAATAGGTTTATAATACTTTTCACACAAATAATACATAAAAAACAAACACAAAAAGTAAGCAATTTTAATCTTACAGTGCAGTACCTTAAAAAGCACAGTAGTACAGTACAGTACAACAGCTGGCATACAGGGACTGGCATTGAGTGAACAGTCAAAAAGAGTTACTGACTGGAGGATGGAGAGGAGGTGGGAGATGGTAGAGCTGAAGGATCATCGGCAATAGGAGATGGAGGGCAAGCTGCAATTTCACTCATGGCTGATACTGTTGGCATCACCATCTCCACTACTTTCAAGTCACAAAAATCTCTTGCTAAATTATTGTTATAGTTCTTCTCTTGACTTGCCCTCTTATATTGTATTAGCAAGAAGCAGCAAGAATCATCCTGTGTCCAAATGCAAACAAATGTCCGTGTTTTGTCTGTTGGCTCTTAGACTTGGACTTGCTCTATATTCACCATTCTATTGCTGAGCTGAAAGCATGAAAACTACAATGTTAAGTCCCTTTGGCTAATTGTGCTCTTGTTGAGATATGCCAATAAGGGGCACTGGCGGGATTTTAGTAGTTTGGAAAAAGAGAGTATATGTGCTCTGCTTCTGGTTCCTGCAGCAGCAGCAGGAAAAGATTTCAGGTAACCAAGGGCTCCAGCATCATTAGTGACTCCAGTGTCATTGGTGATACAAACATCAGCAGGGACAGCTCCTGCTCAGTGATACTCCCTGTAGCATCAACAACAGTGACTCATACTGTAATAGTAGAAATGACAGTGAGGATTCCTTCAATCCAGCAGCCAGGGCAGGTTTATGGGCTATGGTAGGAACTGTGGTAAAGTTCACATCTCTGGAGAAATCCTTTTCTCCCTTTTGTTCTTCCAATTCCAATTCCTTATTTAAGTCACCCTGTATTTCTGTTTTCCTGACTGGACATTCATTGATATAACATAGATGCAGTACATTAAGGTAAGTGCCATAAACTAAGTTATACAGGTATAGTTGGTGTAGGAAAAAAACAATCATTAATCTGCTTAAGGGGACAGAAGTGAGAGAAAATTTCACTCTGGAGTAATTTTTTGCTAAGTGTCTAAAAGACTGAGTTAATAGAGGATTGGAGTGAGGGAGAAGAAGAAAGAAAAAATAGCAAGTGTAAAGTTAGGTAGACTTCTTAAAAGCATGATATTTTGAAAAGGATTACCCTAGGACTTGGAATTAGAGCATTTTATATTTTTTTCATATTTTTTTCAAAAATTCACTCTATCCTAGTTGTATAATTGTATCCAGACATTTTCGCTCTCTTAGTAAACATGATATTCTTCTTAACTCCTTTTAACTCCACAGGATTACAGACTCTAAGTAACCAAGGGCAAAATTGGGAATAAAAAAATGTTGTCTAAACAAGTTCCATACATCCTATTTGACAGATGAAAAAAAATTAGCAACTATATAACCCAGGGACATGCATTGAAACATAATCAATATTTGTAAATTGCTTTGAGACTCTGAGTAAGTGTATACATATGAAAAGTTGTATCATCATTTTTCTTATCTAGTGTAGTTTGTTTGTGAGATTATAATTTGTGAGTGGCAGAGAGTAGGTAGCTGCCCAGATTAAGTTTAAGAAGGAAAACTTTATATCATGAAAATAGTAAACTTCTATTAAATTTTATTGAGTGCTTTGTTACATCAAGCAATAATAGTTATAAATAATTAAGCAATAAAACAAGTCTAGGCATGTGTGATTTGGATTCTTTAATGTGTGCCTCAGGCATGTGATAAGTCATAATGGTAGAATCAAATTGACTTTAATCAAGAAGCCTGCATTAATGAGCTAGTAACTCATACCCTGTTGTCTATTTATTGCTGTAATAACATCAACATTTTTACAAGTTCAAAGATCTGCTTTTTCCTTGTGCACTACACACACAAAAAACAAAACAAACAAACAAACAAAAAACCAAAATTAAGCACAGATGTCCTCTTCTCAATGTTAGAATTTAACATTAATTACAAATTCTTGAAGGTCCTTTAGCTTTAAATGTCACATTTTAGGGTACAAAGCAAGATGTAACATAGCAATTCTGTTCACTTTCCATCTTGTTAGATTGTTCCTGTGATACAAGCAGACCATGAAATGGGCTCCCTCAAAATTAAACTTCAATAGATTGAAATCTGTAGGAATTTTTAGACACTTACTCTGCCGGTCTCATAAATAGGATGTCTCAAAATAGTTCATTTTAAAAATTGCAGATTAGTGCCTTAAAGAGAGATAATTTGACTCTATTAAAATTTCCAAATGACTCTCTCATATGCAAGTTTGTCATTGGTTCATCTCAGAGCTCAGCAGTTGCCAAAATACCATACATTTTCATGGTATCTGGCAAGCAACAACAACAAAAAAGACTAGATCTGGTTAATATTTATATTAGAGTGAAACATTCTAAATAAAATGAATAAAATCCTAAAATCCTATTTCTGTGAGGCCCAAGGATACTAGATTTTGCAGCTCCATATGACACCACTCATATGGTATTGTGTTTGAATACTGCTCAAGACCCAAATTCATAGGCATCTCGAGGGCGAGTCCGATAAAATTATGACTATTTCATCCCAGGATTCTAGCACTGAGGTGCAGCTCATTCATGTCATGACTTTATTCTCTTTTGGCTGTCCCTGAGGTGTTGAAGGATGTCACTATTTCTTATGGTTTCTTGATTTAGTGCATAGAAAAGGATGGCAACCCTTTGGATTATATGCCCAAAAAAAGCAGATCAATCATTTTCCATTTAAAGCCCTTTTCTTTCCTTATTCCATAGAAAATTGTTATGCACTGAAAGAGTAACCAAGTGGATCATATTCCCTTTTTTTCTCATGTCATGCCTAGGTTTAAGTCTTTGACTGTTCTCCAAGGCCTGATAATTAAGTCCAGGCTAAGTAGCTCAGCATTTAGCCTGACCTCTGTTTATTTTTCTTACATCACTTCACACCAACATTCCTACCTCCTCCCAGGTACAATAAGCTCTGGGCACAATGGACTACTCCAAAATTTGCCAAAAGGTTATGCACTTTGATGTCACCATTTACAATATTCTCAGTGCTTAAAATAACATCTAATTTTTTTTTCTCTTGGAAAAATTAATTCTTCTAAACTAGCTTTTTTTCCCCCAGTGACACACTGATTTGCCCAGTCAGATGTATTTTATTCATTCAACAAACATTTATAAGATGCTTTTTCTCTATTGGACATTAAAAGCTAGAGAGTGCACCGTGAACAGATGCCCTGACTTCTATATAAAATTTATCAAACAAGCATTTACAGTGCAGAAGATTGAGTACTATAATGGAGAGGAGTCCTTAGTAGTGTGATAAGGATTAGCCCTTGGGGCACCTAACCCAATTCTGATGACTGAAGAAAGGTTTCCTGAATAGTGAAATATACAAGAGACATGAAGGATAAGCAAGAGTTAACTGAGTAAAGAGTTAAGATTCTCATTTCCATTAAAAGATCCAGCTTTCCCCAGAATATAATAGAGTACTTTGAAATTTGTAAAGCTTATGTATATATAATCTCCCTTAATTCTTACATAAGGTACATTATTATTAGGTATATTATTGGGTACATTATTAGGTACATTATTATTCCCATTTTACAGAGGAAAGTATTAAGACTTAGCCTGAAAGAGGGAAATTCAAATAGGTTTATATTCTCCTTTTGTCCCATTATGATGTTGGGTCATGCTTTTGGGTCACCATTTACCTGGTGAACCAAGGTCCAATCAGGAGATAGAAATTACACAGTAATTTGAACAGAAACAAATTTAATATAGAGAATCAGTAACTATACTAAAGGGGTAACTATAAAGATAGAGATAACTATTAAGAATACCCTATGGCTGAAGGAGAGTACCCAAAAAAAAGGACCACTTGGCAGGGAGACCTCCCTCCAAGCCTGGGATTCAGGAAAAGATGTGGTTGTAACCCATTGGATGGTGTAGAAATTCACTGGCTTCCACAAGCCAGACTTGGTCCACAGTCATCAGAAAACACCTCTCCAAGGTAGAAACAAATTGAGGCTGCCAGGCAGGCATGCAGAAGAAGTCAGGTGTGTGCAGCCTGATCACAGGAGGGTAGAATCTGTCCTGGGGTGCATGTCAGCATGGCCACAGGAACAGTCCTCCAATAGTTAGATGGGCTGAGGGGGAACAGCAGTAAGAAGATCAGGGGTTTGAGAACCCATCTGATGGCAGGGCAGCGTATGTCCTGGAGCGTGTATTTGTAGTAACCATGTCTTGGAGACGCCATGGGAAGGAGAAATAAGAGAGAATATGTCTGCCTGGTTTCTTCCCACTGTCTATTTCCCTTTAGTCAAAGTTCTCCCCACAAAGAATCCCCTGCATTACTGAGTTCTACCATCTGGCCATTTTGGAGGCCATTTGGGATGCCAGATCCCACATCCTGCAGTGTGTGCTTCATCAAAATTTGGAACTGGTGAGAGGAGTCAGAAACCCTGACCTGAGGGAGGTCATCACAGCTGTGCAGCCGAGGTACACAAGAGGGCCCAGTACTCCCTAGACAAGTGGATGGTCAGTCCCTGATAGGGTCCACGTGGTCCAAGGGGTAGGTAGAGTTGAAGGAACCTGAGTAGGTTCACAGGGATCTATTATACCCTCTGACTCTCTTTTTTCAACATTCCATGGCTGATTAATCCCCAACAGACAAGCAGGTTGCCACCAAATCTCAATTATAGAAGCCATTTTCTGTCTTTAAATTAAATTTATATATTTTTACTTTCATAGATTCTGTTTGTTTTGCAGCCGAATTTTCACTACAATCATATTTTCTGCATGTATATGTTCTTGGGAGCTTCACTGTGGCCCACAAGGAGTGACAACTTGAGTCTAGATCTTCTGGTTCTTTCTATCATATTTGGGGATAAACCTGTGCAATTTTCTTGAAGACAAACTTCTTTCCTGTCCTCCCCATTGGGCAGTTTTTAAATCAACCTCTTCATTCTCATTATATTTTCATCTACCTTCTCCTTGATTACAGGAGTTATGAGGACTCGGTGAGTGAAGGTAATGTAATTACTGCCTTCCAAAGACATCACTATCAGAGCAAGAAGGATAATGAATGAACCCCAAACCTACTTTGAGTCCTAAGGATGTAGGTGGGTGGTTATTAAAAGCTCTGGAAGCAGATAGATGAGTGTTGTATTAAAAGCAATGGGTACCAAGTCAGAGGACTTGAATTCAGATATGAGCTCTGTCATATGTTCACTGTGTGGTGTTGGCCAAGACATTTAGCTTCCCTGAATTTCGTCCGCTTCTCTGGAAAAACACAAAATAATACTTATTTTTGAGGATTTCCAGGAGAATTAAATCACACATATTTGAAACTGCCTGGCCCATATCAGAAACAAAATGTTATTTCAACTGCTCAGTGTTATAGAGCATGACCTCCACTCAGTGTTATAGAGCATGACCTCCTCTTTGTCTTTCTTTTTGCCCAGGTCTGACTCAACACAATTAACATGATATCTCAGAAACCAAGATACTTTGTAACAGTTCCCTCTAGGCTTTATTTGATTGCATTTGTACATCTCTGAATGTGTGTTCATGAGTCTGTTTGTCTGGCTCTCTGTATGTTTGTATTAAAGCATCATCTCTCATTATCTGAAGAGGCATTAATATGATATTCCTGAAAGATTTTAAAAAATAAAAAATAAAACAACCAGAATGTAGCTTCACGTGGTATCAAAGCACATCACAGCATGACAAGGTTTTATGAATGTTTTGTGCTGCTATATGGTTCCAGATATGGTAAGTTTCATCCTGCTAACTTTTTTCTAGAGAGAGGTTGATTGGATCCTCCGTTCATTAAACACAGCAGAGCCCATTAAAGCTCAAATGACAGGCTATTTATTAATACACAAAAATAAATGCTCACTCAACCTGAAATGTGTGTGTGACAACACAGATATGGAAGCTAGTGCATAAGTGAGCCATGGACACATTTTGGGTTCTCATTGTTAAGCTAAGACTCCTTTCACAGGAGATTATTGACTTATTGGAAAAAATATACTACCTTTTCACAGTGGAAAATCTAGACGAGGGAGAGGAGAATAAAGGGATGAGCATGAATTAAGCATTACATTGGGGAGCCCAGGTCATGTAGCATACAAACACCAACCTCAGTTGACATCAGTGCACAGAAAGAGCAGGAAGGGCAGAGAATAGATCTGGGGCCCAAGGGAGGGTAACCAGCAAAGATTGTATGAATCAGCCCTTGCACATTTGATCTACTATCTCCTTTAACTCCATGCACCCTGCCACCACCCAGTCACTAGACAGCATTCCACATTCTATGTGGAACTACAGCCTTCATCCAAAGAGAAAGGAGTATTTGTCACAATTGCCTTCCAAGGTTTTATTCTTTTTCTTCCTTCCTTCTTTCCTTCCTCCCTCCCTCCCTCCCTCCTTTTCTTCCTTTCTACCTTCTTCCTTCTTTCCTTCCTTCCTTCCTTCTTTCCTCTCTCTCTCCTTTTTTTAATATTCCATTTTATGATTTAAAACAACTTCAGCTAAGCTATAATCTCAAACTATTCCAGATCCCTCACTCCCCATCATCATAACGTTTCAAGTCCTTGAGCTCTCCCATCATCTAGTACATACATATTAAAAAAAATGTAAAGTTGCACATTTTTATTTGTTAAATAAAAGATCCTTCTGTTTTCTATCAGATGCCTCTTTGAGATAAAGAAAAATGTAATATGAGGAGGAAGTTACTCTGCATCACATAGGATTTTAAATAGAAGCCAGAAGAGGATAATTGTTATTATGCTTTGAGAAAGATTAACTCTTTATGAGAATTCCAATTCAGGATTTAGAGAGGAAAGGAAAGGAAAGGACAGAGATTTCAGAATCTTCTGACATTCAGTTCTGTTCAATTTTTTCATTCTATTTTACTCTAAGGCCTCATTTGAACTACTACTAGTCACCTACATTATTAATATTTATGCTTTATGTGATTCCCTCTCACAATGTATGAGGTAGATGTTATCATCATTCATGAGAAAACTGAGGTCTAAGGAGATCAGAGTCAGAAAGCAAGTGGTAGAATCAATATTCAATCCCTGGTCTGCCTTACTCCAAATACCCTGTTCTTTCTTCCTGACACTCCTTTAAGCTAATAGATGCAGACTTATATAGGAAAGAATGATTCAATCTGCACTTCCTGTATTTACTAAATTCAAATGACACAAACATTTCTTGCACCAGATGCAAGAATAATTACTTTTGTGTTACTTAAAAATTGAAGGAATTATGCAGAGAACTAGAACCCTAAAACCTGAGAGTTTAAACCTGAAGATTCTTGGTAGGATGAGACTGTTGATTATCTGACATTTAATAGGATATGGAAAAATTCACCAGTAGCAGTACACTGTGGGATGATAGAGAGGAATGCTTAGGAGAACTATAATTTCCCTGTCATCACTGAGAGAGAGTCATTGAAGCAGTTCTGAAAATCCACAGTGACAGCTAATTATCCCAGAGCAGAGACATCAGCTTAGAAGGGACAGAATGGTCAGGGTCAGTGTGATACCAGAAAATAACTAAAGTTTTGACCAATAGGCCATGGTATCACTTAGTGATTGTAACTCATATCAGATTTGTAGTATCTTAACAAGAAGCTAAAAGAAAATGCTTCTAATAACCTTTAGCTGTCCCTCTTGACTCAGTTGGCTTGAACTAATCTAGGGGTTTAATGCTTGCCTAGAAAAAACATTTTGTGGAGGCTTTTATTCATATTAAAAAAAATGAAATTGGAATATCCAATCAGTAAATATTCTCTACATGGCCTTGGACAAAATCATGCAGCCAGCATGAATCATCATCAGAAACCTTTAGTCGATCTCTTCTTTCCACACATATTACCCTCTCTCTTAGGGGCAGCTCTGTCCACACTCCTAGATACCCTTTTCTCCTGTCCTTTAATATCACTAAGCCAAATTCACAGGAGATTTTAAACTCCTTCATGGTAATTTATGCCTGATTGTTTATATTAGTTATCAACTGCTGTGTAACAAGTTACCACAAACCTAGCAGCTTGAAACAATACACATTTATTACTTCACAGTTTCTGGGCATCAGGCTCCACTAGGTCCTCTGCTTAGGGTTTTACAAGGCTGCAAACAGTGTGTTGGCCAGGCTTCATTCTTGTTGGGGTAAGAATTTGCTTCTAACCTCACTCAGGTTGATAGAATTCATTTCCTTGTAGCTATAAGATTAAGAGCTTCAGTTTTTTGTTGGCTGTTGCTGGGAGGCTTCCCTGAGCTCCTAGGTCACTTTCTGTTTCTTGTCATGTAGAATTCTCCAACATGGCTGCCAGAAAGGAAAGTCTCTATAGCATATCAGCCAGCAAGATGGAGCCTCAGGTAAAGTATTGTGATCATGGCAGTTTCCTTTCATCCTTGCCATATTCTGTTGGTCAGAAGAAAGTCATAAGTCAATGGAAGGGAATCACACAAAGGCATGGACACTAGGAGGCGAGGGTCACTGGAGATCACCTTAGATCTGTTCAAAACATAAAGATGCTGTCTTTAAGGGGATACCATTTCCAAACATATGTGCTTTTAATCAAAGGATTAAAGTAAAAGAGTAATCACTTAGGATGATGGACAAGGGACAGCAAGAACATTTGAGAAAGGGAGACTAGCAACAAATTAACCTGATTTCCTGAAATCTAGAGTTTTCTGTTGGCAGCATAAGCCTGTACAATATGCTAGAAGTTTTATTCCACAACAATGTTTTACTCTTATATACTCACACCAACAAGAAATGGGATCTTGGGCAAACTGTATAACCTTTCTAATTCTTAGTTTATTGATCTATAAAATTAGTAATAATCACATTTTGTTGGCAGGTTTGCTATTTAGATTAAATAGCCTTAGAGATGAAAAGAACCTGGTATATAGAGCTGTTCCTTGCTGTCTGGACTATGCCACTTCCTCCTGCAAATGAAATCTAATTGTACACTAAATTTGCTCTGCAGGTCCCAAGCAGCCAAGACAAAAGGGGGAAATTATGTGTCTCTAACAATAGTTTTCAAAAGTAAAAATAGTCTTTCTTTTTATGTGAAAAGCAACTCTCAAAAAATTTCTTCGGCTTCCCTGGTGGTACAGTGGTTGAGAGTCTGCCTGCCGATGCAGGGGACACGGGTTTGTGCCCTAGTCGGGGAAGTTCCCACATGCTGCAGAGCGGCTGGGCCCGTGAGCCATGGCCGCAGAGCCTGTGCATCTGGAGCCTGTGCTCCGCAATGGGAGAGGCCACAACAGTGAGAGGCCCGCGTACCTCAAAAAAGGAAAAAAAGAAAAATATATATGTATATTCTTAAAATTTGAAAAACTTCAATAAAATTTGCAAAAATGTTAAGTTTGCAAACTTTTAAACATTGCAGATAGAAATTTTCTTTGACCACTACCCACAGCCCTAGTTTGATGTGAGCAGTAGTTACTTTTATTGATTTTTTTGGTATTTTATTCCAGAACTTCTACTGTACAGTTATAACCAATTTTGTAGATGGTTTAGTCTCACATATTTCTTTTTTATATACAGATAATATTATACTCTACATAATGTTCTTTAACTTACTTTTTCATTCAGCATATTTTCTGGAGTTATATCCAGATTAGTACATGTAAAGTAATATTATTCTTTTGAACTATTCTATAATATTTCCATATTCACATGTCTCGATATGCAGGTATAAAAGTGTTTTTCTAACGTAAAAACAAAGAAAAGAGGTTGGTGGAACATAAGCTAAAGACATTTTTATTTTTAATATATACTGCCAAAATGACCTAACCGATTTACACTCCCCTCAGGGTGAAATAGTTGCTGTGCAAAGGAAACCATAAACAAGACAAAAAGACAACCCTCAGAATGGGAGATAATATTTGCAAATGAAGCATTTGATAAAGGATTAATCTCCAAAATTTACATGCAGCTCAATATCAAAAAGACAAACAACCTAATCCAAAATTGGGCAGAAGACCTAAATAGACATTTCTCCAAAGAAAATATACAGACTGCCAACAAACACATGAAAGGATGCTCAACATCATTAATCATTATAAAAATGCAAATCAAAATGACAATGAGATATCATCTCACACTGGTCAGAATGGCCATCATCAAACAATCTAGAAACAACAAATGCTGGAGAGGGTGTGGAGAAAAGGGAAACCTCTTGCACTGTTGGTGGGAATGTAAATTGATACAGCCACTATGGAGAACAGTATGGAGGTTCCTTAAAAAACTACAAATCCAACTACCATATGACCCAGCAATCTCACTACTGGGCATATATCTTGAGAAAACCATAATTCAGAAAGAGTCTTGTACCAAAATGTTCATTGCAGCTCTATTTACAATAGCCAGGACATGGAAGCAACCTAAGTGTCCATCGACAGATGAATGGATAAAGATGATGTGGCACATATATACAATGGAATATAACTCAGTCATAAAAAGAAACGAAATTGAGTTATTTGTAGTGAGGGGATGGACCTAGAATCTGTCATACAGAGTGAAGTAAGTCAGAAAGAGAAAAACAAATACCGTATGCTAACACATATATATGGAATCTAAGAAAAAATAAAAAAGGTCATGAAGAACCTAGGGGCAAGATGGGAATAAAGACACAGAACTACTAGAGAATGGACTAGAGGATATGGGGAGGGGGAAGGGTAAGCTGTGACAAAGTGAGAGAGTGGCATTGTCATGTATACACTACCAAAGGTAAAATAGATAGCTAATGGGAAGCAGCCTCATAGCACAGGGAGATCAGCTTGGTGATTTGTGACCACCTAGAGGGGTGGGATAGGGAGGGTGGGAGGAAGGGAGATGCAAGAGGGAAGAGATATGGGAAGATATGTATATGTATAACTGATTCACTTTGTTATACAGCAGAAACTAACACACCATTGTAAAGCAATTATACTCCAATAAAGATGTTAAAAAAAAGACAATAGGAAAGAAAAAGAAAATAGTTGCTGTGGTTAAACAGGATAATGTAAGAAATGTGCCTAGTGCAGCCCTTGGCATATATTAAAGTGCTCAATAAATGTTAGATTTTACTCTTACAGTGAGCTATTTTCCAGTAGTTTGACTTGTTAGAAGGATAGAAATTGGGAGAATATCTAAGACAGTTAGGTAAGATTCACTAAATGTATGAATGTGAATGTGAAACTCAAATGAGCAATGTGATGAGGACAAACTCTATGCTTAACAATTTTGCTTGAGGCCAATTCACAGTGTACTTAGAACTCATATATGATGAAATCATTAACATATCTAGGACAGGAATATAACCCCATTTGTACTCAAGTTGGTGAAGTCCGGTATTCAAGCCTCAAATATCCCTCTTTAGAATGTTTCATGTGAACTAAAATATTTTCATAAGTTTTATATATTTTGGATTCTAACAGACCTAAAATTTCATTTGAATTAATAACATGACCACATAAATTAAACCTGACTTAAAATATGACAAACCAGCCCTAGCACATTGCCAAGCAAAATGAATTACTAAGATAAGATAAATCCTAACTGATAAAACTAAATGACAAATGACAGGATTCCTCTTTTAAAACATTCAAGATATTTGATTCCCTGAGTTAGATGAAGAGGAATTTAATTGAATTTCTATTGAGTAAAATTGATAAATACAGAAATGGGGGCTAAACAAGTTCTTAGCTAATTTTTTAAGGAAATATGGAATCCATAGTGTTAAACACTGCACAAGAATATGATGTAAAATATGTTCCACGTATTTTCTACTATTTTTTTTCATTTTGGCTTTGTCTCATTAATTAATCTTTATTTTAAATATATATATATATATATACACACACACACATAGGTGTATATGTGTCTGTATGTATGTGTATACACACACACACACACACACACACACAAATAGAAAACAGCCAACCAAAACCAAAGGACTATAGTGAAAATTTAATCTTACTGCCACCATTAAAACCCCCTCCAACTCCCTTTCTTGACGTAACTGGTATTGTCAATCTCTTCAGTATCCTTCTAGAAATATTCCATTTATACAAGCATATATGTTTTTGTAGACAAATTTTGCCCAAGTATGGGAGAATTAGATAAACAGTAAGTTGCATTTGTATTTAATAATATATCCTTAATATGATTTCATATTAGTACACTATTTCACATCACCATACAATATTCCACTCTATAAAGATAGCATTCTGTATTTAATCAGTTCTACAATGATAGACATTTAAGCTGCTATCAGTATTCTGTTATTGTGCTGCCATGAACTACGTTGTATACATGCCTTTGCTCAAATGTGTCAATATTTCTGAAAATCTTTATTTAGTTATTGGAGTTGGTTGGGTCAAAGGACATGTCTTCTCAATTTTGACAAACATTGCAAATTGCAATGACAGTTGAGAATTTACAGTCTCATATACATTTCACTAAAGTTTCTGTTTCCCAAACTCTCCATATGGTGATTTGTCAAGTAATTGTTTTATTTATCAATCTCATAGATGAAAAATGGATTGCATTTAATTCATAGTGAGATTTATTTTATTTTTACCTGCCATTTATCTTTTGTATACTACCAGTTTGTGTTCTTTGTCCATTTTTCTATAGAGTTGATGTTCTTTTTCTCATTGATTAAATGAATTTTTCATATATTAAAGAAAATTGTTTCCTTAGGTTGCAAGTATTTTTTCCTCAGTGAAGTATTATATATATATATATATATATATATATAGGTTGCAAGCATTTCTTCTCCAGTTGGTCATTAGTCTTTTGAATTTCTCTATCCTACTGTCAAAAGCTTATAAAGTAGACAAGCATATCAATATTTTCCTTTCAGCTTTTGAGGTGTATTTCTTGCTGAGAAAGGTCCTCCTCATCCCTGAAGTATGAAATAATTTATATTTTTCTACAAAATTACCTATTTAATTCAGGTTTTCAATGTGTATATTTGAGCAAAATAACATCTTATAATCTATAATTAAATTCTCATTCTTATTTCTCATTATGTTTCTGTTTTCTCCTTTTTTTGATTAAAATAATGATCTTTTATCAATAATATCTTTTCCAAAAGAACTAGCTTATGAGTTTACTTATTCATTCATCTTTTTTCTTTTTTCTCTTTCACTAGTATCAGGTTTTCTCTACTATTTTCAATTTCCTTAAGTACAATATCTTTGATTCTTTTTCTTTTTTAATTTTATAACTTTCAGTTTTTATCTTTCCTTTTTTTCTTTTTCCTTAGGTTTTTTCTGCTGTATTTTTTTTTCCTTCCTGAGCTCCTGAAATACATGTTTAATTTATTTTCCGTCTTTTACTTTTCAAAATATATAGTATTTAAAAAAATATATATTTAGATATTGGTTTATTATTTTTATTGAGTTATAATTGACATACAATATTATGTTAGATTCTGGTGTATAACATAGTGATTTGATATTTTTTACATTACAAAGTGATCACCACAATAAATCTAGTTACCATCTGTCACCATACAAAGATACTACAGTATTATTGACTATATTTCTTATGCTGTACATTACAACCCCAGGATATTTAATTTATAACTGGAAGTTCATACCTCTTAATCACCACCACCTATTTTGTCATCCCTCTCAACCCCTCCCCTCTGGCAACCACCAGTTTCTTCTAGGTATCTATGAGTTGTTTCTGTTTATCTTGTTTTTTAAATGCCACATGTAAGTGAGATCATATGTTATTTGTCCTCCATCTAACTTATTTCACTTAACATAATACTCTCTAAGTCCATTCATGCTGCTGCAAATGTCAAGATTTCATTCTTTTTTATGGCTGAGTCATATTCCATTTTATATATATATATATATATATATATATATATATATATATATATATATATATAATAAGCGTACACAAATAACATCTTCTTTATCTATTCATCTTCCAATGGACACAGGTTGCTTCCATATCTTGTCTACTGTAAATAATGCTACAATGAACATAGGGGGTACATATATATTTTTGAATTCTTATTTTTGTTTTCTTCAGATAAGTACCCAAAAGTGGAATTTCTGGATTGTATGGTAGTTCGTTTTATATATTTTGGATAACAACCCCTTATCATATATATCATTTGCAAATATCTTCTCCCATTCAGTAGGTTGTCTTTTTGTTTTGTTGATAGTTTCTTTTACTGTGCAGGTTTTTAGTTTGATATAGTCCCATTTGTTTATTTTTGCTTTTGTTTCTCTTGCTTGAGGAGACATATCCAAAAAATATTGCTAAAACTGATGTCAAAGATCTCACAACCTATAGTTTCTTCTAGGAGTATTATAGTTTCTGGTCTTATATTTAAGTCTTTAATCAGTTTTCAGTTTATTTGTGTATATGGTGTAAGAAAGTTGTCCAGTTTCATTCTTTTGAATGTAGCTGTCCAGTTCCCCCAACACCATTTATTGAAGAGACTGTCTCTTCCCCATTGTATATCCTTGCCTCCTTTGTCATAGATTAATTGACCATGTGAGTGCAAATTTATTTCTTGGCTCTCTATTCTGTTCCATTGATTTATGTGTCTGTTTTTGTGCCACTATATTTTTTGATTACTGTAATTTTGTAGTAGTTTGAAATCAGGGAGTGTGATACCTCCAGCTTTGTTCTTCTTTCTCAAGATAGCTTTGGCTATTTGAAGTCTTTCTGTGGTCCCATACAAATTTTTGGATTACTTGATCTCGTTCTAGGGAAAATTCCATGGCATTTGATAGGAATTGCATTTGAATCTGTAGATTGCTTTGTGTAGTATGCACATTTTAACAATATTAATTCTTTCAATCCATGAGCACTGTATATCTTTTATTTGTTTGTGTTGTCTTTAGTTTCTTTCATCAATGTCTTATAGTTTTCAAAGTATTTAATACAAGTATCTTGCCTCTAATTCATCTTATTTGAAACTCTCTGGGATTCCTAAACCTGGATGTCTGTTTCCTTCCTCATATTATAGAAGTGTTCAGCCATTACTTTTTCAAATGATTTTTCTGGCCCTTTATCTCTCTCTTCTCCTTTGGAACCCCTGTAATGTGAAAAATATGTTGCTTGATGTTGTCCTACAACTCTTTAAAGGTATTTTTACTTCTTTTAATTATTTTTTCACTTTGGTGCTCTGTCTGGGTGAGTTCCATTGCTTTGTTTTCCAACTCACTGATTTTTCTTCTACCTCATCCATTCTGCTGTTGACCACCTCTAGTGTATTTTTTAGTCCAGTTATAACTTTTGTTGGTACTTCTTATATTTTCTATCTCCTTCTTGAAGTTCCATGTTCATACATTCTTCTTCCAAGATCAGTGAGCATTTTTAGGACCATTATTTTGAAGTCTTTTTCAAGTAGGTTGTTTATCTTTGTTTCATTAAGGTCTTTTTCTAGGGATTTCCCTTGTTCTTTGGTTTGGAACAGAATTCCTTTTCTCCTCATTTTGCTTATGTTTGTCTGTATGTGTTAGGCTAATCAACTACCTCCCTCAGCCTTGAAAGAGTGGTCTTATGTAGGAGCTGTTCTGTGTAGCCCAGAAGTGCAGTCTCCCCTGGCCACCAGAGACAGGCACTCTTTTGGCATCTATTGTGTGGGCTGCATGAGCTCACCAGCTATAATAGGGCCATGGCTGCTGTCCAGGGAGGGCAGGGCTCAGGGTGTTTACCCACCCTACTGTGGCTTGGCCACTGTCTGGAAAGGGCAACTTTGAGTTGCTTGCCTCTCCCAGTTGTGACTCAAGCACTGTGGCAAGTGGGAGGAGCTCAGGCCTGATTGTGGCTTGGTTGCTGCATGGGGAGGGTAGGACTAAGGGCTCTAACCTAGCCCAGTTGTGGTCTAGCTTTTGTGCTGGAAATGTGGGGCTCAGGGACTCACCTGCCAAGTATGGTTGCAGCTTGGCTGCTTCACGGGGGGGGGGGGTTCAAGGTGCTCACTGAGCCCAGTTGTCACTTGGCAACAGCACAAATAGGATGGGACTTGGGACTCTCACCCATTCTGGCTGCAACTTGGTACCTGAAGAGGGTGGATGGGGCTCAGATGGCTTGCCTGGCCAAACTGTGTCTTGGGTGCTCGTGGGGGTTGGGTGGGACACAGAGTGCTTGCCCAGCCTTGCTATAGCATGGGTGGGTGGAGCACACCCCCCAGAGTAGCAGGTTAGAGAGAGGGAACCAAAAATGGTGCCTGTAGGCTCCATCAGCTGCAAGTCCTTGCAGGTTTCTGCCTCTCCTAGAGCTGCTTTAAAATGTCTCTGCACTTTTTAATCTGTTGATTTTGTGCTGGTTCTCAGTGCCAGAGAGTTTGTGCAGGAGTCTTTTAAGAGTAGGATCGCCATTCCTTGCAGTCCTATGGTTTTCCTGGTGTTAATCCCCATTAATTTTCCAAACCAGATGTTTTGGGGGCTCATCTTTCCAGTGCCAGCTCCCAGGGTCAGGGTGTCCAATGTGGGGCACAATCCCTTCACTCCTTGAGTTAGAGTTTTGTATTTTGGGGATCCCTCCTGATTGTGGGGTCACCACATCTGAGGTGGGGTCCCAGGTGAGGCCATGTCTCTGCCTCTCCTGCCCTTCTCCATGTGCCTCTTTTGCCTTTTGTTGTGGAGGTGCTGCTTATCTAGTCCTCAGGTCCTTTTCAGAGGAAAAACTGTTCTACATGTAGCTGTAAATATGCTGTGTCTGTGAGAGGAGGTGAGTTCAAGGTCTTCCTACACCACCAGCTTGTTTCTTCTCCATTTATTTTAAGACATAATAGAAACAAATTAATTTCTAAATGTATTTAATATATTTTTCTGTTTGAAAAGTATACGGACATAGCTTGGCCAAACATCTTGGACTTATCCATATAAAAATAAAAGCAAAGAAAATCCATAAGAGATAAAAAGGAGTTTAGTATACTATTTTATAAATTCTATCACAACATAACTTTTTCAATTACAGAGTAATTTGCAGGAAAACTAAGGCTGAAATATTCTCTGGTCTTTAGTTATAGTCTCGGGCATTTAAAAAATGATTTTATAAAAATATTTAGACAATTTCAATTGTAGTATAATGAAATAACATTTATAATACAAACTAACCATAGCTACTTATTTTCAAAAGTAGAATGGGAAACCAGAGTTTTAAAACCCTGATTAGTTCTTCTGTCTTAAGTAAAGGAGAAGCCTTCAAGCTGGCAGTCTTCTGTTCCGAGAACATAGGGTCTTGGGTGTGCAAAATTTATTATGGAACTGTACAATGAATTGAGAACTAAATTTCTCTGGAAATGGGGTTGAGGAAGATGGTGACAAGAAGTAATGCAAACTCAGAAAAAGAAAAATTGTAAGAAGGGTATTGAGAGATAAAGTGGGGTACAGCAAAATGACAGAGAGTTAGAGTCAGCAGATTAAAATATTTTATGAAAAATTCTAGCTGGTCAGGAGTCTAAAGAATTTTATGGAAGTAAATATTTGACAATAACTTTTAAAATTTGTTTTGCTTTAATGTAAAAGCCTTCTATTGCCAGAAGCCTTCAGTGATGCTTATCATACACACGACTATCATGTGTGTGTGCAGTTTGGGGAGCATGGCAAGTAATAGCTCTAAGAAAAGGTAGATTCAGGGCTTAGAGTAAGTAAGAAGCCTGTCTAAAGCTTAGTCAAGCTGAGGGGACTATTAACACCATCTTGGTCACTAGAAATCTAGAAAGTGTCTTATTAAAAGACCAAGATTTAAAGAGACTCTGGATAAAAAAAGGAGATATATTGAGATTTATCAGAAAACCCAACAGAGAGAGCACTCTGAGAATCTCTACAGGAAAGAGACACAGAACCTCATAAAGAAGTTTTTCCTGGAAAAGCCATGGCCTAACCTCAAATCAAAGCCTGCAGGGTTGAAACATTCAGTGAGCCATGGGGCAGGTTTGGTGTAATTAAAGACCACAGAAATAGCTGCATGAGGCTCCTCTCAGAGTAGCTGCCCTCAGGTTAAATCTCAAATAGGTTTCTCTATTTAGAAGCACAAAAAACCCAGCATGAGCCTTGTTTCTAGGCAGAAAAAGAGGAGTTTCTCAAATAACTTTTCTACTGTGCTCTGGAGACAAATGTTATGTGGACCAACCAAGCTCTGTCTTCACTCAGCCCCTCTCTGCATGACCACACAAGCCAGAATCTTAAAATTGGAATCTGTATTCACTACCATCAAAATACATATTTTTCTCATGTTGAGTACGTTCAATACTGATCAAAGTAGCCTTTTAATTATAAATGTGTGAAGGTATACAATAATCATCAACAGACAAAACAACCAGAAGAACTAACCACTGAACAAAACGGTTGTTGCAGGAATCAGAAGAGATGTTCAAATTAATTATAATTAGCATTCTCCAAAAGATTCAGAATGATTTAACATTTATTAAAAATTAACTCTTCACTATTTAAAAAGCAATGAAAATTTTTAGCTATTAAAACCAATGTAATGAGTAGGGGGTGCTTGGAAGGTAACCTTCAAGATGGTTACCAGCAAGCCCTACCTTCTGAAATGCATGTCTTAATTCTTAATCTTTGTATATGGGTTGGAGCTAGTGATTTTCTTCTAACACATAGAATATGGCAAAATTGATGGATAGTACTTCAAAGATTAAGTTGCAAGGAGACTATGGCTTCCATCTTTCTATCCTTTTGTTCTCATGCTTGCTCACTCAGATGGAAGTCAGCTGCCACATTGTGAGCTGACATAAGGAGAAGCCCCCATAACAATGAACTGAGGGAGTCCTACAGGCAATGATTAGTAAGAAACTGAGTCCCATTGTCCAACAGCCCTGAGAAATTGCATATTGCCAACAATCACATGAGTGAACTTGAAAGTAGATATTACCTCAATCAAATCTTCAGATGAAACTTCATCCCTGGGCAAAATCTTGCTTGGAATCTTGTGAGAAGCTTTGAAGTAGAGGTATACAGTTAATCCTTAGCTGGACTCCAGACACACAGAAACTATAAGATAGTTTACTTTCTTAAGCCACTAAGTTTTGGAGAATTTTTTTATGATGAAATTGATAAGTCATAAGGTTGCTGGGGAGGCAGAGAGGCAGTTGGGAACTTATTTGAAGGTCAAATAGTAGAATGGCTCCTGGTGAAAAATCAAATTAATGACCTAAAAGTCAAGGCAGGAATTTTCTCAAAACACAAGACAAAAGAAAAGTAAGAAGGAAATAGTATATATATTTTTTGAAAGTTAAGATATGTAGAGAATAGATGTAAGAGATTAATGGATAAGAAAGAGTCAAAGAAATAATAAGGAAATATATATATTTTTTAAACCCTCATCTGAAGAAAGTTTTGAGTTCTCATATAGAGTCAGTGAAAGCTTAAATTATTATTGAAGAAGACACTTAGTAACATAGTGGAGACATTTGTTACTTCTCAACAACAAATGGAAAATTCCATAAGCTAACAGAAAAATAATGAGAGAAAAATAAAAATTTCCAGTATTCTAGAAAACATTCCAAGATGCCTACAATGTATTTAAGAAAAATATTTTGAACTTATCCAAATTATATTCAAATGTAAAAGCAAAAGAAATATATTTTCAGAAGTTCAAAAAAAGAGGAGGCTTAAAATTAATTCCTTCTCCTTGATTAATTATTAAAGTATGTGCTCCGGAAAAAAAAAAAGAAAAAAAAGGACTGAGTCCAAGAAAGAAGATAACAAAATAACATATTAATAGTAAAATACATAATACATAATTAACTCTAAACTATATAGATAGTTCAGTTATGAAATTTATAAAATGGAAAAAAAACTTCAGTTTAAAACAGCAGCTGACCAAACATCCTGTGTCTCTCATTTCTCCAGAGAACTCACTAAGATTGTAATAAATAAAAATAAAAAAGCATCATCAGTACACAAGGAAAAGAGAATGGAAATAGGTGCATCTACATATTGGAGAATTTAACAAAATTTTTAAAGGCTAAAAGCAAATAAAGGAATAGAAATATTTACTGTGGTAGAGGAAATCACAGACTAGAGTACATGCTGTGGAGGATACACAAAGAAAATAACTAACAGTAGTAGGCTTGAAAAAATTCCACATTTCAGAATTCAGAAATTCTGTATAGAAGAAGGCTGAAAAATGGTGACAGGCTGAAATCATAGGGGCTCATTTAGAAGTCAGTATACAACAGTCTAACCCTCTCACTCCAGCCAGCTATTACCCTGGCTCCCTCTTTAGGTATAAAATCAGAGGTTTATTCTGAGGGAAATTTATTAGCAAAAACTCAGGACTCTAAGAAGACTTGAAAATTGGAGATTAAGCATAAGTATATATAATATGCAGTTAGATTTCAACTTCTCTGTCACATACAAAATGCCAGCAACTGGGCATTTACATCACAGATGCAGATCAATTATTGATTTTCTCCTCCCCATTTGAATAGCCTTAGGAAAAAACAACTTAGCATAAAGGCATTTGGTGATTCTGTAGAAAATGGACAACTTGCAGTCTCAATATTCTAAAGCTGAGCCCACAAGCAGAAAAATCCCTGTCATGTGCATTAAACTTCCAGTTAGCTTTTTAAATGTGTGCTCTTAGATATGATTTTTTTCTATTAAAAAAAGTTATCAACCTAGGAATAGATAGAAAATTCCTTAACTAACCAGAACTTAACTTAAAACAAATAGCAAAAACTTTTGAACATTGCAACCAAACCACTGAAAAAGAAATAGGATTTATAATATTGAAAAGAAAATGATTTAACTCACATTTGTATGTGATATTTTTGTTTTTCTATAAATTTCCAAATAGTCCACAAAATAGCTATTAGAGATATAGACAATGTAGTCAAGCAGCTGAGTTAAAAAAGAATAAGCAAAATAAAATGGTATATAGGTATATGCCAGAAATAATCAAGTAGAAAATATTTTAAAAAAAAAATTAGCATGACCTATTACTATATCAACTATTAAAAATAACAACATCAGTCTAAGAATAAACAATTGCTAGAGAATATGGCTGGTGGAGTAGGTATTGGTGGTTTGAGGATGAAAACCAAGATGTGAATGAGCTTCTAAAGCACTGCAAAGTGAATGGACCAGGGAGATATTTTATGATTGTGCAGCAGCGTGAAGAGCACACCTGGCACTGTGGTCATAAATTTAAAATGAGATCCATCAGCATGCTTTAGTACTTTTAAGAAGCCATACTTATTTGCATTGATACAGGAGAAGAGATGGCAGAGAGCTGGATTTACCTGAGTTGTGATTTTGTCAAGTGAATTGTAAAATTGAGAATAAGGGCAATGGAGTAAATAATACATTTAAACAAGTGAATAAAATAATTGGCCACAGAATTGAAGTTGGAAAGGAGAGAAGAAAGGACATCAAGAAATACACTGGAGAACAGAAAAGGTATCAAGACAAATAGATTGGAGGTCTCATTTGAGTAAAGGGATTGTTGAAATTGGAGTAATAGAAGGATATACACGTTAGTATATATAAAATAGATAATCAGTGAAGACCTACTGTATAGCACAGGGAACTCTATTTAATATTCTGTAACAGCATACATGGGTAAAGAATCTGAAAAAGAATGGATATATGTATATGTATAACTGAATCACTTTGCTGTACACCTGAAACTAACACAACATTGTAAATCAACTATACCCCAATATAAAATAAAAATTAAATTAAAAAATAAACTTTAAAAAATAGAAAAGTGAGTTGAAAAGTGAGGCTATGTACAAAGTTGAAATTATGGATTGGTTGAAATTTGGAGTAATGATAAGATCTGGGTGTGACTTAGGTAGAATGGTGGACAAGATAATTAGAAAATAGGAGATCAAGTAACTGAGAAGTATTAACATTGCAAATGTTACCTATGTACATACTGAAATCAATAAGAATTATGATAGGTCAAGGAGAGGAGGTAGGTAAATTATACCAATAATGAGGAATAAAGGGTAACATAATCTAAAAGCCTTGAGATTTTAAGCTGACTGTTTGTAAGGAAAAAAGAGGAAGAGAGATCTGGAATGACAGATCTCTAGGCTTAGTGGTAAAAGGGATAGAAATAAAATAGATGGAAATAAACAACTACCACTTAGGAGAGCTGCAGGGAAAGCAATACCCAGGAAAGTTCCAGGTTTATGATAGCCCAAGAAGAGACAGGGACCAATCAAGGAAGAGATTGAAGACATAGAGGAGTTCACTGGTGATAAAGAGTGAATTCCATTGGTCTCAGTGGAGAAGCTGAAGAGTTGAGGATGAGTGGAAGATGGATGACAAGGAAATGTACAGATCATATATAGTTCAAAGCATAGGAGATAAGGTGTCTGAGGCTGTGATAACATAAAATGGCAATAAAGGAGAAAGAGCAAAATTACACGATTTCTGGTATTCTCAAGGAAGATGGTGTTAATGAGGGTAAAACTGTAGGGAGATTGGAATGGCAGTTGTGGGGCTTTCTCATGATCCCTGCCAATATTGGGCTGCGTGTCTGAGAGAGTCGGATGTTAGTCCCAGTGCCTGTCAGAGATGAACAAACTGTTCTTGGAGCTTGGTGCATGCCCCTCCCAACCAAGATAATGGAATGGAGTTATCCTAGGGGAAGCCAAGTGTTACTCTTGACCTCAGACAATAAGTGTAGAAGTGATGGGGGTTGAGGTCTCAATTTGGGGACTCACTCTTGACCAAGTACTATATAGAGCTCATTAAACCTGAGTGCCCAGGACCCCTGCTTGATCTCTGTTTATGGAGTTGAGGACTTCTAATAGCTGGGGAATTTCCTGCCTCCCCACTAAGAAATCTGAAGAGAAGTAGATTATCTCCTTGCCTGGTATCTAGAATTTGGTCAAATGATATGTACAGCCTTTCAGACACTCTCACCAGGGACTTTGAAGAGTGGAGTAGTGATGCAAAGGCTCAAGGTCAAGTGGAATTCATCCACAAAATCAAAAATATGGCAATGAGTGTTCAGGGCAGTCAATTTTGATAGTGGGAAATGCATAACCAGTGGTGATAGTTCCTGGATCAGCTTCCTGAGCAGACTTGGAGCTTGGCTGTGCTTGACCTCTCCTGGTTCCTACTTAAGCTGCATGCACAAAACTTCCAATATCAGCACTTCCCACAAACCCTTCTTGTAAATTCCTCTTCTGCCTAAATAAACCAAATTAAGCTTCTGATATTTTCATCCAAGAATACAACTAGTACCCCTGCATATGAACAAGATACAGCTGGCTTCCAAGCTATGCACTTTTATTGAAGAATCTCATTCCAGTCCTTTCCACAATGAAAGACAGCATGTATTCTTATTTTTAGAGATCTTGGAGATTTCCCATCACAGTGTTTCTGAGAGAGATTACTAATAGCCTGGCATTCTCTTCTACCCCTAGCACTGGATACACCATATTTGGCAGTTATTTCTTAAAATTACTAATTCTGGGATGGAGTCATGTCTATAAAAAACTGAATTCATTGAAAGCTCCACATATCATAAGCACTTATGATACTACTGACAAATAAAAAGCCTGATGATCCTTACACCTGAGGAGTAAGATTTAGTTCTCCCCTTTTTCCTCCACTTGGTAGTTTTCTTAAATTCCATTCTTTTAAGGAAAATAAATTTAAATTTAATGTCATTGCTTATGTTACCACACACTGAATTCATATAAAGCAAGAAGAAGAAATGGAAAATCTTAAGCACAAAGTAGAATTTTTCAAAATAAGTACATTTCTTGGACCAATATTTTGATTCATATGTGACATTTCTGACTTCAAATTAAATCATCAAATGATTCACCAGACTTGAATCTTGTGTTTCAATTGATTAGCACAATCTGTTCTCCCAAATTAAATTTCTAAAGGAGTATGTCTTTGGATACTATATACTTCATAGCTGACAGGAACACTACCTAATTAGCTATTTATATGCAAAGCAGGAGAAAGGATAATTAGAGACATGGATTATGCAAAGGCAATCACACGGACAGAGGGCAAAAGAAACTGCGAACATATTGAATCAAATTTGTATATACGTTTCTACAGTTTATTATGTTTGATTTGTATTGTATTACATTTATGCATCATTTAACATGTTATAAATGAAGTAATATCCTAATCCATTGATTGATAAACTAAATACAAATCTTATAATATGAACTATCTATTGGACTACAAAGATAATAAGCTTCAGTGAATGAAAAGGAATAAAGTCTTATATTTGGAAAATGCCTTCCTTAGCTCTGACATCCAGGACTCTTCTCCAGAAAGGGGAGGTGGGGAACAATGGAAATAGTTAGCTTTATATCACTAATAGCTTAGTCAAAAAAGAAAAACCCTGGCTTACAGAACCTGTTCTAGTTAACTATTGGTGCATAACAAACCACCTCAAATCTGTTTGGAGTAAAAAGACAAATATTTTATCATGCTCACAATTGTGTGGGTCAGGAATTTGAGAAGAGCATAGAGAAGATAGCTTGCCTCTGCTCCAAGATAACTAGGACCCCAGCTGACATGACTTAAATGGCTGAAGGTTGGTTGCTGAGAGAGTTGGATTAGGGTCACGTTTCTGGAGCTTCAGTTCTGGCTGTCAACTAATTTCTTTGGTTCTTCTCCATATTGCATTTTCTGGGGATGGAATGTCTCAGGTGGCTTCTTCACTCACATGCCTTATACATTAACTAGGATGGTTGGAACTGCTGGAATTGGATGGACATCTCTCTCTTTCTTCTTCTTCTTTTTTTTTTTTTCCATGCAGCTTTGGCTGGCTTGGTCTTCCACACAGCATCATATTCTTAGGGTAGTAATCCTATGCAATAGCCTGCTTCTATAAGACTGAACATTTCTAAAACACAGCATGGGGAAACTGCCAGTATGTTAAGGTCTGGACTAGGAAATTAGCATGGCAACAATTCCACCATATTTTATTGGTCAAAATATGCCAAGATTCAAGGGAAGAGGACATAGACTTCTCTCTCAATGAGAGGAGTGTCAAATAATTTGTGGCCATATTTAATCTGCTAAAGAACCTTATATCCACCATGATGATGTACCAGAACCTGGAAGATCTTAGCAGAATTCCATGACATGATTTCACATAGGTGTTATTGAACCCAAGTTCACGTGCCCAATGCACAGTGAGGCGAAAAAAACTGAAACATCAGACTTCGGAGCAGAGAAAGGTTTATCATAAGGGCCAAGCAAGGAAAATGGGCAGCTCGTGCTCAAAAGACCCAAACTCTGATGGATTTCAGGGAAGAGTTTTTAAAGGCAAATTTGAAGGGAGTGCTACAGGGTGTGTCAATTTCTTCTAATTTGTTGGTGGTGAGGTAAGAGTGTGATGCTCCAGGAATCTCAATCATCAGCCTCTGTTTCCAACAAGTCTGAGGGCTACATGCTCATGGTCATCATGTAGTTAACTTCTTCCATTTGGTGGGAGGTATAGTATCTGCAGAACAACTCAGAAATGTGCATCAGACACTGTTATCTCTGTCCTTCAGGGAGGAACCAAAGATTCTGTGACTGCAATATGGCTGATCTATTATTCAAACTGTTACCTGTTCTCCTGACCCAACTGCTATTTTTTGTTACTACATGTTCACATTCTTTTGATCATTAATTCTTGACCCAGGGTTTTGTGACTCAAGAGAGGCCTGGGGGACTAAAGCTTTTCTACAAACAAGAAACAGGCAGAGGATGGGTGGGGTTGGGGGGGTGGGGGAAAGTCTGTTTCAGTAAGGCCTCATAGGGTGCTGCTTACACAGGCTTTCACTTACATGGCAGCCCCCTACCTCCTCCCCCAACACACATGCACACACACACACACGCACGCACAAGGCAGAAATGTAGTTTCAAGAAGTAAAGTGTTTTGGAACAAGTTATTTTGAAAGAAAACTGTTCCAAAGTTAGTATGTATGCAAAAATTCATGTTTGAGCTCCCAGTTTGGCACAGTGACCTGAGCTCTGAGTATATTTATCTCAAATTCTTCCTAAACCCTCTTGAAATCATGGTAAATTTCAAAAGGGAATACATTCATAAAAGTGCAGATGAGGCAAGAAAAATCATTAGAGTACCAGGTAAGTTGATGTACTTCCTAAATATGGAAGGTGCATGACATCATACTGATAGACAAACTAAACAGAAATAGAATCAGTGCACAGTATACTAAAGGAATGATGCAGGTGGAGCCTGCAGGGGACCTCCAGGTTTGTAGCAGAAAGAAAAGGAAAGTCATAACAACAAGGAGAGCAGAGCCTAAATGGTTATATTCTTTCTTGCATGTATGGGTGTATGTTTGTCCCCAGGATGAACTAAAGAGCTGCTCTTTAGAGAAGCTGTGTAATCTGTCTAGGAGCATTAAGGCTCTGTGCAGTAAAGGATTAACCTTGCCCAAAGAAAAGTTTAACCCTTTGCCCTTAGCTACTGAGAGATAACCTCTAAGCCCTGAAATATCCTACTGAAAAGAGTGTATTTGTTTACCTGGAGACTATGGGCTACTCCATATAGTTTATACTAATAATATGATTTATGGTGATGGCCTTGGGCCACATAGTATCAGCTTGAGCTCTGGGAGAGCTGGATGCTAAGGTCAGCCACATGGAGAGTCAATCTTGTCTATGTGGCCAAATCCCAATAAAAATCCCCAAGGCTCATGTGAACTTCCTGGGTTCATTCCATGCATATTGTCACATGCTGTTACTGGGAGAAATAAGCGTTGTCCACATGACTCCAGTAGGCTTCACACCTGGTCTCTCATGCACTCTGCACTAAATGTCTTTTCCCAATGCTGATTTCAATCTGTATACTTTCACTATAATAAACTATAACTGTGAGCATAACAGCTTTGCTGAATTTGGGGTCCTTCTAGTAAATTACTGAACCTGAGCGTGGAGTTGGGGACCTCCTGAACTCAGAGTTCTTATTGAGAGGATTGATTTTCAGGGAATGGCCCTCCTCATTTTAGCATTTAGGTAGATACTAAGACTGCTTGCCTTCTCTCTCTCTACTTTTGAAATCAAATTAACCCAGACAAACAGAGTTTACAATAATCCCTCCTACTCTAGGAAGAGTTTATGATTGATAAATAAAGAAATAAAGGAATTCACAAATAGTTTACAGTTATGCAAATAACTTCTAGAAGAACCCAACAGAAATGGTCAAAAGGAATTACCCTTGTGGAGTGGAATGAGAGTCATGGAGTATACAAAAATTTTACCCTACCATATTTTAAAAATATTATTTCCATGGACATAGATTTTTTTTGTTTATATTTAGTAGAGTACATGGCCATCCAAAAGAGACAACACTTTTCAGTTTCCCTTGCACTGATATGTGGTCCTGTTGCTAGACTCTGGTCAAGGAGATATGCTCAGAAATGTGTGGCAACTTTGAAAAACCATCATAAGAGACATCCAGTGTGTCCTTTTTGCCCCTTTTTACTACACATACTCCTCTTCCTTGTTCCCTGAAGCAGAAACCTGAATGCTGCCTTGGAACATAAGAATGAAAGCCACAGACTAGAGAAAGTAGAGCCAGGAAGTAGCTAGGGCCTTTGAGAACAAAGTAGAGCAGAGCTGGCAGATGACCCCTAGACTGAATAGCTCCAAACTTTTACGTGAGAGAGATATAGCTCTTAACTTTGGTTTAAATCAAAGATATTTTGAGTTTCCTGCACATGCATTTAAAATTAATTTTAATATACATATATTACTTTTATCAAAGCAGATTCATGCTCTGCCACTCACTTTACTTCCCTTCTGTTTTCTCGAACTCTATACCTCCTCTCTTCTTTTCCTTTGAAATAACTTTTTTTTTTAACATCAGTCTCTTGATAATAAAGTCTTTGATGAAGGGCAATGGTTGTTTTGAGTAAACAGTTTTGTCATCTGGAAAGAGCTCCCAGCTTATCTTCCCGTGCATCCTTGGAGTGAAGCAGAAAGACTGTGCTGCCTTCTAGCATACCATCAGTGTACCTAAGCACCAATATTTTGGCACATTTGAGAAGAAAAAGCCTGCAAGATGTTGTTACTGCCAGTAAATCCCTTAAGTTATTAGTGTAATGAAAATGGAATTTCAGGTAATAAGCCAACATTAATAAAGCATTTTTTTATTATTATAGATGTGCATAAGAATTTCTATTCCTTCCCAGGTTTACATAGTAATTATTATTTTCACTTCCTTCCTATCATCAGGTAAACATATAATGTAAATGCACAGTGTTTTTACAGACAGAGTGAAATGGGATGCTGAGAAAACCTGTCAACACCCTGGGGAAAAATGGCCAGATGTTTGTCATGCACATTTTTTAATCTATGGTCTAGGCTGTGGTAAAGGTTACAGAAACAAATAAACAAACGACCAAATAAAAAACCCTACATATTCTTCACATTATACAAGACAAAATGCCTTAATCTCTGGCTGTCTTTGTTCCATGGTGAAATTATTTCACCCAACTTCATTTCTGCAATTCCCAGAACAAATAAAATGCCTGTGCCCCTAAGCTAAGTGGGTAACCATTGACACACTGGTTAAGCATTACTGATTAACTGTACTGTAAGTCATTTAAATTGCTGGTGCACAGATGAGCAACATTTATTTCAGTGTTTAATAACCTACACTTTAAAGGAAGCTTGCTAATACACCTACAATTGAGAAACAATAATGCTGTTTCAGGGAAACATGAATTGACTTACCTTTCATGTACTGCTGTCATCACTTGGGCAAACCTGTAAAACTTTAACTCTCATCAGTGATTACATGCATGGTCCTCTGATGCAGTAGAACCATTTGTCTTGCTGATGCCCAGAAGAAAACTATCCTAGGCACTGTAGGTTTCAAAATGTCCTTGTTATTGTGTTTTGACCCCTTTAAATTTATTTCTTATTTATATTTGTTTGTCTGTCAGTCTCAAAGGGAGCTTATTATGTATTAGGAGTTGACCAAAAGTACTTTAGGAAATATAAAGTACTCTTCATAACAAATTGAAGGTATATTTATTACAACATGTGTAATTTTTCAGCTCTAGGATTCTCTTCCAATTCAAGAACTTGAATAAGGACGCTTCACTCTACCTTTGCCATCTGACAAAGAACAACTGTGATTTAAAATCCATCTAATAGATCACTGAAGTTAAATTCAACAAATATTTCCTGAGCACATACCAGGTAGTATGCTAGTTGTTAACTAGCTGCTCTTTTAAAAAGATAAAAATATATACAAATAAATATTATAGTTGATGTAAGGAAGTGTCTATCAACACAAATTTTGGAGTCAGATTGCCTGGATTCAAATCGTCCAATGCTTACTATCTGTTTGTTACTGAACACAAGTTCGTGTGCCTGATGCACAGTGAGGCCAAACAAACTGAAAAGTTGGAGTTTGGAGCAGAGAAATGTTTATTTCAGGGCCAAGCAAGGAGAACGTGTGGCTCCAGTTCAAAAGTCCCATATTCCCTGATGATTTTCAGGGAGAAGTTTTTAGAGGCAAATTTTGGGGTAAGGGCTAGAAGGTGCATGACTTATGTCTGATTGGTTGGTGGTGAGGTAACAGGGCAGTGCTCCAGGAATCTTGTAATCATCCCAAAGTTACCATCCTCCAACTCAGGGGGAGCCCTAGTTCCTGCAGAAGAACTCTAAGATATTGCTTTGTTTTGTTTTTCTTTAACATCTTTATTGGAGCATAATTGCTTTACATTGTTGTGTTCATATATCCCCATATCCCTTCTCTCTTGTGTCTCCCTCCCACTCCCCCATCCCAGCTCTCTAGGTGGTCACAAAGAACCGAGCTGATCTCCCTGTGCTTTGTGACTGCTTGCCACTAGCTATCTATTTTACATTTGGTAGTGTATATATGTCAATGCTACTCACTTCTTCCCAGCTTACCCTTCCCCATCCCCATGTCCTCACGTCCATTCTCTAAATCTGAGTCTTATTCCTGGCCTGGCATTAGGTTCTTCAGAACCATTTTTTTTTCTTTTTTAGATTCCATATATATGTGTTAACATACAGCATTTGTTTTTCTCTATCTGACTTACTTCACTCTGTATGACAGACTCTAGGTCCATCCACCTCACTACAAATAACTCAATTTCGTTTCTTTTTATGGCTGAGTAATATTCCATTGTATATATGTGCCACATCTTCTTTCTCCATTTATCTGTGGATGGACACTTAGGTTGTTCCATGTCCTTGCTATTGTAAATAGAGCTGCAATGAACATTCTGGTACATGACTCGTTTTGAATTATGGTTTTCTCAAGGTATATGCCCACTAGTGGGATTGCTGGGTCATACGGTAGTTCTATTTTTAGTTTTTTTAAGGAACTTCCATACTGTTCTCCATAGTGGTTGTATCAATTCACATTCCCACCAACAGTTCAAGAGGGTCCTCTTTTCTTCATTTCCTTGTCAGAATTTACTGTTTTTAGATTTTTTTGATGATGGTTAATCTGACAGGTGTGAGGTGATACCTCATTGTAGTTTTGATTTGAATTTCTCTAATGATTAGTGAGGTTGAGCATCCTTTCATATATTTGCTGGCAATCTATATACCTTCTCTGGATAAAAGGCTATTTAGATCTTCTGCCCATTACTGGATTCGTTTTTTTTGTTTTTTGATATTGAGCTGCATGAGCTGCTTGTTAATTTGGAAGATTAATTCTTTGTCACTTGCTTCATTTGCAAATATTTTTTCCTATTTCTGAGGGTTGTCTTTTAGTCTTGTTTGTTATTTCCTATGCTGTGCAAAAGCTTTTAAGTTTCATTAGATCCCATTTGTGTACTTTGTTTTTATTTCCATTTCTCCTGGAGGTGGGTCAAAATGTATCTTGGTGTGATTTATGTCATTGAGTGTTCTGCCTATGTTTTCCTCTAAGAGTTTTATAGTGTCTGGCCTTACATTATGGTCTTTAATCCATTTTGAGTTTATTTTTGTGTATGGTGTTAGGGAGTGTTTTAATTTCATTATTTTACATGTAGCTGTCCAGTTTTCCCAGCACCACTTATTGAAGAGAATGTCTTTTCTCCACTGATCTTCTTGCCTCCTTTATCAAAGATAAGGTGACCATAAGTGTGTGGGTTTATCTCTGGGCTTTCTATCCTATTCCAGTGATCTATATTTCTATTTTTGTGCCAGTACCATACTGTCTTGATTACCATAGCTTTGTAGTATAGTCTAAAGTCAGGGAGCCTGATTCCTCCAACCCCATTTTTCTTTCTCAAGACTGCTTTGGCTATTTGGGGTCTTTTGTGTTTCCATACAAATATGAAATTTTTTGTTCCAGTTTTGTGAAAAATGCCATTGGTTGTTTGATAGGGATTGCATTGAATCTATAGATTACTTTGGGGAGTATAGCCATTTTCACAATGTGGATTATTCCAATCCAAGAACATGGCATATCTCTCCATCTGTTTGTATCATGTTTAATTTCTTTCATCAGTTTCTTATAGGTTTCTGCATACGGGTCTTTTGTCTCCTTATGTAGGTTTATTCCTAGGTATTTTATTATTTTTGTTGCAATGGTAAGTTGGAACGTTTCCTTAATTCTTATTAATTCTTAATTCTTATTCTGGGATTGAAGAAAAGAAGGACTGAAATCAGAGATGACTCCTAGATAAGAAGATAGAAGGTTTTTAAAATAAATTTCTGTTATTAACTGGAGACTCATTTTATCTATATCACTTCCCTTGATTTTTACTCAATCAATATTCATACTTTGGTGCTCCATAAGTCCCATAAGACCCTGAACACAACTTCAAAGAGAAGAACCAGAGCCCTGAAATGATTGAGGTGATTCAAAATTGATTGAGATTAAGTTTCTAGTACTTGGATAAATGATGGCTTGAAATAGGAAAAATAAGAGAAGTCACATTTCTTACATACTCGAGCCTGTGGTCTGTGATTTGTATTATTGCATGAATGAAACATGATGCTCCTTATATTTCTATTATTTGTTTCCTTTGACATTCTCTATAAAACCCAAAGCAATAAATGAGTAGATGATGAAATTCTAAGTCAGGATATTTTAAGTGGGGATTTAAGCATGGGGAAAGAGTCTATTTTCTTCTATTATCTTTAGTTTAAATCCTGGGAAATCTATGGTTTTAATCAATAAATCTATTTCAGGTAAGAACTTGTGAAGAATCTATTTTCTCCAAACTCCTAGGCCTGAAGTTGAGGTTCTAAATATATTTTACCGATTCCAGGTAAATTGGGTCTGTTTTCAAGGTCTTAGTCTCCTTTTCTTGGGAAAAAAAAAAAAACTTTTAAAGTATGTAGTCTTTGAGGAAAAAGAGAATGTTCATTTTAGAAAAAGAGGGAGAGTTTCAGGTAGTTGTGCTAGATAGACCAAGACCAGGGAAGAAAGTCTTTTCCCAAGATAGTTTTTCCTCTTGATTCTGTAAAAGGAAATATGTCATTAAAGTTTCTTTAACATTTTTTCTCTGAAACATAAGCAAACATTTTTGGAGAAAATAGTTGCCTATATCTGTGATGTCACAACTGAAATGGTATAATTCTACTGGCATTATTGAGGGTCAAGCTCAGGAAGAATATCCCCTATAATTAAGGAAAAATATCTATTTGGGTCACAATGCACACTCCTCACTGAGATTACACTTTAGCTGCAAAAATACAGCCAACAGTGAATCTAGAGAAAGAGACCAACTGCCTTGCTTGATCCCTTCCAATAAAGAAGCTAGCCACTAGGGTAGGTGTAGAGGGTTAAAAGCTTTGCTTTCAGTCACTGTGGTCTAATCCCAGATTGTCTCTATTCAAATCTGCCTTTGTAATTGAAATTGTGGCTTTAAAGTAATAGTGGGGATTTATTCAAAAATGCTTCTATAAGCCAAAATGCCCTGGTGACCTAGTCAGCATAATATGGTCTAGAATTCTAGGACTGGGATTGAAGAAAAGAAGGACTGAAATCAGAGATGAGTCCTAGATAAGAAGATGGAAGCTTTTTAAAATAAATTTCCGTTATTAACTGGAGACTCATTTTATCTATATCACTTCCCCTGATTTTTACTCAATCAAGGACATGTTTACATATAAAATTTCAGCTTCTTTTCTGCATTTTAGCCACTCTTGCCAAAAATCAATAGGGATGAAAACCAGAGTTTTTGACTATTCACCTGTGACAACATCTGAATGATTATTTTATATACATTCCCATATTTAACCTTCCCATTAAATCCGTACTCTTCATATATAGTGTTCTCCTACTCTGCTGCATATTACTCATACAATCCCCTTGGTAACATCCTGAAAGATAACAGTGCCTGGAACTGCACTTTCTTGGAAATAACTAATTCAACGATTTTCCTCCCCATCACACTCACCTATTTTTCCCACTTATTTACCCAAGTATTCCCACCAAAATTGTTCTTTGACATCATGCAGGTAATCAATACATTGACTCCTGCATTTTCTTTCTAGTTCAGTAATCTCCAACTGGAGGCAATTTTGCCCCCAAGAGACATGACAATGTTTGGAGACACTTTGGTTTTCACCACTGGTGATGTAACATTGCTATCTAGTGGATGGAGGGGCCAGACAGCTGCTAACTATCCTATACAGAACAGCTCCCATGACAAAGAATTATGAAGTCTCATGTCAGTAGTTCCAGTTGAGAAACCCTGCATTTAGTTCACTACTGTCTTCATTTTCTTTCTCTTCCATTTTAAACTCAGTGGTCCATCAAAACATCACTCTTTTACAAGTATCCTCAATTCTTTTACATGTATCACCTCTCTTTGAAAAACTTCTAATCTTGTGTTGGCTGCTGACTCCTTAAAAAGACCACAAGAAACACCTGTTGGTTGAGCAAAACTAAGCTTATTTAGGTTACTGAAGTAAGAAAAAAACCATCTTGACAAGGTTTAAGTAATAACTCAGAAGAGAGAAGTCAGGAAAAATATTTATGGGGTTGTATGCTTGTAGTAGGTTATTTTAAGGCAAGGGTTAAAATATGGGGAAGTAATTGGGAAAGGAAGAATTTATGACATGCTAGTTTTGGATTGTTTGACACAGTGATATGAGGATCTTGAAGTAATTATTGATAAGCAAGCTGCTAGTCTTGATAAATAAGCTATTTTGGTTGTTTCACAGTTACATATTCCAAGAGCAAATATATCTTGAAACATGGAGCTAAGTTAGTTTTGTTTTGGGTTTTTTTGTTTGTTTGGTCCTAGTATTTTTTAACACAGAATCAGGTAAGTAATCTTTATACCGGAGTTGATCAACATAGAAAAAGAACAGTACATAGGTTTTAGTTCTTACTTAGTTGTTCATTACTTAACTGCTGGACTTCTTTCTACTTCAAATAAGCAGCTCAATGTTGGGGAAGAAGATCACACAACTGGGCAGCTTGGTGTCAGTATAAACTTGTAATTGTGAATTCTAATGGCCACAAAACACCAATCAGCAATCTTACTATGCTTCTCAGTAAGCTTATTTTCCTATTGTTACTAATTTTATTTCTAGTCACTATAAACCTCTCTCTACTGCTGAACTTACCTTGACCTTCACAGAGACAATACAAGCAGTCAGATAGGAGCACTACCATTTTCTCTCCCTCATGCCTATGCCCCATCACATGTCTCTCTACTCCTGGTCATACTTGTCTGCTTTCAATTCCTGAAACATGGCTTCCTCCTTCTGCTTTAAGATCTTCAAACATACTTTTGCCTCTTCCTGGAAAAGTAGATTCTCTACATTTTTAATCTGACTTAAGCATTTTCACCCTCCAAGTTCAATTTAATTTCCATTCCCACAAATAAAACCTTTCCTCACCTCCCAGTCCTAGTGCCCCATCTCAATTCTATTCTCTCATAACCTCCTGTGTTATTTGTTTCCTTTCTTTATAATTATCAAAACTTACACTCAGAATTTTCTTTGTGTGATTATGTGTTTAATATGAGGAATCATACCTGCTTTATTTAACATAGCAGACTCTAGCGTCTATAATGTCAAATATAGTAGACATTCATTAAATATTTGATGTATGATTGGCTGAATGGGTTGTATAACTACACTTGCTCAGAGTTATTGAATAACTTGCCCAAGGTTGAACACCTAGCAATTACCAGAACTGGGAATGAACTCACAATTTATCTGACTCCCTAGATCATGCTGTCTCCTTTATATTACATCACGATTAGAAAAAAATAATTGGGTTAACTTTTTCTCTTTTTGTCTCCTATGTTCTCATTTTTTCTCTGTCTATACATTAATATTCATCCAAGATTTTTTTTACTGTTTTTTCTGATCTGTTTGAGTCTTGAAATATAGGGATTTTTGCTTCTTCAGTCCCATACTCTTCTGGACACAGTTTGAACATATACATCAAAGTTTTCATTCCATTTTTTTTAAATTTATCTTTTAGTTACAAAGTCTTTTTTAGCTTTGGATTATATGAAGCTTTAAAGGATATAACTGCTCTTAGATCTAATTGAACACTATGCTACTACTTGTGGCAGTGTTGCGTTGTGCCACTCAGATCTCCCTTCAAGAAAGAACTTGTCATTCAGCTGCAAGGAAGTAGTTAGATGGTAGCCTTCAGCTCTTAGCACCTTCTGGAGCTGCCTCACCTTTTGAGCCAAGCCCACACTCTTCCCAGGCAGCACTCTGCCAATAATTGAGTGTCATTCCTCCAAACCTGGAATCCTCTTACACACCATCTTTGTTCTAGAACTGTCCTTTGGGTTGGCTGACAGTGTCAGATCTGCTCAAAGCTGAGCCTCTCCCAGCCCAATCTCACTTCTCTTCTCCTTTCCTTTCACTGGTTTCAGATCTGCTTTATGATCATAAGGATTTCTCTGCTCAATAAACTTCTTACACTCCACCTCAATGTCCACTTCCAGGAGGAATCAAATCACAGATTAGTACAGGATTGCATTTCTATGCCATTGGACAAATCATTTTAACCCAATTTATTAAATATTTATTGAGCACCTATGTATAAATGAAGTGGACCCAACATGTTTTAAGGGCTTACTGTGTGCAGAGCATAAAATTTATGCTAGTTTGGCCAATCTTTACAATAACTTATGAGGTAAGTATTAGTCTCATTTTAGAGAGAGGGAACCTGAAACTTAAATAGGTTAATTTAAGTTTCACCCAGGACATCAGTAGCAGAGTTACACATGAAATAAATCTCTATGTCAGGTCAAAATCCTGGACTTTAGCTGTTATACAAAAGATCCCCCACAGCAAGGTAAGACGTTAGTCACTATGAATGTTACAAGAATGGCAAGATACACTTTTCCTTCAAGCATTTGTAAGACTTCTGTTCTAAAAGCATATAATTCTGTGAAATATAAATTAAATGCTCTACTATTGTGGATAAGACCCAGGAAGCTGTAGGAACCCCCAGGTTAAACACAATGCCTTTTGCTATATTCACCCTTACAGTTAGAGTTGGTCAAATTATATCCCAGATTTTAAATTGAATGTCAAATTTAATTTGCCTGAGGAAGCCTGAAGCTTAAAGTCTGTCACAGATCACAGAGCTAGACCTGACAGCTGCCTGATGAATCAACCTGATAAGGAGGATAGGGGAGTGGACAATAAATCACTGTTTAGGGCATCCTTGCCTCGTATTCCTCTCATCCCATAAACAGCTCAGCATCCCATTGGAAAGGATTTTGTCTTTGTAAGCTAAACATCAAAGAAAATGTACCATTCCAGATAATGAAAAAGGCTCAGCCCACAGACTTCTGCTATCATGGATTCTCATTACCATTTCCCTGTCTTTCCAAATACTAATTTTAGAGGTCAAATCTTACCTGTAAGAGGCAGTCTCATTTCACTATCTAGCCTTCATTGATCTCTTTTTTTCTCAATCCAGAACTACTTAAAATTTGATAATAAATGTTAACATCTTATTCTTTCATTCCCTTATTCAGCACACATCAATAAGATCACCTGCTATTGTCAACCTTTAGTAGTCACCATGGCAGACAGAGACAAAAGCCTCTGCCTTTGGAACTTGAAATCTTGAGGCAGCATAAATTCAAATAACCTAAGGAAGCAAGAACTACAAGAGTTTGGATTTAGATAAAACCTTGTCAGTTACTAGATAAATGAGTTAGGGCTGTCTTTCTAGCTAACATTTCTTAACCTATAAAAGATAGAGTACGATCAAACAGAGCACTACCAGGGTCAAATGAAATAATGCATGTAATAATTCTTTCAAATTGTAAGCTCCTCTACAGTTGTTAGTTGCTTATAATTATAGTATTATTAATAAATTATCATAAGGCAAAAGAAAATAAGTGACATAGTAGAGATACAAGTAAAGTGTCATTTGAGTACAGCTGATTGTGGAAATAATATTTAAATTAAGCTGGTAAGGATGAGTAAGATTTTGGTTTTAGAGAATGGAAAGGTGAACAATAAAGATTGAGAGAGTATTGCAATCAAATACAAGTCTTTTTGTGAAAACACGTGGCAAGTTTAAGCAGTAAGTAATCTGATGGGTTTGAATTATTTTATGTAGGGATGGATATACTAAGACTGACAAATAAGATTTGAAAGGTAGGATAGGGACTTCTCATGGAGAGCCTTGATTGTCCTGCTAAAGTCTGTGAAATTTGTTGTGTTGGGATGTTCTTGTAGTGGACCTGGCATTTGTTTTGCTCTGTAGTTTTCATTGTTTCCCATGAGATTTGTTTGTGCAACATTTGTTCCCTATGCCATGGCATTCTGTTAGATTTTTGTCATGAGAACCCATCTGCTAACCCCAGTAGTAGTCATGCAACTCAAATTAAAACCAGGTGCCCTGGCCTAGAAATGTACATTTTGGGCAGAGCCTTACAGGGACTGATTATGATTGCAGCTGAGTAATTCAAATGTAGAGTTCTAGATAAGTCATGATTCTCGGATCTCTATCACTGCTCTGACTCTTGCTCTCTCTGGGTCCTGATACTTCAGCTTTTCTCTTGATACATTGCTACTGCTGATGTTAAACAGAATCACCTTCTACCATAAGTCACCACACACCTCCCATACAGCAATGAAATCTGAGGAGGAGATTAATATAATCGGATTGTAGTTAGAGTTTATAGGGTAAGTGATTTTTCAGAGAAAATTCATATTAAGAAATAATAATAATAATGAGGATCTAGAATCATTCCAACATGTTCACTCTAGTTTAACCATACAGAAGCACATCTCCATCCAGGACTCTCCCCTGCTTAAAATCTTTTGGAAACACAGGACCTACGGGAAAATCAAAATTCTTTGGCAAAGTATGCAAGTTCCTCAGTTCTTACCACTACTTTCATTTCCAGCAATACTTCATTACTCCTTTTCAGGTGTCCTAATTTCAGGCCTCTTGGAAACTACTCACTATTACTTAGATCTCTTGACTTTTTCACTTCTATGCTTTACTGAACTTCCAGAGACCTGGCCCTTGGATACAGTTATAAGAATATAGTTCTGAAAAAAAAGGATGAAGGGAGAAAGCGTATTTCACTCTCAAGCAATAGAATATAAACATTTCATCCTAATAGTCTGCCCATCTGTGTCTCTCTGAATGGCACCTGCATATTTATTAGCAATCCAGGCACCTTAAAGGAACAGTGACATTATCATGTTCATGTCTTAGAAGGTAAAACAGTTGACTTTGTTCTATTCTGAAGGTGTTGCCCTTTCTATTTTAATGGCAGGGTTTCTCTACTATGCCAGGCAGATTACCTCTGTAAATCTTATTAATAATGATGGTACTGCTGAGAAGCTCTGGAATGGTTCCCCCTATGCCTTCTCAGGCAGCTTTGAGTGTAAGCCAGTGGTGATGTCACCTAGTTAGTTGTGTGGCAAGATTCTGGGAAAATGGGCAAGAGGTGATTACTGGTTAGTGTTGGCTGGTGGCATTTATTGAGCACCCCACTCTGTGAAGAGGCTTTAGGACTGCCAGGAGTTAAAGGGGAAATTTGCCTCATGACCTTGGGAATTTTGTGAACTCACTGAAGGTTTAGAATATGAATATATGAAGAGAAAGTAAATTAGGATCTAAAAGAAGATAGCCTAACAGCAAGGGCAAGAGACAGCTGAGGCGAAGGAGGAACACTCTGGAAACAGCATTCTCTCCACCCATCCTTTTCCATTCCTGGTCCCCATCATGAGGGGAAGTAATCTTAGCATATGCACTGGTAGCAGCCCAAACTTTATCTCTTAGCACTTGTCTCCCTGAACTCTAATTAATGTTTACCTACCTGTCTTCTCCACTGGACTTTAAACTCCTACTTGATTTATAGCTATAACCCACCCCTTCGTGTATTACCTGTCACAGATTAAAAACTCAGTCAGGAAACATTAAATAAGGAAATCGATGTCGTTTGTTGTGAGAATTTTATTTATTTCAAAGGAAGGTTCAGAGATAAAATTGTGACCTATGCTTTAATCGTGGCTCCTCTTAGGATAATATCAACATTTTAGCCTTAAAATTCCTTCAATAATATTTGGCCTCTGAAATTCCACTTCATAAGTTAAAGAAAAATATCTTTGTTTTCTCCTCCCCCAGCCCATTGGTACATCTTCATGTATGTAATTAATAAAATTAAACCTTCTACATATTATCCCTTCAACATTTAGAATTCTCTGTTTAAAGTGTTAAAATGTTTAATTTTGAGAGACTATGTATTACTAAAAAGAACATGTAGAGTTATAGCATCTCCATGCCTGGATTTTTAACAAAAATGCAAGAAATATTTTTGAAAATAAATAATATAAAGTGTGTGTGTGTGTGTGTGTGTGTGTGTGTGTGTGTGTGTGTGTCCATGCGTGTATGTACGCACCTGTGGATGTTCTTGATCTCACCACCAGTAGTTTTGGAATAAAAAAAGATTATAAGATCTGTGAAATACTTAGCTATTTAAAAGTGCATAGACCACCCTACACTTAAGTGCAATAATTCAAAATATATTTATTGGGTATCATCAGTATACAAAGCACCACAAATGCAAAATATTTCCTGCTCTCTAGAAACTAATGATATGGTGAGGAAGAAATACACATAAATAAGAAATTTCAATACCATTTACAATATGCCAAATGCAATGTTGGAAATATACCTAGGGTGCTCTAGAAACACAAAAAAAGTACTTCAGTTTTTTGCTCAGTGTGTATGAATGTATGTGCTTCTGTCTGGGCAGGAGCAGGATGCAAAAGATTGTTTAAAGTGAATCTGAAAGAAAGTAGGATTTAGTGAACCCCTAAAAATAGGTAGGGAATCATTTCTAGCAACATGAAGACATGAACCAAGATCCTGACATGTGTGTAAAAAACTGAAAATCCTTTGTAATTATGAGAGGGCAGATTGTGGTAGGGACAAAGGGAAGATGAAGGTGGGAAGTCAGGCCACAGCTATATCATGGAGAGGGCTGCATGCCCTGTTAGTAAGCCTGTACTACTTCTAGTTGATCAAAGGTGTTTTACCTGTGTTTTTGCTCTAAGGTAAGGGCCATGGTCCATGTGATTAATTAGTGGTGTGTAGAAGCAGAGGGGTGTAGAGAGATTTTGCATAGTTTCTAAGTGACTTTTATACCTTTTCCCATTGCATATTTTTCAATGATGCTAGTAGCTAACATTTATTTAGTACTTATTATGTGCTAGACATAATTTTAAGTACTTTATATGTATTAAATTAAGAGATTTTACTAGTCTGTTCAGACTGTCAAAACAAAATCCCATAGACTACGTGGCTTAAACAATAGAAATTTATTTCTCACAGTCCTGGAGGCTGAAAAGTCTAGGATCAAGGTGATAAAAAATTACTTTCATTCTGAAGCCTCTTTTCTTGGCTTGTAGGTGGCCACCATCTTGTTGTGTGCTCACATGACCTCTTTGTGTGTGCTTGAAGGCCACCAATCCTATCAGATTAGAGCCCCACATTTATGACTTAATTTAACCTTAATCATGCCCTAAACTCTCTAAACTCACATTGAGGGTTAGGACTTCAACACTCTAATATTGGTGGAAAAGGTCATTCCATAGCAGAAGCTCTCACACACAAAAAAATCGTTGAGTAATGACAGATACTACTATTATCCTTATTTATAGGTGAGGGAATTGAAACACAGAAATTAGTGTCATAGTGTGGCTTCCTCAAGGGCAGACACTGAAATTGGGTTTGGGGGATGAAATGTGAAAGGTAGAGGAAAGAAAAAACAGGTACAAAGACAAAATGCAATGGACAATTAAGGAAATGGTTTTGTTAAGGCAGTCCTAATAGGGAGAACATTCATTAATGAGAAATGTCTCAAATAAGAGGGAGAAAACTTGGTTTTATAAACAAGATCATCACTGAGGAAGGGTGGAGGTGGGTCTTATCTCAGAATATGGGAGCGTAGAGTGTTCCTTTTGAGATTAGCCATTTCTCAAAACACAAAAAGGTGGGAGGATTTTGGAAAACAAAAAGTTGGGGATATTTCTTAACTGTTATTGTTTTCTGTGAGCATGGGACTCAGGTAAATTTCGACATTGTCAGTTCAAAATGAATGAATAGCATTCATAGCTGAACAACTGTGAGGCAATAATAAACCTTGAATGAATGAGGTGAAGCAGAATCTAAGAAATGGTCTCTCAAGAACTCTTGCTGATCGTGTCTCTGCAAACCCAGTGGAACCAGGTAATGACAAAGATTAGTTGTTTAAGAGTCCTGGAGATCATGCATCTTAAAAAAGAGATGCCTAAAATAATAAAGAAAAATATTCATATAAAAGCTTGTATTCAAATAGAGTACCAGGAGTTGAACCCTGAGAGTAACCAGTCTAGTGGATTCCGGGAAGTCTGTGGAGGAAAACTGGTCATGCAATACCACTCATTGAGTTTCTTGAAGCTCTCAAGCTAGGATGTTGATGCTCTAGGTGATGTAGTCCATAGTCTTGGTTACCTCTCCTATAAGGGCAGGCATGACCTGAACAGTTTCCCTGACTCCATTAGTAATGAAGACTGGATTGCCCAAGGAGAATTTGGTCCATGCATGGTCAGCTGGGAGGGTGAGTCCTTCAAAGTTTACATCAAGTCTTAGGGTTTTAGCTCATAGGCTTCTTTAGATTCTGGGGAAAGGGACCAGCTGCAAGGCAACCCAGAGTACCTAGGGTTCTGGGCTGTTGGGTAGTAGTTTTTGTTGATGCTAAGTTAGACAGGAAGGTGAATAATTGGAAAAATGAGTTCAGATAAATTGTATCCAGATATTCAATAAAACTGGAATAATTGAAAATTTGGAAAGGACTGACAATTTAAGCAAGGTAACAGGATTTTTCAGGTAGGTACCAAAATTGTGGGGGTTTATTTTGATGGAGAAGAAGAGAAAGTCAATTAAATCTCTACTAGACAGAGTTTGCATCTCATCAGTTACAATTTACAGAATTTCAAAATATCTCAAAGACATTGACTAGAGCTAGATTCTGATAAACTGGAAGAGTGTGCTATAGACATGTAGACGGGTGCTGAGGGAGCCACATGTTGCCTGTGGAAGAGGCTTCTGCCTCTGTATTACCACAGGAGTGAGGGTGGTGAGTTAGAAGTGCTAACTCTTAACGGGAAGGGATGGGGCACAACTGCAGACTCAGAAGGTTCAGAGAGACAAAGTCTTCAAGGCACCCATCAGATGCTCCCAGTGTAAGGATTTCTGGTTTTCCTAACAAGGGACCTGATCTTGGCATAATGACCTGCCTTCGTTGAGTGTTTAACCATCTTTGAAGTTCAGCTATTCTGACTATTAATTCCTCTGGCTGGAGGAGGTGAGAACTACTTTGTTTGGAAGCAAAGAGGTCCTCTGGATTTCATTTTTTTGCTTTCAATTGCCTGTAACTTGTCCTTAGCTCTTTATTATCTTTCTGTGGGCAGAGGTTCTTAAAGAGTGTTTGTGGACCAGCAGAATTAGCATCACCCCCATGGGAACTTGTTAGAAATGCAATTTCTTGGGCTCCACCCCAGACTGACCAAATCACAAACTCTAGTGTCGGGAAAAAGCTGTTTGTTTTAACAAGCAGTCTTAGTGCTTCTGACACATACTAGAGTTTGAGAACTACTGCAGAAGTGCATCAATGATGCTTAGCAATAACTCTCTAATCCTATTGCCTTATATCAATACTTTTCTCCATATATTTCAATTGTCTCATATATTATAGCTGCTAGTGCATTTCCATCCATTATACTCCCTCCTATTTTGCCACTGCTGAATATTTTAATTGACCACTGCCTTGAGACAGAGCCCCCTGTTCTCCATCGTTGATTGGTGGTGGTTGGTGGTGGTTGCTGGGACGAGGTCGTCACTGTTAGCCAGGTGTTAGCAATCGGGCTCCAAAACTCCATTATCATCCTCCTTGCTTTCTCAGACCACTTCCAGTACAGTCACAGATCAGGTTCTCCAGAAGCAGAGCTTGAGACAGAGTTTAGAGTGTCAAAAACTTATTAGAGATCAACACCAGTGAAGGGAATAGGGAAGTAGAAAGATTGAACAGAAAAAATAAGTTGACTTATGAGGCAGGCTTGAAAAAACCTTCACCAGCTTAGCAGGGAATTCTAAATCGAATAATGCCCATCAGAGTGTCCCACATTGGGAAAGAATGGCCAGCCCTTTATAAACTTTCCCTGCCCAGTTACCAGGTACAGACTGACCCAGGAAAGGCAAAATGGACCCCACAGCTTGCATCTGACCCTGAAGGAGCTGAGAGCTAAAGGCTATCTTTAAACCACACCTTCTGCAGTTGGGCATCTAGTCCTTCCTCAAAGGGGGATCTGGATGGAACATCTCCCAATCTACTACAGTTAGTAATTTGCCTAAATTCACATTGTAAGAAGGTAGTAGAGCCAAGCTGTGAAGCCTATTAGCCTTGCTCCAGGGTCCATGTTTGGTCATTATTTCACTGTAGCACTTAAGAGCCATTGCTGATGCACATTCACTGAATAACAAGGTGGCAGGAATACATTTGATTTTTAGGTAGGGTCTCTGGGAAATATTGGTAGGTATCAATATCTTGAGATTCCTTCTAGTTATTAGGTTTTATTAGACTTATTCTCCTCATTATAAAAAGGCCTTTACTAACTGTGAAGTACTCTTCAATGAGATAAAACCAAGAAGTTCACAGCTTCTCTGTGGGAGGAAAATCCCTTGAGGGGGAAAGGCCCTTACTCTGTTGCCCTGCTTTTCACATTTTTTGTGATTCTCTCACTTTGATTACTACTGTTACCAGAACATTTTTCTTTTTTAAATTATACCTTAGAAATTCTGGGTTTCATCTTAATATAGAAGTATGTATTTTCTTAAGATAGCCTCATGAATATAACTATTTGAAAAGACAGCTGAGAAGGACAATTGTTGATTTCTTCATAACAACAAAGCCTCAAGTATTTCCCTTTTAAGGATTCCTTTTAAAGGGGTTTATACTATAAGTAAGAAATAATAGAAATATTTTAATAAAACCAGTAATTCAGTCACCAGATTGTTAGTCTAAATTCTTATTCTTGCCCAAAGTAAACACAAAATAAATATTTACTGAATGAATGAATGAATCGTTATCATCCCAGTGCATTTTGTACTTTGAGTTATCCTTCCAGTCATAGAAATTATTGTCCCAGAGAATGTGAATATTCTTACCAGTAAATCATAGTGGCAAGAAATAGAAGCCAAGAAATTTACTTTCTTAGGTTCCAAGTCCACTTAAACTTTCTTCCATGCTTCTATATTCATTTAATCCACATCTGATTTTCTCAAATTATACCATGTTTAAAGGGAAAGCAGGAAAAACAAGCATACAAGCAAACTGTGTAGCTGTTTTCATTGAGTTCTGCTTTGGTTTACTGCTATGAACTGTTGTTCGTGATCTGAGTCCCAGCAGGAAGCAGATGGCACATTCAATTCAGGAGAATTCAAGGAAAATTTAATAAAAAGACAATTTTAAAAGGTGTAGGGAAAGTGTAGGGGAACCTCAAGGGATGGTGCAGTATCTGGTTCAGTAGCAACTCAGTTCCCTATACTCCTAAAACAGAAGAGGTGAAGAGATTGTGTGGGCTCCAGCACCCACAGAGGGGGCTTGTGCAGAGGGTTGTCTCTAGAGGTGAGACCTTTTGTTAAGTGACCCAGCCAACCAATGACAACCCTGCTGGGAAGGACCTGGGATGATAAAATCCCCAGCCTCTCTCCCCTTCCTCCTTCCAATCTGCTGTCAGGTCATCCTGTGCCAAACCCTACCTGAAAGTCAGAAAGCAAGGGAGGTTGTTGATGAAGTTCAAGTGCACATGGCTCAGCCTCCTGGGGCAAGGGCAGGATGAAAAAGGATGGAAAGTGGTTCCACGGAGGAAAATAGAAAAACTTCAGTGTACTTTAGTTTTTCATATACTCCAAAATGAATAGACACTGAGTTAGACTATTTGTATGAAACCATGTACATATGAGAGTGCTGATAAATAAACCCAAATCTTTATGTAAGAGAGAACAATCACCAATCAAAATCTAAGGCAATAATCTAATTTAACAAAATTTCTGGGAACTCTAATACCATCAGTTCTTTTCTGTGTGTTTTTAAAAACACACTATCCTAATGCCTTGAATGAGTCATGAAATTCTTAGCTCTAATAGCTCAGGAATGATAGTAAAATCAAGAAGACTTTGCAAGTAAAAAAAAAAATATCATTAATTATTAGAAGTTTTTGTCAGTTTTGTATATTCAGAGATTGACAAATCTTTTATGTGAAGGGCCAAATAATGCATATTTTTGGCTTGGCAAGCCATATAGTCTCTGTCACAGTTGCTTAATTCTGCCATTTTAGCCCCAAAACAGCCATAAATAAATGGTCATGGCTGAGTCCTAATAAAATTTTATTTACAAAAGCAAGGGTCTGGCTGGATGATGAATTTATTGATCAGAGGAGAGAGCAATGCTTTTTAACAGACAGATGTGGGTCTCAGACCCAGTTTCTATACTCTTAGAAAGGTGGACTTGGACAAATAGCTTATAATCTGATCAAATTCTCTACCTCACAGAGCCAATGAAAAATATAGGTAAATGAACTGATACAGACAAGCCATTCAATAAATGGTAGTTGCCTCCCTTTCTACATATTACCAAAGAAATTATTGAAATTGAATAAGTGAATTTGGCTCAAGCATGTTGAGGTACTTTCAAAGTGGGTCAAAAGCTCTCTAGGGAAAACTTGGAGAATATATTGTCTAAATAAATTCTATGGAGAAAGATATCACATAAAAGTGCCAGAGTTTTAATTTTTAAAATGAGCAACTTAATATCTTGAGCAGAGTTTAGTGTATTTAAAAGAACCTCCTGTATTATTATTGCCAGCAGGGGACTAGCTAATTGGGAATCCATCATCCACAGCAGAAAACACAGCTGGAACCCAATCATCTCATGGTGAACAAGAAAAGGATGCTCAAGAGGGGTGGGGAGGAATAAGACAATGTGTGTCCAGAGAGAGAGAGATGAGAAAAATAAGACACAGCTCCAAAGAAATTTTCAACATCGAATCTTGGAAACAACTTATAAATCAGAGTTTCCCAAAGGTATGTAGTGATTTACTCAAAACCCTTCACCTCCATCTCCTCTCTGCCAATAGTCATAAGGTTTCAGCAAAGTCAAAATAAATTCTCATCAGAAAAAAAAAAAGAAAGAAAATGGCAGATACCTTTGATCTTATGTTGTCAATGCCTTTCTCTCCAAATCTGGCATTATATCTTCTACAAATTTCCTCTTTGCCCAAGGAAGGATAAATCCTCCCTCCTAAACATTCTCTAGCACACTGGTTTATCCCTATGGCAGGAAAGTGTGGCTTTCTTATTCCTCTGTTTTTTCCCATTTGTCCACAAGCTGCTGAAAAGCAAAACTGTGCATACCGTCATTAGAGCTATAGTCACGGGAAATAGTTTAGTATAAGATTCTGAAAGAGTTTGGTAAATATTTGTTGAATGAAGACTAAATATGTGAATGTGGACTAGAGAGGGGGTCTTTTTTGTCTTTCGAGGTATTTCCATCTTCCTTCAGTAATAAACAAATTGTCACCCTTCCGAACTTAATCTCTAATTCCCATTTTCTTGATCTGTGAAACACTTCACTTTCTTGTTGAGGTATAAACTGTACAATATGAACAAGGAACCAATAATAGAGTCTGGCAGTTTGTGTTCATTAAATACATATTAGTCGTTTCCTCCATTTTGTGTCAGTATGCTACTAACCTCATTTCTTAATGAAACACTTGCCAGCAGTTATATTTGCTTTTGCCATCTTCTTTAGAATTATTTACAACAAAATGAAGCAACATAAATTTAAATAATAGTGAACAACCTTTTTTTTTTTCCAGTTTGCACTGAAGTTTCATGCATTCTAGACCAGGTCAAAATTAACTTCACTTCGCCTGAAATTACACTCAAAAGCAACTTAAGCCTTTGAAATGCATTGCTTTTTAAACCAGCAAACCCTAAACCTTATTGCTCTTAACTAATGTCAGAGTGATGCATATACCATGTATAGAGTTCACACACTATCAATAGAAATTCATACAGTTACTCACATATAGATTTACAGTAGGCAGCAGGGTCAAGTGTACAACTTTTGGTAGCAGATTTTTGGTGTTCAAATCCTGATCTACCATGATTAATCTGTAAAATGGGGAAAATAATAGGACTCAGATCATAGGGTTGTTGTAAGGATTAAATTAGTTAATATATAGAAATCACTTACAGTAATGCCAAATATAGGGTAGCTACCATGTTTGTATTAAACATTGTTGCTATTATTATTATGTGGATCACCATGAAGAAGTTATGGGTGTTTCTGGAATGTGGATCTATGACAATATCGTGCTAATAGAACACTTTTCCATTTCAGAGTGATTTCTTATTGCAAATTTTCACCAGGATGATTTCATTTAATCTATATTGTATATAGAAAAAGTGGGGAGAGAACAGTTAAATTATTCCCCGAGATTTTTTATTATGTAATGAGTAAATTACAACAGACTAAAAACCCAAATCTGATGACATATTCAGTATTTATCCATCACACCACAGAAAGAGGCATCCTAAACATGAGAAATAGGTTGAATACAAACCTAAATCACAATCTGGTTGCAGTGAGATAATTCACAACCTTTTTCAATGTTGGTTGGATATTCTCTTATCTCCTAGAAGTGAGACCCTGTCTGCATAAGCATTGCAAACCCACTCAGCTCAGCATTTCATTTGAAAGATCACAATGTCAGCATGTGTAGATCACTGGGGAAAATTAATTTTAATATGGATCAAAATGTGGTAGCACACCTGTGAGACATTTGTGACACTCTGGTTAGGAAGAAGTTACCAACATCAAAGCCCTTAAATTTGCATTTGATCGCAGATCTTCTGAGTCAAACATTATAGCTTATTTATTCATTTGCTATTTTTATTACACCATGTTACTTCTCTAGAAATATTTAAATACCGAATAAGGAAAACTGTTTTTAAAAGAGTATTATAGGCATTCATAAAGATGTGCTAGTGTATAATTTTCATATGGACTTTGGAATCCTCTATCAATGCATAGCTTCATTTCTTACAGCTTTCCTTTCATTCTGTATTAATTGAATAGCATGTGTGACCTTCTCTGATAAGAACTAGTGATTTGCCATGAAATGAGGATGTGCTGATTGTCATAGACTTCAATAACACACTTTCATTCATTTTATATTAATAGACCCCACTACATCTTTCCACATTTTTGGAAGATTTTTTTCTATAAAATGTGTTAAATACTGGTGTGACATTAAGGGCAGTTGTTAACTGGCAATCATGAGTATATTAAAATTACCTCTTAAAAACAAGACAGCATCATCAGGCAGATGGATAACATCAATGCAGGGCTATTAAGCTGCAAGTTTGGTGAGGGGCTCTGGTTAATTGACAAGCACAGATAGGTCCTATATTAGAAGTTGCAGAGGGCCTGATCCAACCTCCTGCAAGAGTCAAAAGTAACATGCATTTTGATGCAATCTTCAAATTCCCTTCTATAAATTAACCCACAGAAATGAAAGAACCATGTGACAAATCTTGGTTCAATGGACTTCTTCTGTATTGTCATTGCTTTTTGTTATTTATGCACTTCAATTTTCTTTTTTAGTTGCAACGTACTCATCCTTTCAGTCAATAAGTTACCTTTACACAATACATCTTCTGATGTGGCATCAACTATCTCTATGTCAGTGACTCCCATATCTTTATCTCTAACCTTGATTTTTCTTCCATGATCCCAGCTGTATAGCCCACTGCATCTCTTATTTGGGGATCCCACAAGTACCTTGGCGTTAAAAACAGAAATACTTTCTTCTGACACATCTAAATCTGCTTTACTTCTCAGTTTTTTTCCCCACGTACATCTCAGATCCATCTTTGCTTCTTTTCTCTTTTAAAAACCCCCTCTTAAGCTAGAACCTGTCAAGTCTATCTCTGAAATGTCATTCAAATCTGTTTACTTCTCTCTATCACCATTGTTAATGCTTTCCTTCAAGCCTCCTGTCTCTTTTTCCTTGGACTGGCCCAGTAGCTGTCTCATTTATCTTCCCACATCCTGCCACTTCCTTTTCTAAATAATTCCTCACATTTTCTTTGTAAAACAAAGGTCTGATTATGTCATTTTCTCTTCCTAAATAGACTTTCTCCCCTTCCTTGCCCAAAAAATGTCTTCTCAATCTTTCAAGACCAAAGTCAGCTATTACAATTCCTCTACATTCTTTCTTGACCTCTCCAGGCAGATTTAGAATCTCTTGTCTGAATTCCAATCGCCCTTTGAAAAGCCTCTGTTATAGTGTTGTTCCTCCCTTTAAATACTGAACTGGCCAGGATAATACAGACTTTGAGAAGTGTACCAGGTGACAGTATTTAGAAATTTTCTTTTCAGGATCACAGGCTCAGACCACAATGTCGTGGTCCTTGCTGAGGACTGAAACTTCCACTGTTAATCACCAACAGGATTCAAGCTCATGAGAACACAGAATTAGTTTGTGTAAGGTGTTAAGATCATTTTTGCAATTCTGTACCAGAGGTGTAAACCCCAAGACTAAAGTGGACTGTGTTGTGTGTCTGTATGTGTCCATACACACATGAGCACCAGACCTAAAACCTTAGAATAGATTTCTCTGGACTTACTTAAACTTTCATTTCTCCTTGTTGAAATGAAACAAGGAGAATATACTCCCACAGAGTATATTTTCCCAGACTTTTTCACTCTTAGGTCATCTACTTCTGAGAACTGTTAACTAATTTCAGCCTTATTCCCACCTCACTTTTCTGTCTCTTGTCCATTTTTTTCTTCATAACTAACATAAGTGGCTGTATCCTCTGTAGGTACCAAAAGAGAGTGATGGTCTCCCTTTCATTCTAACCTTCTGGCTAACAGTGAATAAGGGCTTTATCTTTGTTGTTCCACTTTGTTAGAACTTATTTGAGAACGTCTGACATCTGTTTAATTCAGCATCTGGTACATATTAGAAGTAGGCACTAAATATGTATCTGTCAAATGAATGAGGTATTATCTTTATAAAAAGTGAGTCTTGTGTCAAGAAATGAAGCTGTAGGTAAATAGGCCTTAGATGTGAGTTCAATATGACTTAAATTCTTGGCCAAAGAGAGTTCTAGAGCATATCAATTTACAGGGTTAAGCCTTACAGAAACATATCAGAAAGACATCACAAAACAGCCTAGAAAGGATTCTAGGATGGCTCTGCACTTGTATAGTGGTTATTCTATGTGTTGTCCTTCCATTATATATGATTATTCAGTAAAATGTTATTAATGGTTATTGCCTGGTCTCAGTGACATGTAGAAAATTAGAGAAGTCCTGTGGTCATCTGTGGGAAAAGTGATACACAGGAGAACAATTCCTCCATAATTGAGTAGTGCTCCCTCTTTTACAGTAGAGAAGGGTGGATGGGGTAGTAGCTATCACTAGCAGGGGATGGCTGCATGTAAAAAGAGAGACAGAGACAGATAGACAGAGAAATAGAGACAGAGATTTGAGTATGAAAAAGAATTGTGATCTTATTATGTAGTTACAGACAGGTAAGGTCTGGGACATTGGGGCTCATGTATTTTCTTTTCTGTTTTTACTACTCTACTATGAATTTCCCCCAGAGAAATGATCATGACATTTTTATCTTGGTACTTCTGGTGTCAAGCATATTTTTGATAGGACATCGAGGTATTTAATTAATGTTTATGGAATCAATGAGAAATAAAGCAGGAAAGAATTTTAGAAATAATTTAACCCTTAAATTCACTTGTATATACATCAATTATATTCAAAAAGCATACAAGGTATTTTTACCAAGAACCAGGAAGTACAAAGACAACGAAGGTATGATTTCTGCTGAGTCACTGCTGTTTGGCAAAGTAGATATTGACGCAACTAACTCTAATATGAAGCACAAGTAAACAAAGTACTGTTCATTCTGAGTGTTGGAGGAGGCTTTTCAGAGAAAATACATCACTTGACCCTGACAGTTGACCTCTGGAGAAGAACAGGATATATAAATTGAGTAGGATATGGAGGCAAACATGAGTTGACACTTACCCTAAATCATCCATTCTTTCATTCATTCTTTCAGTAGTGTGCTTAATGAATGTTTACTAAACATTTAACATGTGAGATGCTCATGAAACAGAGGTAAATATGATAAGGAGAAGTGTATGAAAGGTATCCATTCTTTAAGAATGGAGAATAATGGGGAAATGGCTGGTGAAAGGGGGTACATCTAGGCTTGGGCAAGAAATTCCTGGGGCTTCTATGTAGCAAGTCTCCTTTCTCAGAAAACAGGAGAAGACTACCATCCTTGAGATGAATCAGAGGTGGTCTTGTTAGTGCATTGCTAGTGCCAGCCAGTATCATGGATTGGATCCTAGAGGGCCAAAGTTGGTTATAGAGATCCTAAAACATATAGAAAAGGTTTGAGGGATGAGACTGAGAAGTAATTACTCTTCTGTGTAGAGAATCAAACGAGAAAAATCAAGGTGAATGATAGGTCAAAGGGCAGGGGTGTCAGTAAGCATGGGTTTAGTAATCCAAGCCCAAAGCAGCATCAGGTAAGGACTGAAGGAGGTGAGTTATGAGCTGAATTCAAAGGCTGACTACATTTTAATGAGGCAAATCATAGCTGCTCCTCTGGAAGGGCTTATGTTAGAGGCTGGAAACAAAAGAGGACAAAAAAAGGAATAGAAGGAGTTGGTGCAAAGCTGAAATGACCATCAGTAGTCTGTAAGAATTATTTAGTCTACTTTTATCCCTGAGTTAGAGTTTGAAGGGAAGACCCATTCCAATTGGATTATCAGAGCATAAACACAATTTGGAAATTCTAGAATGGAAAATTTTAAGTGTGTAAGCCAGAGCCAAGATAATTATAAGAATTTTGTCCAAATAAGAGTAAAACCTAATCTCCAGAAAATGAATCTTGAGGTAAAAATATGAGAAAACGATCTCATTCAATAGTAAGGTACATAGCAGAGATTTCTTTCAAATAACCAGTGCCCCATGAGAACAGAGAAACCTTAGATGTCCAAATGAATGGAAACAAAAGATACTTTTTCTCCCCTGGATATATAGGATGGGAACAGGGGTTACTGACTCATAACAAGTGTTGGAATGCCTGTCTTTGGCATAAGTATTAATAGCCAGTCCTACTGGTTTATGTAGTAAGGACCGTAAATACTGATCAAATGGTATTTTATCTTGTAATTATCTTTTTGCATAAATTTTATCTCACCAACTAGATTAGTGGTATTCAATCCCAGTGCACATTAAATACACTGCAAAGTTTTGTTTTGTTTCATTTTTTAAAAATAAAGAGATATTCTAGGACTCTACCTATAGAAATTGACTTAATTTGTCTGGGTTGGACCCTGGCCACTAATATTTTTTTAAACTTTTCTAGGTAATTACAATGTGTAATCAGAGTTAAAATTTTCACAGCACATTAAAATGTAATTAACTACAAATCAGACTCCTCAATAGATTATTTGTGTTGGTTGCAAAAGGTAGAGCTAAAATTCAGAATCATTGCTTTTTAAAGATTACCTTAGAATGAAAGTAAAGATATTCTAAAGTGTTTTAAAATTTTCCTCCAAGACAATAGGAGTCTTCTAAATTAAGATGTCTGAGAATAATAATTACCTCCCTTCTTCCTCAAAATCCAAAAAAAATAATGGGGTTTATAAATTCATAACAGTACTAGGACACTGAGGAGACTTCTGTCCACATGCCAAAATAATAAGGAATTTCTGGAAAATTAAAGTAGATGTGATAAAGAAACTGAGACCTAAGCATGCTCGAACTGTGGCCAATGAAAAAGTAAACTTTCCCCCATAAAATCCTGGAATAACGAAAGATAAAAGGTAGTAGAAAATAGCAAGAGCCAGAAGGGGGAATTCAACAAGTAATTAATTAAAGGACTGCAAAACTGCTACTCTGACTTTGGCACCCAAACCATCAGGCAATATGAGGACACTAGGAGAAAAATGGAGTAATAAAAACAAAGTGCTGTGAAGGTGATGAGAATAAATTTGTTTTATAGAAAAAGAACATATAAAATACAAAAGAACAGTTTAAGAATAATTACAAGTGAATACTTATGTATTCAGCACCCCAGTTAGGAACAGAACATTCCAAGTACTTTAGAATTCCTCTCCGCATTTTCTTAAATATCACTTTTTTCCACACTAAAAGTAACCACTAAATTAATTTGATGATTATCAATTATTTCCTTACCTTTTAGAAAATAGTTTACTACCTATGATCACAACTATAGCAATGTATTACTTTGTTTTGCCTCTTCTTGAGCTTGATATAAATGGATATTGTACATGATTCTTCTGTGATTTGCTTCTTTGACTCAACAACATATTTATGTTTCAACATCACTGATATCTGTGTGTAGTTGTCATTCATTCCTTTTCCCTGCTAGATAATAATCCACTTTATATATTTGTCACTATTTTTCAGCCAATTACTGTTGAAAATCATTTGGATTGCCTCCATCTTTTAAATTTGTTTTATGAATAGTGCTGCTATGAATATTTTTATAATAATACATGATGCATATGTGTAAAACATTCCCCTTTGCTGTACACCTAGGAGTAATATGTTCATGTATTCCACTTTCCTAGGGCATGCCAAAGTACTTGTACCAATTTATACTCCCCCTAGAAGTGTATAAAAGACTGTGTTGCTTTGTTATATATATATATATATATATATATATATATATATATATATATATATATATATATATATAAAGATATAAAGATATATATATATATAACTTTATATATATATATATAAAATGTTATATATATACATATATATATATATATAACTATCTCATCATGCTTTTAATTTGAATTTATTTGATTAAAAATGAGGCAAAGTGTCTTTTTTGGTTTGTCATTTGGGTTTCCTTTTTTGTGAATTTCCTGTTCAAATTTTTACCAATTTTTCTATTAGCCTGTCCATTTGTATTAATGATTTATAAGATTTCATTAAATGATTAATTCTAGAAACACTTATTGGGCACTTTCTATGTTTCAGGCCCTGATCTAGGTACTCAGGATGCATCAATTGAAAACACACACACACACCTCCCAAACAAAATAGTCTCTGCTCTTACAGACCTTACAGTCTAGTGATTGTGGTAGTAAAAGAGGGGAAACAGGCAATATAAATAGATAGATAGATAGATAGATAGATAGATACATAAATAAATTGCATGTTATATGTTAATAAGTTTTATTCATAAATTAAAAAAAAACATTCACAAGGTAAGGAGGATAGATTGGACTGTGCACGTACCATGGGAAGGGAACACATTGTAATTTAAAATATTGTGAGAATAAGCCATATGGAAATCGAAATAAGGAAGATAGTATTTGTGGAACTGAAACCTTCGTCATCTTATAGTAGACAGAGATCCCTTCCTGACCTGCCCTGACATGTAACATGAGCAAAACCTTTTGTGGTATCACTCTGTTGAGATGTATGAGTTGTTTTTCACTACAACATCATCTGATTCATCTTGCCTGAGACAGATAAATTTTGAGAAGCAAATAAAAAAATCTATTTAGATTTACCCTCTTGCATTGCTGGTGGGAATGTAAATTGATACAGCCACTATGGAAACCGTATGGAGGTTCCTTAAAAAACTAAAAATAGAATTACCATATGACCCAGCAATCCCACTACTGGGCGTATATGCTGAGAAAACCATAATTCAAAGTGTCATGCACCACAATGTTCATTGCAGCTCTATTTACAATAGCCAGGACATGGAAGTAACCTAAGTGTCCATTGACAGATGAAAGGATAAAGAAGATGTGGCACATATTTACAATGGAATATTACTCAGCCATAGAAAGAAACGAAATTGAGTTATTTGTAGTGAGGTGGATGGACCTAGAGTCTGTCATACAGAGTGAAGTAAGTCAGAAAGAGAAAAACAAATACCATATGCTAACACCTAGATATGGAAACTAAAAACAAAAAATGGTTCTGAAGGACCGAGGGGCAGAACAGTAATAAAGATGCAGACATAGAGAATGGACTTGAGGACACAGGGAAGGGTAAGGGGAAGCTCGGAAGAAGTGAGAGAGTGGCATGGACTTATATATACTACCAAATGTAAAATAGATAGCTAGTGGGAAGCAGCTGCATAGCACAGGGAGATCAGCTCAGTGCTTTGTGACCACCTAGAGGGATAAGATAGGGAGGGTGGGAGGGGATATGGGGATATATGTATACGTATAGCTGATTCACTTTGTTATACAGCTGAAACTAACACACCATTGTAAAGCAATTATACTCCAATAAAGATGTTAAAAAAAAAAAAAGCTACCTGCATTATATTGGTGAGTGGAGTCCCTTAAGCAAAGCAAAAAAAAATCAGCAACTCTAAAAGAGAACAAATTCCATTATGTAAAAATTCGAAACTCTATATAGAAAAAATATTATGAAGAAATATAAAAGATACACAATTTGTCACATTGGTGACAAAACTGTCAATATAGACAAAGAATAGATATCCTCAGTGAATAAAGAATTTCTATAGATCAACAACAAAATAAAACAATTCTAGAAACATAGACAAGGGATATGGAAAGGCAATTCACAAAGAAGATCTGTATTTAGTAATATAGATGAATATTCACAATACTACAAATATATATTTGTATATGTATCATACTTTTAAGTACATGTTGAGTATATATGTTTTTATATATGAATTAACACACACATATATTCATTCATATTTTATATATATATGTGTAAAGGAAAAAATTTGGAAAAATATGTAATAACCTTTCAACTAATAGAGTTTGAGATTTTTTTAGCTGAAAGTTCCTTAATTTTATGAAAGTTTTAAAACTGTCAACATATGATACTTTTTGGTAGCTGTACCATTAGCACTTGAAAAGAATTATTTTCTTCCATTTTGATTGTGTTGTCCTATAAATGACAATAAGTTCAGATTGTGTCATGACATTGTTCAAAGCTTCTTTATGCTGATTGATCTGCTTGTTCTATAAGTTACTGAGAAGGAAGTGTTAGAATTTCAGACAATGTGGATTTGCCTATATCTTCTTTTGGTTCTGTCAGATTTTCTTTATATATTTGAAGCTAAGCAAATAGATATATACAAATGTAAGATTATTATGTATTCCTTTGAAAAAACATGTATTTATTTATTTGTTTGTTTGTTTATTTATATTATGAAATATCCATCTAGTTTTTCTGATAGTCTTGTAGCCACACCAGCATTCTTGTGCTTAGTGTTTTCTTGGTATATCTTTTCTGTCCTTTTATCTTTAAACTATTTGCATTTTATTGCAAGTCTGCTTCTTGTAAACAGAATATAGATGAATCTGTTTAAAACCCAGTTTGACAAATTTTGTCTTAATCCATTTAAATATTCCATAAGCACATGAAAAGCTGTGCAACATCATTAGTCATCATGGAAATGTATTTTAAAACCATAATTCTATGCCTCTACAAAGCCGGCAAAATGACTAAAATTTAAAGAATGACAATAACAAGTTTTGCAGAGATATGAAACAATCGGAATTCTCATACATTGTTGATGAGAGTATGAACTGGTTAAGCTACTTAAGAAAATGATTCAACAGTATCTACTGCTAAAGCTAAACATAGCTGCCCTAAGACATATCAGCTCTGCTGCTAGATATGTACCCAACAGAAAAGAGATGAGTACATATGTCCACCAAAAGACATGCACAAGATTATACATAATGGCTATATTAATCACAGACAAAACTAAAAACAAACCAAATGTCATCAATAGGAAAATGGACAAATACATTTTGGCTTCTTTGTGCAACAATGTACTACACAACACAAGAAAAGAACTACGGACACATGAAAAACAATCTCAGAAGCTTGATGTTGAGTGAAAGAAGCCAAATATGAAAGTGAAAATGTGTGATTCAAACTATATGAAGTTCAATAAGAGGCAAAATTAACTTTGGGTGATGGATGTCAGAGCAGTGGTTACTGCTGGGGAAGGTTGATTGGTAATGAGGGGGACTGGCATGAGAAAACTTTCTGGTGTGCTGAAAATGTTGCACATCTTGAGTAGCCTTGTGAATGTATACAAATTTAAAATATCAAACTGTTCACTTCAGATAGCACATTTACTGTATATGTTATGTCTCAATAAAAATAAAAAAATAAAAGAAAATGTATATTAAGTTTTTATATTAAAAAGTACTCTCCAAATCAGTACATATGAAAGTAATTTAAGATACACTAGTTTGGGTTTTATGTTGTCTCCCCATAATGTAATATTGGGTAAAGTGAGGTGCTTCCCTATAATACTGTTCAACAGAGCATACATGTTTTGGATAGTGTTGTTTCCAAGGTTCTGAACAGTGAAATTACTCTTTGATCCTCATTGAGTGTTGCACTGAGACCACACAATGAGGTGGAATGAGAAGGAATCATCACAAGATTTTTTGCCCTTTCTCCTGCAGAGAGGATTTGCCCAGATGATTTGTTAAGAATGAAAATTTTTATTTATACTCTCACTTTTGTTGCCAGGTCTTTCTGTCACTTTTGAGATAGCCGACTAATAATAACACTTTTTAGAATTATTTTGATCATACAATAGAATAGCAGTTATATTCATGTTGGTGAAATGTGTTAATATTCTCTATTTAAAGATGCAATGCTGTTTGTTCCTTTAAATAAGCCAGCTGTAGTTTCTTTAAAAGCTCAGCTAAATACACACTATCCTATGAAATATTACTTCTACTAGATAGTAGACATTTGGAACCTCAGGGGCAGTTAAGTGGATGAGGTGTGAGCACAGAGGCTACTGTTTTAATGATTTTTGTGACTGATCCTGAGCTCAATGGAGTTATTATGCCAAGTATTCTGCTTGTCTCACTTTGATCTTGTATTGGATAATTTTGAGAATGAATATTGGCAATAATCCCCATTGGCAGCATATAAGCAATTTAGTGTAGTCTTAAGGGTACCAGTTCTGGAGACAGACTCCTCAAGTTCAAATCCTCTCTCCATCAGTTCTGTGCTGTGAAGCCACAGGCAATTTATTCCAGCTCTCTGAGCCCATTTCCTCATCTGAAAAAATGGGAATAATAGCACATTCTACAGAGGATTATTGTGAATACTAAACAAAATATCTTACGTGAAAGCATCTGAGAAAAAAAGAGGCACTGGGGAGTATTTGTTCAGCCATTTGTTTATACTGATTGTGCACAGCAAGAAGCATGAAAGATACAGAATCTAGCTGGACCAGAAAGGTTGTATAGTAGATTTGGGGGGAATGATTAACTGAGATAATCTGTGTAAATTGCCTAGAACAGTACCTAGCATGTAATATTTGATTAATAGTGTTAGCTCTCATGTTTATTTTTGGCACTTTGAGAAAACAGGTGCATGTTTGGAATCTAGACATGTCAATCCCTGAGTAGACTCAGAAAATATATTGATTTATTTTTAATCTCTGTATTATTCATTATGGCAAAGCATTAGAGTGGAGATTCGAAAAACACTTGTTAAGAAGTGATGAGGAACAAGGAACAAGAGGCTCTTTCTTCACTTTCATTTTGTTCACATGGGTTCTCTGTAAAACCTATGCTCTGCACAGTAAGACTACATGATCCCCTATTTCCCATGTGGCAGAATAGGTGACCATTAGAACATTCCCTAGTCCTCCATATTATTCCTTATTCCACATTTGTAATTCTTTTTTTTTTTTTAATTAGGTTTCAAGCTCCTTCAGGTGGATTATAAGTTAACCCTCTGGAATCAAAAGAAGGTCCCATGATGTGTAAAGCCCAAGTGTTCCAACTTCTCCGGTATCTTGAAATTGATCTTTTCATCATCCTTCTGTAAAGGGTGATGAGTTTTGTTTTTTTTTTTTTTTGCGGTACGCGGGCCTCTCACTGTTGTGGCCTCTCCCGTTGCGGAGCACAGGCTCCGGACGTGCAGGCTCAGCGGCCATGGCGTGCGGACCCAGCCGCTCCGCGGCATGTGGGATCTTCCCGGACTGGGGCACGAACCCATATCCCTTGCATCAGCAGGCAGACTCTCAACCACTGTGCCACCAGGGAAGCCCTGGGTGATGAGTTTTTACAGAGTTACAAATAAAGTTAGCATCTTCTCAGAAACTCATTTTGCAGTTGTTTTTGCTGGTTGGTTTTTTTGCGGTATGTGGGCCTCTCTTTGTTGTGGCCTCACCCGTTGCAGAGCATAGGCTCCGGATGCACAGGCTCAGCGGCCATGGTTCACGGGCCCAGCCATTCCGTGGCATGTGGGATCCTCCCAGACCAGGGCACGAACCCCTGTCCCCTGCATCGACAGGCGGACTCTCAACCACTGCACCACCAGGGAAGCCCCCATTTTGCGTTTTTTAAGAAACCCACAGTAACAATGAAAAATACTCAAGGACTGCACTTCTTTCTATGCCTAGTGGCAAATATTACTTGATTATGCCGGCAGTTAGGAATGGTTTAGCTTTAATTTAACTTTTCCACAAAATGGCATGTAGGCCACTGTCTATAAGGATGTCAAAAGCCTGGTGACAGGTTAAAACCTTTCCTGTCCATCTGGATAGCTACTAAATGTCAATCATTCAGGAATGCTCAAAGAGCTGAATGGGTCACTGAATTTCACTTTTATTCCAGTTTTTATACCTTTTATTCCCATATTTTGTCACTTTCACTGTTCTAATTCCCCTTCTGATTTATCTGTGATAACAGCCATTGGGCGTACTGATTTTTCTTTCAGCATCAAGCATCCCTTACTGTTCTGCCAGAGTTTCATCCTCCTTCCTCCATAGGATTTATGTCACTTGAGGACCTAAGAAATTGATAGACGTAACACACCTCCCCACATATAATTGATGTTGGTGTTCATTCAGGGCTCTTTTTGTGAGTTTGGGACCTCAATGTAGCTGCCCAGTATAATGCACTGTATTCAAAGCTCCAAAGGCTCAGTAACTTTCCCAGGTTAATAACATCTTTGGTGTTTTTAATCTTGATTAAAGAGATAGATGATAACATGTGACTACCTTGAATTTATATTCCTTATCACCACATTTTGCTGTCTGTATAAACTTTGACAATATTTTTTTAACTCCCTGAGCCTCCTTTTCATAACCAGTAACACCAAAATAACCTGTGAAGGTTGTTGTGTGGACAAAATGAGGTACCAGAATCTGAGAAAGTACCTTGGAAAGTATCAAGGGTTTTATCACTCTAAACTATAAGGATGTACAATAGTATTTACCATATTAAGAAGGATGGCATTAGGCACTGAATACAAAGTGGAGACTTAGAAGCCTATAAGAACCTCGATGACAGGAATCATGCCATTGTATTATTCTGTGCTCCATATATTGGCTGAAATGAGGTGCACCTCATATATGTTTGCTAAATGAGAAAAAATAATAAACTCTAAATAGAATAATCTTTAAATTTCAGGTTCTATTTTTAAATTCTAATAGATTCACTCTCTTGCAGAAAGTGATTATTTAAACCTACTGAAAATCAATCAATACTTATTTCTTAACAGTTTACTATGTACCAGGTACTTGGCTGGAATCATGAGAAACAAGAAATTATTCAAAATCAAGGAAGGAGTGTTCTGATTTAGAATAGTGAGTTCAGCCTATGTGTTTAACTCTCTTGTCTGTTTTGCCGATGGCCCCTTCTAAGGAGTAAGTTTTATCAGCATCAGGAAGGAGAAAATGTCAGAAAACTATAAAATTTTGGTAGAAATAGAACAGACATGAAAGTAAAGTTTTCCAACCTCCAAATCACTGGATGCAAATAGAAAACTAGATGTGTATTAAAGGGACCCTAGGAGAAGGTCTCAACATAATCAAAGTCAGAGTGATGAGCTGCTGCACTTGCTCTCTATACCACATATATTTATGTACACAGACATACATTTACATACACATATCTCTATCTGAAGAAAGAAAGAGTAGAGGAGGTAGAAAAGAAACCATTATTAAATTAAAAACTAAGAAATAATTAAAAATAAGAATTTGTATCATTCAAAGTAAGAAATGGGATATAAAGAATATAAGGAAAATTGGTTCAAGATGGCAGAGTATAAGGACGTGAGCTCACTCACTCTTGTGAGAGCACCAGACTCACAACTAATTGCTACAAAATCATCAAGAGAAAGACACTGAAACTTACTAAAAAACATACCCCACATCCAAAGACAAAGGAGAAGCCACAATGAGACGGTAGGAGGGGCACAATCACAATAAAATCAAATCCCATAACTGTTGGGTGGGTGACTCACAAACTGGAGAACACTTATACCACAGAAGTCCACCCACTGGATTGAAGGTCCTGAGCTCCACGTCAGGCTTCCCAAGCTGGGGGTCTGGCAATGAGAGGAGGAATTCCTAGAGAACCGGACATTGAAGGCTAGTGGGATTTGATTGCAGGACTTTGACAGGACTGGGGGAAATAGAGGCTAAACTCTTGGAAGGCACACACAAAGTAGCATGTGCATCGGGACCCAGGGGAAGGAGCAGTGACCCCATAGAAGACTGAACCAGACTTACCTGATAGTGTTGGAGGGTCTCCTGCAGAGGCAGGGGCTGGCTGTGTCTCACTGTGAGGACGAGGACACAGGAGCAGAAATTCTGGGAAGTATTCCTTGGCATGAGCCCTCCCAGACTCCACCATTAGACCAACCAAAGAGCCGGGTAGGCTCCAGTGTTGGGTCACCTCAGGCCAAACAACCAACAGGCAGGGAACCCAGTCCCACCCATCAGCAGACAATCAGAATAAAGTTTTACTGAGCTCTGCTCAAGAGAGCAATACCCAGCTCTACCCACCACCAGTCCCTCTCATCAGGAAACTTGCACAAGCCTCTTAAATAGCCTCATCCACCAGAGGGCAGACAGCAGAATCAAAAAAAGCTACAATCCTATAGCTTGTGGGAAAAAAGAACCACATTCACAGAAAGAGGACAAGATGAAAAGACAGAGGGCTATATACCAGATGAAGGAACAAGAAAAAATCCCAGAAAAAAAATTAAATGAAGTAGAGATAGGCAACCTTCCAGAAAAAGAATTCAGAATAATGATAGTGAAAATGATCCAGGACCTTGGAAAAAGAATGGAGGCAAAGATCAAGAAGATGCAAGAAATGTTTAACAAAGACCTAGAAGAATTAAAGAACAAACACCTAGAAGAATTAAACAACAAACAAACAGAAATGAACAATATAATAACTGAAATGAAAAATACACTAGAAGGAATCAATAACAGATTAACTGAGGCAGAAGAATGGATAAGTGACCTGGAAGACAGAATGGTAGAATTCACTGCCATGGAACAGAATAAAGAATAAAGAATAAAAAGAGATGAAGACAACATAAGAGACTCTGGGACAACATTAAATGCAAGAACATTCACATTATAGGGGTCTAAGAAGGAGAAGAGAGAGCAAAAGGACCAAAGAAAATATTTGAAGAGATTATACTCGAAAACCTCCCTAACATGGGAAAGGAAATAGCCACCCAAGTCCAGGAAGCACAGAGAGTACAACACATGATAAACCCAAGGAGAAACAGGCCGAGACACATAGTAATCAAGTTGACAAACAATAAAGACAAAGAAAAATTATTGAAAGCAACAAGGGAAAAATGACAAATAACATACAAGGGAACTCCCATAAGGTTAACAGCTGATTTCTCAGCAGAAACTCTAGAAGCCAGAAGGGAGTGACATGAAATATTTAAAGTGATGAAAAGGAAGAGCATACAACCAAGATTACTCTACCTGGCAAGGATCTCATTCAGATTCAATGAAGAAATCAAAAGCTTTACAGACAAACAAAAGCTAAGAGAATTCAGCTCCACAAAACCAGCTCTACAACAAATGCTAAAGGAACTTCTCTAAGTGGGAAACACAAGAGAAGAAAAGGACCTACAAAAACAAACCCATAACAATTAAGAAAATGGTTATAGGAACATAAATACCAATAATTACCTTAAACATGAATGAATTAAATGCTCCAACCAGAAGACACAGCCTCGTTGAATGCATACAAAAACAGAACCCATACATATGCAGTCTACAAGAGACCTACTTCAGACTTAGGGACACATACAGACTGAAAGTGAGGGGATGGAAAAAGATGTTCCATGAAAATGGAAATCAAAAGAAAGCTGGAGTAGCAATACTCATATCAGATAAAATAGACTTTAAAACAAAAACTGTTACAAGGACAAGGAAGGACACTACATAATGATAAAAGGATCAATCCAAGAAGAAGATATAACAATTATAAATATATATGCACCCAACATAGGAACACCTAAATACATAAAGCAACTGCTAACAGCTATAAAGAGGAAATTGATAGTAACACAATAATAGTGGGGGACTTTAACACCTCACTTACACCAATGGACAGATCATCCAAACAGAAAAATTAATAAGGAAACACAAGCTTTAAATGACACTATAGACCAGCTAGATTTAATTGATATTTTTAGGACATTCCATACAAAAACAGCAGGTTACACTTTCTTCTCAAGTGCATATGGAACATTCTCCAGGATAGATCACATCTTGGGTCACAAATCCAGCCTCAGTAAATTTAAGAAATTGAAAGTATATCAAGCATCTTTTCTGACCAAAATACTATGAGGCTAGAAATCAATTACAAGGAAAAAAACACAAACGAATGGAGGTTAAACAATACATTACTTAATAACCAAGAGATCACTGAAGAAATCAAAGAGGAAATCAAACAATACCTAGAGACAAATTACAATGAAAACACGATGATCCAAAACCTATGGGCTGCAGCAAAAGCGGTTCTAAGAGGGAAGTTTATAGCAATACAATCCTACCTCAAGAAACAAGAGAAATCACAAATAAGCAATCTAACCTTACACCTAAAGGAACTAGATAAAGAAGAACAAACAGAATACAAAGTTAATAGAAGGAAAGAAATCATAAAGAACAGAGCAGAAATAAATGAAATAGAAACAAAGAAAAGCAATAGCAAAGATCAGTAAAACTAAAAGTGGGTTCTTAGAGATGATAAACAAAATTGATAACCATTAGCCAGACTCGAGAAAAAGAGGGAGAGGACTCAAATCAATAAAATTAGAAATGAAAAAGGAGAAGTTACAACTGACACTGCAGAAATACAAAGCATCCCAAGAGACTACTACAAGCAACTCTATGCCAATAAAATAGACAACCTGGAAGAAATGGACAAATTCTTAGAAAAGTTTAACATTCCAAGACTGAACCAGGAAGAATTAGAAATTATGATCAGACCAATCACAAGTAATGAAATTGAAACTGTGATTAAAAATCTGCCAACAAACAAAAGTCCAGGGCCAGATGGCTTCACAGGTAAATTTGATCAAAACTTTAGAGAAGAGCTAACACCCATCCTTCTCAAACTCTTCCAAAATATTTCAGAGGAAGGAACACTCCCAAACTCATTCTATGAGGCCACCATCACTCTGATACAAAAACCAGACAAAGATACTACAAAAAAAGAGAAAATTACAGACAAATATCATGGTAAATATAAATTCAAAAATCCTCAACAAAATGCTACAGAATCCAACAACACATTAAAAGGATCATATACCATGATCAAGTGGGATTTCTTCCAGGGATGCAAGGATTCTTCAATATATGCAAATCAAACATATGATATTCCATATTAACAAACTGAAGAATAAAAGCCATATGATCATCTCAAGAGAGGCAGAAAAAGATTTTGACAAAATTCAACACCCATTTATGATAAAAACTCTCCGGAAAGTGGGCATAGAGGGAACCTACCTCAACATAACAATGGCCATATATGACAAACCCACAGCAAATATCATTCTCAATGGTGAAAAACTGAAAGCATTTCCTCAAGATCAGGAACAAGACAAGGATGTCCACTCTCACCACTCTTATTCAACATAGTTTTGGAAGTCCTAGACATGGCAATCAGAGAAGAAAAAGAAATAAAAGTAATACAAATTGGAAAAGAAGAAGTAAAACTCTCACTGTTTGCAGATGACATGATACTATACATAGAGAATCCTAAATATTCCACCAGAAAACTGCTAGAGCTAAGCAATGTATTAGGTAAAGTTGCAGGATACAAAATTAATGCACAGAAATCTCTTGCATTCCTATACACTACTTATGAAAAATCTGAAAGAGAAATTAAGGAAACACTCCCATTTACCATTGCAACCACAAGAATAAAATACCTAGGAATAAACGTACCTAGGGAGACAAAAGACCTGTATGCAGAAAACTATAAGACACTGATGAAAGAAACTAAAGATGATACAAACAGATGGAGAGATACACCATATTCTTAGATTGGAAGAATCAATGTTGTGAAAATGACTATACTACCCAAAGCAATTTACAGATTCAATGCAATTCCTATCAAATTACTGATGGCATTTTTTACAGAACTAGAACAAAAAAATCTTAAAATTTGTATGGAGACACAAAAGACCCCGAACAACAAAAGCAGTCTTGAGGGAAAAGAACAGAGCTACAGGAATCAGACCCCCTGACTTCAGGCTATACTACAAACCTACAGTAATCAAGACAATATGGTACTGGCACAAAAAGGGAAATATAGATCAACGGAACAGGATAGAAAGCCCAGAGATAAACCCAAGCATCTATGGTCAACTAATCTCTGACAAAGGAGGCAAGGATATACAATGGAGAAAAGACAGTCTCTTCAATAAGTCGTGCTGGGAAAACTGGATAGCTACATGTAAAAGAATGAAATTAGAACACTCCCTAACACCATACACAAAAATAAACTCAAATGGATTTGAGACCTAAATGTAAGACTGGATACTATAAAACTCTTAGAGGAAAATGTAGGAAGAACACTCTATGATATAAATCACAGCAAGATCTTTTCTGATCCATCTCCCAGAGTAATGGAAATAAAAACAAAAATAAATAAATGGGACCTAATGAAACTTAAAGCTTTTGCTCAGCAAAGGAAACTACAAACAAGACAGAATGGCAGCCCTCAGAATGGGAGAAAATATTTGCAAATGAATCAACAGACAAAGGATTAATCTCCAAAACATATAAACAGCTCATTCAACTCCATATTAAAAAAACAAACAACCCAATGCAAAAATGGTCACAAGACCTAAATAGACATTTCTCCAGTGAAGACATACAGATGGCCAAGAAGCACATGAAAAGCTGGTCAACATCACTAATTATTAGAGAAATGCAAATCAAAACTACAATGAGGTATCACCTCACACCAGTTAGAATGGGCATCATCAGAAAATCTACAAACAACAAATGCTGGAGAGGGTGTGGGGAAAAGAGAACCCTCTTGTACTGTTGTTGAGAATGTAAATTGATACAGTCACTATGGAGAACAGTATGGAGGTTCCTTAAAAAACTAAAAATAGAATTACCAAATGACCCAGCAATCCCACTACTGGACACATATCCAGAGAAAACCATAATTCAAAAAGACACATGCACCCCAATGTTCATTGCAGCACTATTTACAATAACTAGGTCACAGAAGCAACCTAACTGCCCATCGACAGGTGAATGGATAAAGAAGATGTGGTACATATATACAATGCAATATTACTCAGGTATAAAAAGGAATCAAATTGGATGATTTGCAGAGACGTGGATGGATTAGAGACTGTCATACAGAGTGAAATAAGTCAGAAAGAGAAAAACAAATATGGTATATTAATGCACATGTGTGGAACCTAGAAAAATGGTACAGATGAACCAGTTTCCAGGGCAGAAATAGAGACACAGGTGTAGAGAACAAACGTATGAACACCAGAGCGGGAAAGCAGTGGGGGAGTTGGTTGTGTGAGGAATTGGGAGATTGGGATTGACATATATACACTATTGTGTATAAAATGGATAACTAGTAAGAACCTGCTGTATAAATAAATAAATAAATAAAATTCAAAAATTCAAGAAAAAAGAAAATAAGGAAAATACCTTAGTTATATTGATCATAATTGTATAACATATTAAAATATATACATATTATATAAAAATTCATGGTCATGTTACTGAAAGAGTAACATCATCTTAATGAAAAAGCTCTATTTGCAAGGAAAATTCTATATTACCAAAACTGGCTTAAGAAAGTAAAATCTAGGGTCCCCGGAGGAAGATGGCGGAAGAGTAAGACGCGGAGATCACCTTCCTCCCCACAGATACATCAGAAATTCATCTACACGTGGAACAACTCCTACAGAACACCTATTGAACGCTGACAGAAGACCTCAGACCCCTCAAAAGGCAAGAAACTCCCCACATACCTGGGTAGGGCAAAAGAAAAAAAGAATAAACAGAGACAATAGGATAGGGACGGGACCTGCACCAGTGGGAGGGAGCCGTGAAGGAGGGAAGGTTTCTACACACTACAAGCCCCTTCGCGGGCGGAGACTGCAGGTGGCGGAGGGGGAAAGCTTCGGAGTAGCGGAGGAGAGCACAGCAACAGGGGTGTGGAGGGCAAAGCGGAGAGATTCCGGCACAGAGGATCGGTGCCCTCAGGCACTCACCAGCCCGAGAGGCTTGTCTGCTCGGCCGCCGTGGCGGGGGGGCTGGGAGCTGAGGCTCGGGTATCGGCTTTCAGTCAGAGCGCAGGGAGAGGACTGGGGCTGGCGGCAGGAAGAGAGCCTGAAGGGGTTAGTGCACCACGGCTAGCCCGGAGGGAGTCCGGGGAAAGGGTCTGGAGATGCCGAAGAGGCAAGAGACTTTTTTCCCTTTTGTTTCCTGGTGCGCGAGGAGAGGGCATTAAGAGGGCTGCTTAGGGAAGCGCTGGAGACAGGCGCGAGCCGCGGGTAAGGTGCGGACCTCGGAGACGGGTGTGGGCGGCCGCCGCCGCCGCAGACGCCGCCCGCGGCCCGCCGCCGCGGTCGCCGCGGCCCGCCGCCGCCGACGCCGACGCCGCCACCGCCGACGCGGCCCGCCAACGCCGACGCCGCGACCCGCCGCCGCCGCCGCCGCCGCCGACGCAGCCCGCCGCCGCCGCCGCTGCGGCCCGCCGCCGCCGCCGCCGCCGACGCGGCCCGCCGCCGACGCCGCTGCGGCCCGCCGCCGACGCCGCCGGCGCCGCCGCCCGCCGCCGACGCCGCCGACGCCGCGGCCCGCCGACACCGCGGCCCGCCGCCGCCGCCGCCGCCGCGGCCCGCCGCTGACGCCCGCCGCCGACGCCGCTGCCGACGCGGCCCACCGCCGCCGCTGCTGCGGCCCGCCGCCGCCGACGACGACGCCGCCGCCCGCCGCCGCCGACGCGGCCCGCCGCCGACGCCGACGCCCGCCGCCGCGGGGCCTGTGTGCGGGCGCGGGTCGCTGTCCGCCCCGCCTTCCGGGGGGCCTGTGCACCCCGCCACTGCCGGGGTCCCGAGACCCGGGGGCGGCTTTCCCGGTAAAGCGCACGGAGCGCCACGGGCTGCTGCAACGTCACGCCGGCCTCTGCCGCCGCAGGCCCGCCCCACACTGCCCGCCCCTCCCTCCCCTCTGCCTGAGTGAGCCAGAGCCCCCGAATCAGCGGCTCCTTTAAACCCGTCCTGTCTGAGCGAAGAACGGACGCCCTCCGGCGACCTACGCACAGAGGCGGGGCCGGGTCCAAGGCTGAGACCGGGAGCTGTGAGAGCAGAGACAGGGAAATCTCTCTGTGCAGTCTCGGAGGCAGCGGATTAAAGCTCCACGGTCCATTTGATGTGCCCTGCGTCTGTGGAGTGCATGAATGGACAGCGAATCATCCCAAATTGAGTAAGTGGACTTTGAGGACAAGATTTAAGACTTTCCCCCCTTTTCCTCTTTTTACAACGAATTATTCCAAATTGAGGAGGTGGACTTGGAGAGCAAGATTTTTGATTTTTCCCCCTGCTCTCTTTTTGTGAATGTGTATGTGTAATCTTCTGTGTAAGATTCTCTCTGTATAGCTTTGCTTCCACCATATGTCCCAGGGTTCTATCGGTCCGTTTTTTTTTTTTTTTTTCAATAATTACTTTCTAATTTTAATAACGCTACTATATTTCATACTTTATTCTAATTTACTTTACCTGCTCTTTCTTTTTTTCCTACCTTCCCTTCCTCCCTCCCTCCCTCCGCTCCTCCTTTCCTTCTTTCTTCTTTCCTCCCTCCCTCCCTCCCACCCTTCTTCTTTCCACTTTCTTTTTCTTTCCTTCCGCCCTCCCTCCCTCCTGTCTTTCTTTCTTTCTTTCCTTCCTCCCTCCCTCCCTCCCTTCTTCCATTCACTCTTCCTTTTGCTTTCATTCCTCCCTCCCTTCCTCCTTTCTTTCCTTCTTTCTTTCCATCCTTCCTCCCTCCCTCCTTTCTTTCTTCCTTCCTTCCTTCCTTTCTTCCCTTCTTCCTTTCTTTCCCTCTCTCTTTCTTTCTTCTACTAATTCTTTCTCTCTACCTTTTCTCCCTGTTATTCTGAGCCGGGTGGATGAAAGGCTCTTGGTGCTGCAGCCAGGAGCCAGTGCTGTGCCTCTGAAGTGGGAGAGCCAACTTCAGGACACGGGTCCAGAAGAGACCTCCCAGCTCCACATAATATCAAGCAGCGAAAATCTCCCAGAGATCTCCATCCCAACACCAGCACCCAGCTTCAGTCAACGACCAGCAAGCTACAGTGCTGGTCACCCTATGCAAAGCAACTAGCAAGACAGGAACACAACCCCACCCATTAGCAGAGAGGCTACCTAAAAACATAATAAGGCAGTAGGCACCCCAAAACACACCACCAGACGTGGACCTGTCCCCCAGAAAGACAAGATCGAGCCTCAACCACCAGAACACAGGCATTAGTCCCCCCCACCAGGAAGCCTACACAACCTACTGAAACAACCTTAGCCACTGGGGTCAGACACCAAAAACAACGGGAACTACGAATCTACAGCCTGCAAAAAGGAGACCCCAAACACAGTAACATAAGCAAAATGAGAAGACAGAAAAACACACAGCAGGTGAAGGAGCAAGATAAAAGCCTACCAGACCTAACAAATGAAGAGGTAATAGGCAGTCTACCTGAAAAAGAATTCAGAATAATGATAGTAAAGCTGATCGAAGATTCTATTTCCAAGATCCATAATCTTGGAAATAGAATAGACAAAATGCAAGAAACAGTTAACAAGGACCTAGAAGAACTAAAGATGAATCAAGCATCGATTAAAAACACAGTAAATGAAATGAAAAATACTCTAGATGGGATCAATAGCAGAATAACTGAGGCAGAAGAACGGATAAGTGAGGTGGAAGATAAAATAGTGGAAATAACTGATGCAGAGCAAAATAAAGAAAAAAGAATGAAAAGAACAGAGGACAGTCTCAGAGACCTCTGGGACAACATTAAACGCACCAACATTCGAATTATAGGGGTTCCAGAAGAAGAAGAGAAAAAGAAAGGGACTGAGAAAATATTTGAAGAGATTATAGTTGAAAACTTCCCCAATATGGGAAAGGAAATAGTTAATCAAGTCCAGGAGGCACAGAGAGTCCCATACAGAATAAATCCAAGGAGAAATACACCAAGACACATATTAATCAAACTGTCAAAAGTTAAACACAAAGAAATCATATTAAAAGCAGCAAGGCAAAAACAACAAATAACACACAAGGGAATCCCCATCAGGTTAACAGCTGATCTCTCAGCAGAAACTCTACAAGCCAGAAGGGAGTGGCAGGACATAATTAAAGTGATGAAGGAGAGAAACCTGCAACCAAGATTACTCTACCCAGCAAGGATCTCATTCAGATTTGATGGAGAAATTAAAAAGTTTACAGACAAGCAAAAGCTGAGAGAGTTCAGCACCACCAAACCAGCTCTACAACAAATGCTAAAGGAACTTCTCTAGGCAAGAAGCACAACAGAAGGAATATACCTACAATAACAACCCAAAGCAATTAAGGAAATGGGAATAGGAACATACATATCAATAATTACCTTAAATGTAAATGGACTAAATGCTCCCACCAAAAGACACAGAGTGGCTGAATGGATACAAAAACAAGACCCATATATATGCTGTCTACAAAAGACCCACTTCAGACCTCGAGACACATACAGATTGAAAGTAAGGGGATGGAAAAAGATATTCCATGCAAATGGAAATCAAAAGAAAGCTGGAGTAGCAATTCTCATATCAGACAAAATAGACTTTAAAATAAAGACTATTAGAAGAGACAAAGAAGGACACTACATAACGATAAAAGGATCGATCCAAGAAGAAGGTATAACAATTGTAAATATTTATGCACCCAACATAGGAGCACCTCAATACATATGGCAAATACTAACAGCCATAAAAGGGGAAATCGACAGTAACACAATCATAGTAGGGGACTTTAACACCCCACTTTCACCAATGGACAGATCATTCAAAATGAAAATAAATAAGGAAACACAAGCTTTAAATGATACATTAAACAAGATGGACTTAGTTGATATTTATAGGACATTCCATCCAAAAACAACAGAATACACATTTTTCTCAAGTGCTCATGGAACATTCTCCAGGATAGATCATATCTTGGGTCACAAATCAAGCCTTGGTAATTTTAAGAAAATTGAAATTGTATCAAGTATCTTTTCCGACCACAATGCTATGAGACTAGACATCAATTACAGGAAAAGATCTGTAAAAAATACAAACACATGGAGGCTAAACAATACACTACTCAATAACGAAGTGATCACTGAAGAAATCAAAGAGGAAATTAAAAAATACCTAGAAACAAATGACAATGGAGACACGACGACCCAAAACCTATGGGACGCAGCAAAAGCATTTCTAAGGGGGAAGTTTATAGCAATACAATCCCACCTTAAGAAACAGGAAACATTTCGAGTAAACAACCTGACCCTGCACCTAAAGCAATTAGAGAAAGAAGAACAAAAAACCCCCAAAGCTAGCAGAAGGAAAGAAATCATAAAGATCAGATCAGAAATAAATGAAAAAGAAATGAAGGAAACGATAGCAAAGATCAACCAAACTAAAAGCTGGTTCTTTGAGAAGATAAACAAAATTGACAAACCATTAGCCAGACTCATCAAGAAAAGAAGGGAGAAGACTCAAATCAATAGAATTAGAAATGAAAAAGGAGAAGTAACAACTGACACTGCAGAAATACAAAAGATCATGAGAGATTACTATAAGCAACTCTATGCCAATAAAATGGACAACCTGGAAGAAATGGACAAATTCTTAGAAATGCACAACCTGCCAAGACTGACTCAGGAAGAAATAGAAAATATGAATAGACCAATCACAAGCACTGAAATTGAAACTGTGATTAAAAATCTTCCATCAAACAAAAGCCCAGGACCAGATGGCTTCACAGGCGAATTCTATCAAGCATTTAGAGAAGAGCTAACACCTATCCTTCTCAAACTCTTCCAAACAATATCAGAGGAAGGAACACTCCCAAACTCATTCTACGAGACCACCATCACCTTGATACCAAAACCAGGCAAGGATGTCACAAAGAAAGAAAACTACAGGCCAATATCACTGATGAACATAGATGCAAAAATCCTCAATAAAATACTAGCAAACAGAATCCAACAGCATATTAAAAGGATCATACACCATGATCAAGTGGGGTTTATTCCAGGAATGCAAGGATTCTTCAATATACGCAAATCAATCAATGTGATACACCATATTAACAAGTTGAAGGAGAAAAACCATATGATCATCTCAATAGATGCAGAGAAAGCTTTCGACAAAATTCAACACCCATTTATGATAAAAACCCTGCAGAAAGTAGGCATAGAGGGATCTTTCCTCAACATAATAAAGGCCATATATGACAAACCCACAGCCAACATCGTCCTCAATGGTGAAAAACTGAAACCATTTCCACTAAGATCAGGAACAAGACAAGGTTGCCCACTCTCACCACTCTTATTCAACATAGTTTTGGAAGTTTTAGCCACAGCAATCAGAGAAGAAAAGGAAATAAAAGGAATCCAAATTGGAAAAGAAGAAGTAAAGCTGTCACTGTTTGCAGATGACATGATACTGTACATAGAGAATCCTAAAGATGCTACCGAAAAACTACTAGAGCTAATCAATGAATTTGGTAAAGTAGCAGGATACAAAATTAATGTACAGAAATCTCTGGCATTCCTGTACACTAATGATGAAAAATCTGAAAATGAAATCAAGAAAACACTCCCATTTACCATCGCAACAAAAAGAATAAAATATCTAGGAATAAACCTACCTAAGGAGACAAAAGACCTGTATGCAGAAAATTATAAGACACTGATGAAAGAAATTAAAGAAGATACAAATAGATGGAGAGATATACCATGCTCCTGGATTGGAAGAATCAATATTGTGAAAATGACTGTACTACCCAAAGCAATCTACAGATTCAATGCAATCCCTATCAAACTACCACTGGCATTTTTCACAGAACTAGAACAAAAAATTTCAAAATTTGTTTGGAAAAACAAAAGACCCCGAATAGCCAAAGCAATCTTGAGAACGAAAAACGGAGCTGGAGGAATCAGGCTCCCTGACTTCAGACTATACTACAAAGCTACAGTAATTAAGACAGTGTGGTACTGGCATAAAAACAGAAAGATAGATCAGTGGATCAGGATAGAAAGCCCAGAGATAAACCCATGCACATATGGCCAACTTATCTTTGATAAAGGAGGCAGGAATGTACAGTGGAGAAAGGACAGCCTCTTCAATAAGTGGTGCTGGGAAAACTGGACAAGGACATGTAAAAGTTTGAGATTAGATCATTCCCTAACACCATACACAAAAATAAGCTCAAAATGGATTAAAGACCTAAATGTAAGGCCAGAAACTATCAAACTCTTAGAGGAAAACATAGGTAGAACACTCTATGACATAAATCACAGCAAGATCCTTTTGGACCCACCTCCTAGAGAAATGGAAATAAAAACAAAGATAAACAAATGGGACCTAATGAAACTTCAAAGCTTTTGCACAGCAAAGGAAACCATAAACAAGACCAAAAGACAACCCTCAGAATGGGAGAAAATATTTGCAAATGAAGCAACTGACAAAGGATTAATCTCCAAAATTTATAAACAGCTCATGCAGCTCAATAGCAAAAAAACAAACAACCCAATCCAAAAATGGGCAGAAGACTTAAATAGGCATTTCTCCAAAGAAGATATACAGACTGCCAACAAACACATGAAAGAATGCTCAACATCATTAATCATCAGAGAAATGCAAATCAAAACTACAATGAGATATCATCTCACACCGGTCAGAATGGCCATCATCAAGAAATCTAGAAACAATAAATGCTGGAGAGGGTGTGGAGAAAAGGGAACACTCTTGCACTGCTGGTGGGAATGTGAATTGGTACAGCCACTATGGAGAACAGTATGGAGGTTCCTTAAAAAACTAAAAATAGAACTACCATATGACCCAGCAATCCCACTACTAGGCATATACCCTGAGGAAACCATAATTCAAAAAGAGACATGTACCAAAATGTTCATTGCAGCTCTATTCACAATAGCCCGGAGCTGGAAACAACCTAAGTGTCCATCATCGGATGAATGGATAAAGAAGATGTGGCACATATATACAATGGAATATTACTCAGCCATAAAAAGAAACGAAACTGAGCTATTTGTAATGAGGTGGATAGACCTAGAGTCTGTCATACAGAGTGAAGTAAGTCAGAAAGAGAAAGACAAATACCGTATGCTAACACACATATACGGAATTAAAAAAAAAAATGGCATGAAGAACCTAGGGGTAAAACGGGAATAAAGACACAGACCTACTAGAGAATGGACTTGAGGATATGGGGAGGGGGAAGGGTAAGCTGTGACAAAGCGAAAGAGAGGCATGGACATATATACACTACCAAACGTGGGGTAGATAGATGGTGGGAAGCGGCCGCATGGCACAGGGAGATCAGCTCGGTGCTTTGTGACCGCCTGGCGGGGTGGGATGGGGAGGGTGGGAGGGAGGGAGATGCATGAGGGAAGGGATGTGGGAACAGATGTATGTGTATGACTGATTCACTTTGTTATAAAGCAGAAACTAATAAAAAAAATTGTGTAAAAAAAAAAAAAGAAAGTAAAATCTAAGTAGATCAATAGAGCAATATGAATTAACAAATTTGTGGAATAACACCACCTATGATAACGACCATATGTAGATGTGGTACAGAATATTTCCACCAAACTTTAAAAAAACGCATTTCCTGTGATGTTGAAACTATTTCAAGGCACTGGAAAAAAAGTTATCTAATTTATTCAGTGAGGAAAGCAGAAGCAATATCCTAAAAAGAGAACACAGAAAACTACAGGCCAATATGAGGTACCCGTACCATCATGGCTCTTCTACTTTTGGTATAATGAACTGTGTGTCATGTTTTTATATTTAAAAAACTACTTGGATTTTGACTGACATTTTATTTAAAATGATAGATTGACCTTTGAATAACAATTTACCTGAATTACTTGAATATCAAAATAAACATTGTGACAAAAATATCAAGGCAAGAGGAATTTTAGAAGAAAAATGTATATATATATATATATGTGTGTGTGTGCATGTGTATACATATTATTCCAAAAATATGTATTTGTATCTTAATCGTTTGATGTTAATGTGACCACTGAGTCCATTTGCTTAAAACAGACTTTTCACACCAGGAAGGATGGAAGACTGAACACTTAAAAGATTCACTTTTAACACCAATCCTGTGTCTGTCCAGGGATTCTTGGTAAAAAACATCCTTGAAATCTCAGGAGCTTCCAGTGGTACAGATTTCTTTCTCACTTATCCTCTCAGCACGTTGTAAGTTGGCTGAGGCTCTGTTCCATGCAATCTTCACTCTGTATCCCAGATTGATGGAGCATCAAGTTTCTGTATCATGGCTGGTGTAGTGGGTTGAATCGTGTTTTCCAAAATTCATGTCCACCTGGAACCTCAGAATGTGACCTCAGAATTTCCATTCCTCAGAATGGAAATAGGGCCTTTGCAGATGAAACTAGTTAAGAATACTGAGATAAAATCATCCTGGATTTAGTCTGGGCCCTAAATTCAATTCCTGGTGCCCTTATAAGCAGAGGAGAGAACACATAGACACAGAGATGATGATGTGACAATGGAGGCAGATCTTGGAGTGACGCGTCTATGAGCAAAAATTGCCAAGGATTGCCAACAACCACCAGGAGCTAAGCAATAAGCATGAATGGAATGGTTTATCCGTTAGAGTCTCCAGAAGAAATGAACCCTGCTGACTCCTTGACTTTGTATTTCTGGCCCCCTAAACTGTGAGATAATAAATTCCTCTTGTTTTAAGCCACCCATTCTGTAGTAATTTGTTATGGCAGCCCTAGGAAATGTAAATGGTGGGTGACTGAGTCCATGGGAAAGAGAGTTCTGGAGTGTCTCACTTTGGCATTAAATGTTAAGCTGGAAGTGGCATGTCTCCTTCCCACTCATAACTTACAAACCAAAACTATTCACACAGCCCCATGCAAGCTAAAGTGAGTCAGGAATTGTAATCCTATCAGGTGCTGAAAAACAGGGAACCAGAAGTATTTGGCAATGATGCTAATGGCCACCCCTGAGCCCACTGTACTACTTTGTTTTCAGAGGCACAAGTACAGAAGAAGAAAAAAAAAACTTTGCAAATGTATGCTGATGAAAATAGATGGCATTCAAATGCTCTTCTGTTACATAGAGATATTTTGCCCCCAAAATTTCCAAAGTGATGTTCCATATATTCTTTTTGACAGTTATATCAAATTTGAATTCTAAAACCCCTGTTAAAATCTGACAATGACTCAACATTAGTAAGAAAAGTCTTCCTCATAACCTTCTAAATGGCATTTTCAGGAACAACATCAGGAAAATATTGCCTGAATTTATCCTGCAGAGATTGGATTTGGATATTCTCTTTGAAATAGCTTTTAAGAGACTTGTCTTTGTAAGCTTCATTAAGACAAGAAAATGATGAGGCATTTTAAGAGACAATTTGCTGGATTCTGACTCTGTATGTTCAAGGTAAATCATAAAGATAAATAATGCTTGTGTTTCAGATATAATGTACTCAAAACTTCAATTTTGAAGTTTTCAACAGAAAACTGTACCAAGCTTTGCTGAAAGTTATACTTTTTTCATAATTGAGGGACTTAGTCTTCAACTTAGCACTTCCTGGTTTTAGGAAACAAAAGGGAAAATGTGTTTCAACTTTTAAATCCAGCAGCCAGGCTGTCTCCTGTTGACAACTGAAGAACCTCAGTACAAGACAAAATGCTTCATGAGTGCATTCAGATCTTCAGAGAGCAAGGCAAATATCTGGTTTGCAGTGAACATTTCTTCACCTAATTGACACCCCTATAATGTGGTTAAGGTCTATGGGTTACTGGTCTGTTTTGTAAGTCAGTGCATAGAGGTGGTGAGGGAGGTGGGCCTAGCAAAGGGTGAGATTCACCCCCTCCAGGGGACCCACAGCCACCCCTTCCACCAGACCCCAACAAGCAGCTGATCTGTGCTGGCCTGTCCTAGTGAGCTGTTCGAATTTTGAGTTTTATCCGCAATGTAGGCCAAGTCAGTGACCTTGTGGTTGAAAAGAAATGGAAGATAAGGAAAACTGTGACTGATTCCATTTGGTCCTCCTGCAAGAGGCTGGGGTGGCAATTGCAGAGAGGAAATACAGCAAGAAAAGCTTCTCAGAGATTAAGAACAGCTAGAATTGGTAGAAGTCCTAGGCTGGGAGAAAGCTCTGAGTCACTTTAGTGAAAAGAAGCCGAGCCCTCAAGGTGGGTGGTTATGTGCATTACATCTTCGGATCTGAGTTAGTCAGCCTTCTGTAGTTTCCTTTACAAATCAAATGAGAATTGACTCACCCTTTACCTCTTTAAATAGTTGTAGCCTACTTTTCTCCTGTAATCTTGGAAAATAAAAAAAGGAGGGGAAATAAATGTCGTAGCACAACACTGTCACCAAAATGGTGGTTGCCTCAAGGCAGGTGAGCAGGCAGGGATGGCTCTTTCAGATCACTGGTCATGGCAGGTCTGAGAGCTTCAAGCCAGACTTCGTCCAGCAGCAAAGCCAGCTGGCACTGGAGCCTGAGCAAGCTTAATACTAGATGAAGCTGAGGATTTGAGGCTGGAGTGCATGCTTACAGCTGCACTTTTTCTGGACATGTATCTTCAGTCTGACAATGCTATTGTTTTATGCTGAGTAACAGAAGCCACAAAGCAGCCACAGCATTATGTCCTCTCAGCAACTGGCCCCAGTCTCTTCTGCCCCATTTTCTATACCACACCAGCTTGTCATCACAGGGAGCTCTTTACCCAGCACAATGAAATTTCAGCTACCACCAGCCAGAAGCTACAGCCAGTCTGGCCGACTGTCACAAGCAGGACCTCGGGCACTGGCACTATCGGTGACAGCAAACAATTCCCCGGTAAGAGATGGAAACTCCCCTCTGCAAATCTTCTTGAGCTTGTGCAAATGGCACTTCAAAGATGTCTCCATGCACTTGGAGTCCATGAGCCAGTGGCGTTATGCAAAGGCGCTTAAACATTTCAGGGCTCATTTCTCTGTCCATGTCTAATTCTGGAACAGGAACCCATGCTGATGCCCAAGAGGCACTGATGCTGGCAACTGTTTCTCTGAATTTTCCTTCATTGGAGAATGTCATTATTGCACTTGCATGAAGGAAGGATAGTTTCACTGAGCATAGCCTTCTGAGTTAATTTTTTTTTTCTCCCATCACTTTTACTGAGTCCAAGCTAACACTGCTCGCCACACAACAGGCGGATGAGTGGAGAGACAACGTGTTGGGGCAAGGAATATTGACTTTATTCTGAAAGCCAGGAAACTGAGAAGATGGCAGATTAGTGTCCTAAAAAAAATCTTAACTCAGAACAAAATTCAGCTTTCTTTTATGTTAAGGGAAAGGGGAAGCAGGAGGGTTCAAGATTAAATGGTAAAGCTCAGTGCAGACTTCTTGGAGCTACCAGGCCTTCAAGGGAAGCATAACATTTCCTTGTTCTTCTTGCTTGTGTAGGCTGGATCGCAAATCTGCAAAAAATTCAAATTGTTAGCAGTTATTTTTACTCTGTCATTCTTAGCTCTGCTTATTAGTAAGGTTTCTGGGATGAAAGCAAACTTGTCTATAACAAGTAGTAACCATAACTAGCTCAGGACCATGGGATGGGAACTTTCTTCAGGGAACTCACTTCAGGGAACTTAATGAGCTATTTGGGCACAAGCAGCATTTCTCTAATAGTTAACTCTTTAAGTGCAGGGTTAGAGTAATAAAGTACATAATATAAAGAATGAGAGAGGCAGTTCCAACATGGTGTTAGTTCTGTTCTTCCTCTGTTACAGCACTTTAACGTGTGGAACTTCCTTCTTGTCTCTATGGTTTCTGATTTGGAAACTGAACTCATTCGCATCATTGCTTCCCTATAAGTAATATCATTGCTTTCTAGATTTTATTCCATTTTAGTTTGTTTGTTTTTAGTTTTTAGCAGCTTGATTGCCTGAGCATGAATTTATTTCTTTTCTCCTCCACCTGGTTGGGCTTCACTGAGCTTCTCGAATTTATAGGTCTTTGCCAAATTTGGGTAGTTTTGAGCCATATTTCTTCAAATATTTTTTCAGCACCACACTCTTCACTCTTTCTCTTCTTCTTCTGAAACTCTGACTAAAATCTTAAAATTTTTTAAATTGTCCCACAAGCATCTGGATGACCTGTCCACATTTTTAAATTATTTATATCTCTATTATTCACTTAGAATAATTTCTATTGATGTAGCTTCAAGCTCAGTGACTGTATCTTCTCTCATCTACATTCTGCTTTGGAGTATATCCAGTGAATTTCTCTTTTTTGGGTGGAGGGATAATTACTTTTTTCATTTCTGAAATTTCTTATTGGTTCTTCATTTCTTCTCTTTACTGAAACTTGCTTTCTTTTCATTCTTTTGAAAACTGAACAGATACGAGAACCACAGCAGAAAATGGGTCAAAATTTGCAACCTAAACTTAAATTAACCACAACAGTTGCTTGCTAAAACAAAAATATCAATATTTTTCATAAGATTTGTACAAAACCCAAAATCTCATAACATAATCAAAATGTCTGGAATATGATAGAAAATTGCTTGACAAATGAAGAATCATAGAAGTCTCAACTCACATGAGAAGAGGTAATAATTAAGAGACACCAAAGCCAAGATGTTAAAGATGTGAGAATTATCTGACAATGACTTGGATACATGTTATAGCAATGCTCCAACAAGTAAGGTCAAAATCTCTTCAAAAGAATGTACTCCCATGAGTACAAAAAGAATGATCTGTGCAATGAGTGTTCAGTCTGGGACCTGGATGGTGCTCTATCTGTTATTTAGGTCCTCAGTGTCTTTGGTAGGCTTATTAGAATTAGACCCAGGCATGACAACTTCAGCTGCACCCAAGAGTTCATCAACAGTTTTATGAAATCACCTTCCCAAGTTTCTTCCTCTCTGTGATATCCCAGTACTTCCCACTTACCGACGGAATCCTTTTCAGTCCTCCAGCCAGTATTTACCCTAACCTTCCACACACATCTGCAACTGCGACTCTGCCTGTGAACAAGCAGTGGGAGACCTGAAGAAAAAAGCATTAAATTTACCTGCAGTTTGGCAGTACTTTGAATTCTTGTATTCCTCCCCAATCCATCTGCTACTGTTTACTTCTCAAAGTCATCAAATAGCCTCTCCATGCCTTTTGTCCTGGTTTTGTATCTGTATTCATTGGTAGAGACAGAATGGACTGTGCTTACTCCATCTAACTCATAGCCAACACATGAAACTTATTTTTAAATAAAATAAATGTATGGTTTCAGAAAGAATGTATTTACATATGCAAGATATGCAATAGAAATGACAGTATAAATTATACTGAACACATTGGAAAACAATTCAAGTAACTAACATGTATCCTACACTGCTCACTCTGAATTCTTTCTTACTCTATCTTCTAAGTATGCCTGCCAGCTATGATAACTCAAAGAGAGATATGCTCTTTGTAATTTGCATTATACAAGCAAGAAATTTATTTTTCATTTTTCAGACATAAAATTATGTTAAAATATTAAATATTCTCTTTCAAGCCATACCTGCCCCTAATGTTCTGCTGTGCCCTTTTCACTTCATCTCCCAATTCAGAATTGCTGTCCTAACATATACTGACTGTGTGCAGGTTGCAAATAGCTTCAAAGTATATATTGGTTGAATAATTGGTGTTTGTGGACCAGGTACTGAACAAGTAAACGCAACTTGAAAATTAAAATGTGCTTCACAGAATCTACCGTGTAGGTGTTCTGCATAAGAATACTTGAGAATCTTCTCTAAATAAAATTTCAGATCATATTGAAAGTATTGGGTGTACAAAGTTGTGCTTATAAAGTAAAAAAATTACCCCAAATGGTTCCTTTTTCACATTTCATATGGTAGCACAATAAATTACTGGTGGAAAACAAGATCATTCCCAAGAGTTTAATCTGTTCTAAGAATCCATTCTCCTATTCCTATCTCTGCCTGGTGAAATATTTCTCACCCTTTAAGTTCAAGTTGGATATTACCTTCACACTAAGTCCTTCATTGATATCCCCAAAGTCACTTGTTCTCTTTTCTGTGTTCTTACAGCACTTTGTTCATGCCAAACGTTTTTATGCTGTCTGATATTTTATATAGCTTTGTCTTTTAGACAGGTGTCAGCTTCTTGATGGCATTGACCTAGGACTATTTCATTTTTCTATCCCCATCCTCAATTGCTGGTGAGATCAGGGTATGTATCTTTTTAAATAAAGCTCCAAAGGTGCTTTGCACAGCCACATGAGATATGAGATATCTTTATCTTTATATGAGATAAAGAATTTCTAGAATAAAAACTCTTTCTATGAAAATTGAAAACATTGACTAACAAACCAGATGTAAATTCAGCAGAAGAGAGCACTTGAGATATGAGTTATCATTAGTTCTTATCCTTTTTTATGATCTTCTTGTCATTATTTACCAAATAGATTTTACCACCAGCAAGATACCTCACTTAGGAGCTGTAATCGCCCTGGGCTCTCTGGGTAGCATAAAAAAGGTGAGGGTCTGTCAGATCAACACAAATGTAAAGGCAATTTACTAGCTTCATGATGCCCACCAGTTTCATGGGAGCAATCAGTGTAATATCTCAAATATACTTTGAAAAGTATGTTTTTTTTGTCAAATTTATATGGTTAAAAAATATCTTTTTCCCATTGTACAATTGGTTCCAGTCATCTCTCAGTTCAACCATCTTTCATTTTCATAACAAGCATCCCTTTTCAGGGAGAAAGAGCATTTTCCAGAGGGACAGAATGAGTATTTCAAACAAATAACACCCTCAAGCAGAGATACTTCTGATCTGAAGTGATCAAGATAAGAGGTCTGAAATTTATCACTTGATAGTTTGAAGTGAATTTGTTCAGAAATAAAGAACTATCAATGACTTCTGAGTAGAAAGGAAGGAAATTAATATTTATTATCTGCTAAGTGCCAATCAATGTGTTTTCAGACCTGACATCTTTTGTAATGTTCTTTTGTAACCAACTCTGTTCTTATGACTTTAAGGTCAAAGGTCTTTCAGGGCTTCCCCTTATGGCTTTAGGGCATCTGAAGTTTCAAAGGCACCAAAGCCTCGCTGTTTTATTTTCTTCTATGGCCACAGCTTGCACTGTCCTAATGAAAATCAATTATTTCATATTTAGACCTTCCTAACTAATCAGAGGCTGTTACACTCCAATAGGTTGAGACAGTACTTGCTAAAGTGTGACTCCAGACCACTGCCACCAGCAGTGAGTGTTTGAGATAATGATTGATAAGTGTCACTTTAGCCACATTAATGCAAAATCTCTAAAAATCAAGGATCTATATCTTCACAAACACTTAGCTAATTCTTGAGTACTATTAAGTGGAAAATAAATGATTTGGATGTTCATATAAGCACAATTCATTAAGGACAAGATCTTCAGTGAGATGTCTAAGGAGTCCCTTACTAAATATGCCCTGAAAAGTGGATGCTCAGACCCATGGCCAACCCTCATGCCATTTATCTTTATAATCACAGTGTTTTAAGTTCATATATATATATATATATATATATATATATATATATTCCCAAGTATTCCATTCCTTTAAACTAATCAATTGATTAATAATTGTTTAATTTCTATTCAGCAGTGATTGGTTCAACTCACATCAAATAATGTCTATTTGTAACTATAAAAGACAGACCTGAACTCTAATACTTATATCACTTATTTTATTTATTGGATCAACAAACCTATTAGGTTTCTTACCACATTTGATTACACCTATCACACAACTTTCAATAAATTTAGGAATACATACATACATATATATATATTCACATATTTGTTGTGACTTTTGTAGAGAACAAACCCACAATGTCATCTCAAGCCACAAGTTTTTCTTGTAAACAAGACTGGCAATTTTACCTTCTGTTATCACTCTTGAACCCTGATGCTGTTCTATGAAAACAAGTGATAGGTATACATTCCCCAAGACTCATAGAGCACAGAAGCTTCTGACTATTAGAGTGGTGGATAGGGCCTGGGTGTAGTATCCTAAGGAGGTGGACAAAATGCTCTCCCAGTGTAAACAACAGGGCAGATATAGGAGAAAATAACCAAAGAGGGAATTCAAGAAATGTGATACCTCATTCCTTGGGAAAAGGAGGAAGTCAGGATGTATGACCTTTGAGTCAGATGAGGCTTTCTTCTGTTTACTACATACATAGGTTATCTTTTCCCATCCTTCCATTTTCAACTGATTTGTGTCTTTTGATCTAAAGGGGGGCTCTTGTAAGCAGCATATAGTTGGATAATGGTTTTTATTTTTGAATTCATTTTACTAATCTTTGCCTTTAATTGGTAAACTTAATCCCTTCACATTTAAAGTGATTATTGAGAATAAAAGACATATTTTTGCCATTGTGCTTTTACATATATATACATATATGTATACATATACATATATCTTTTACATATATTATATATATATGTGTGTGTATATATCTATATCTATATCTATATCTATCTATATCTATATATCTATCTATCTATCTATCTATATATATATAGATAGATAGATAGATAGATAGATATCTTTTGGGTTCCTCAATTCCTCCAGTACTGCCTTCTTTTATGTTTGTTTTTTTCTAGTTACCATTTTGATTCCCTTTTAATTTCCCTTTCTGTATATCTTTAATTAGTTTCTTAATGGTTACCAAGGAGATTACATTTAAAATCCTAAATTTATAGCAATCCAGTTTGAATTGATAACAATTTAGCTTCAATAGCATCCAATTAATCCTGCACCTATTTAACTTCATTCTCTTTTATGGAGTTACTGTCACAAATTATATCTTTATACATTGTATGCTTAGTAACTAAGATTTATAAATATTGTTTTATGCATTTGTCTTTTAAATCATATAGGAAACAAAAGAGGAGTTCCATACCAAAATACAGTAATATGGGACTTTACATTTACTTGTGTAGTTATCTTTACTAATGATCCTTATTTCTGTCTATGGCTTCAAGTTACCATCTACTGAAGAACTCCTTTTAGCATTTTCTTTTCTTTTCCTTTAGCACTTATAGGACAAGTCTACAAGCAGTGAACTTCCTTAGTTTTTGTTGTTATGGTTATTGATAATAAGAGGCTGTTATCTTTTTTAGGATTCTATGTATGTAAAAAGTCACTTTGTTCTTGTTGCTTTCAAGATTTTCTGTCTTTTTATAGTTTGATTATAACATGTCTCAGTATAGATCTCTTTTTCAAGTTTATTCTGCTTGGAGTTTTTTGAGATACTGGAATGTGTAGGTTCATGTTTTTCATCAAATTTGAGATGTTTTTAGCCATCATTTCTTTGATTCTCTCTTTTTTCTCTGGGACTCCAATAACATGTATGCTGGTCAGCTTGACAATGCCCTATAAGTTCTGTTCTCCTTTCTTCATTATTTTCTCTTTCTGCTCATCACAATGCTGATTCTTTCCTGTTCCAGTTTGATTCTGCTATTATACCCCCTACTGGATTTTTATTTCAGGTATTGTACTTTTCAGCTCCAGAATTTCTACTTAGTTTCAATCTCTTTATTGATATTCCCTACTTATTCATACACCATTTTCCTGATTTCTTTTAGTTCTTTGGTCATGGTTTTCTTCAGCTCTTTGAGTGTATTTAAGACAGCTAATTTAAAGTCTTTGTCTATTAAATCCAATATCTGGGCTTCTTCGTTGATGGTTTTTGTCAATATCTTTCTTATTTGCCTATGAATAAACTATGCTTTCCTGTTGCTTTGTATACTTTGTAATTTTTTGTTGAGAACTGGACATTTTAAATATTATAATGTGGTAAATCTGGAAATCAAATTCTTCTCTCTCTCCAGTAATTGCTGTTGTTGCTTAATGAAGACCTTCGCCATCCCTTTGTTTATTGATTTCTTCCAAATTATTTTTTCAGAGACTATATTCCTTGCCATGTGTGACCATTGAAGTCTCTGTTCTGTTATCTACACAGTCAGCCAATGACCTGACAGAAACTTCCTTAAATGCCAATAATAAAGTAAGAAAAAAAGATTTTATATCTCTAAGTACCCTCAACTGACAGTGTTTGGAAGCTGCTTCTGTCTGTGATAATTCAAATAATCGTCAGGTCCTGTGCTAGCCCCTCAGCAATCTATCAGGCTGATCAAAACCTTACTTTTTGGAGGACAAGGGCACTATCACCCACCCTGGCACCAGCAAGCAACTCCAGAGTTGTGTACCACCATTCTCAGAGCTACCTGCTATAGTTACTACCTTTATAGTCACTATATAAAATACCAAAATTTGCCAAAATTTACCAGCCTCTTTCTTCACCAGGCACTACCATGACTGCTGCAAGAATCTGACTCAACTCTGAAATAATTGATTCTGACAGTTTTTGGCAACTCAATAATTGTTTTAGTGGGGTGACCAAACCCTGGAACTTCCTATTCCACCATCTTCCATGACATCACCATGTCTTGAATTTTTGAGCATTAAATGCATTACCTATTCAAAGTATAGAAGAAAGAAGGAAAGGAAGGAAACCAAAGGAAGGGAGGAAAAAAGGAACAGAAGAATTTTTCATTGTTCACTATAGCTTTCAATGTGAGTGAGTGCCTTAGCCTAACTTAACCAAGTGCTTATTTCAGCATCCCAGACATTACAGGGTAAGTGCAGAATTCTCGAATCAAATCTCACAAAAATGAGAAAATGCTGACACCTGAGCTACAGAACAAAAGGTGACTGACATGGGTGCTTGGATTACTTTGTTAGAATTTCTGCCACATGAACATTTGCTGTCCTGTGTCAGCGTCACATTGAAAAAATCATGCAATTGTTGGAACAGTTGTATTGTTATAATTATATATTCATTTGCATTTTTCTGGAATTACTTTGCTTTCTCACAGTAACTGTTCACTATGATATAATTTACAACGCTGATTTTCTATCAGCTTCATTAGGTGTTCTGGTCCCTTTGTTGAAAGGACATTTTTTCTTAGTCTGTGTGACTATATTGTCCTAAAGGACTGATGTTGGTGAAGGGCTTTGCGATCGCATTCTCTTTTTCATATCCACTGCCTTTATAGTTGATTTTTTTTTAAGTCAAAAGAAAAATATCAAATTCCCCAGACCAAAATGATTAATACAGAGAACTAATTACCTGATACCTTAAAAATATATATGGTATTTGTGGGGGGAAGGAAAAAAAACCTTCGAAACTGTTCTAAGGAAAACAGCTTCAAATTGCATTTATTAAGCATTATGCTGAGCCCAGCAGGAGATTTCCTTCTACAGAGGTACAGACAACTGTGAGAGATATGGTTAGGCATGCTGCAGAATGCACAGGTCTTCAAAGGAAGTTCTGACCTACTTTGTTTCTGCCTTGTCTTGTACTGGTTCTTGCTGCTGTGGCTTTCTAAGTCAAGTGGAATCAGTTATTGCCGCATTTTTTGGTGACCAGTCAGCCCACTCATGAAGCACAAGGCAGAAGCTTGTAATCTCCTGCCAATAATTAGGAGCATTATTATAAGCATTTCATTGGGAGTTGAAGGAGATTTCTGTTTTCATTACTTCAGTGTTTGCCTCCTGTAGATAAATGACTTTATTTAAGAATGGGGGGGGCAGTGTAACATTTTAAAATATCTATCAAGGACATCATTTTAAGTAGTAGATAGTGATTTCTAAATATACACCTGAGAGATCTCATAGGAAGCTACTTATTACTAAGAACCTCAGGGAACATTTTCTGCCATAACCTAATGAAGTTGATCCTAAAGAAGCTGCCCCCAAATCAGGAACTTCATTGTTTGTCACATGCAATATGCATTGTGCCCCACTATTAGCTAATTCCATGTATAGACTTCCAGTTTACCTAGAATATGAAGCTAAAGGGAGAGTAGAAAAGTCTAAGACTCAACTGCATGACAAGAGAAAATTTAAAAGACCAGTTTGATCCTGAAAAAAATGCAGAAAGGCCATACAAAGCTTAAAGAGACTTTTTTTTGCATTCCGTTTCTCTCTGCCTTAGTCTTAGGTCCATATTCTTTGATTTAACAAGAATATTTGGTTTTGTTCATTGGTTAATTCATTCATGCAATCATTGTGTGGAACTATCTACCCAATGTCCAGGGAATTTGTTGCTCTTCTCATCTTCCTCTTGCATGCCCATCCACTAGTCAGTAGGTATGACTTTTAATTAAATGTCCAATATGATTTAAAACATAACCTAAACTGATAAGTGAAACAATTGCTTTAGGCAAAATGCAAGCTCTTCTTTGGATGACAATGTTTTATCTCTTAGGAATCCCCCCTCCCTTTGCTTCTCTCCCAAAAAGGTCATCTATTTATATATGTTGTAAAATCCTGGTCGACCCTTTTTGCATCATTGGAGGGAGGGACTTTCTGGTTTAGGCCCGTGTTTAAGTTTGATATCCTCTAGTCTCTGAGACACTGCCCTTTACCCACATGGCTTCTGCTTGTCCCAATACCTCTGTGAGATAAAGTCTATTGTTTATCTATTCTCTGATGCTTCAAACCATTTTTGCCATGCATGCCTGGCTAACCTCTCCTGACCCTGGCTCCTTGGATACTATGGATCTATATGAAGTCCTACTTTGACTTCCAATTGTTTCTGCCTAGAGAAATCTGTTCTTCACTTTTCACTACATAGTATTCTTTGCCACGAATACTATACTCTGCTGGCAAGCTCCTTGACTATTTTGGAGCCCTATATAGGATTTAGGGAAGCAAGGGGCTGCCAGGGAAACAAGCACCTCAGGATTCCTCCTTTTCTGGAAACATTATATTTTCAAGTTAACTTTGCAGTGACAATGTCATTGCAAGGTACACTTTTACTTCAGTCCTAAATGGGGAGTGGGCAAGATTTCCTTGCTGTCAGATAAGAGAGGAGATAAGATAAGAGAGGAGAAACTGGAAGAAATTTCTGTGGGTTCCCCTGCTTCCCTCTCTCCAGCTCTTTCTTTCCTTTCCCACACCAATTAGCCAGAAAAGGGCCTGAATTTCTTCTTCCTCCTCCTGTCTGGACCTGACCTGTAAAAATTACGAACCAGGTCTCCAAATCTGACCCTTGATAAAAAAAGGAAACTAGCAATACTCCAAGCAATCCTTTCTAAACACAGAAACCGGGTTCACAAGATTAGTTGGAAATTTTGTTTTAAATGTCAATGAATAGGAGTTTCATTTCTGATAATGGTAAAATAGCTTGTAGCAGATCAAATCTTCCAAAAAGAACAACTAGACCATCTGGATTCAAAAAACAAACAAACCAAAACCAAAACCAAAACAAACAAACAAACAAAAACCAAGAAATTCTTTTGATGACTTCAAGGAGATAGCAAGATAGCCAGGATTTAAAGGAGCAAAATCATGGATAAATACTCATTGCAGTAACCTGACATTCTATGGCCTTTTCCCTTAAAACATTCACCAATTCCTGATTTGAGAGAGACTGGAAAGTCACAGAAAGAGAATATGAAGAGGTTGAGATTATATGCAGAACTTTAGGCAATTACATGGGACCTAGATAAAAACTGGATTTCAGGGCTAACAATAACAAAAACTTAAGAGCCAACATTCCATGGAGAAGAAAAGTGTAGAGAAGTGAGCCAGGCAGTCTGAACTGATTTTCTTGTCAAAGTATTAATGATTCATAGGTAATCAATGAGGGCAGAGAGAATCCAAGGAAAAAATGGCAGTGAAGAGAGTGCAGACCTAAATAAACTTTTGGAGTCTCACGATGCTAAAGAGAGAAAAATTGGAGCTTACAATTTGCCAAGGAAAAGGGATTATGATAAACACCCCAGGATTTTAGTTTGGAATCTTGTTATTTTCCTTTGCTTTAATTTCCTGGCAGAAACTAACAGCTAATCCAGAGCTCATAACATATTGTGTACACAAAATGTCCATTCAATCAAAATAAATTCAAGCATATTATGAGAAAGGACAAGAGAAAATAGAAGCAGATTTTTGGATAATACAGAAATCAGAGTTTTCAGAAACAGATATTAAAATAAAAGTGATTGATATATTCAGAAACATAGATGTCATGTTAAGGAACTTCACCAAAGAACTGGGATCTATGATTATCAGTCAAATGGACACTCTAGAACTGAAAAATGCATGTAGGGCCTGTAGATTGATATGAGCTTGGTAATTCTCTTTGAATCCCTTCTATATCAAATCTTAATCTTGGTTCAGATTCAGTGGAAGGATACCAAGATCACCATTCAGGAAATCCCCTAGACATCTGATCTCTTAGATTCTTAAACTTAATAATAATACCTATTATCAGAGTTTGAGTAGAGAACTGGACACTCTCAGGAAATAGTGGTGGGGCTATAGTTTGGGAATACTTCTAAAGGATATTCTAAGCATTAATCACAAAACATAATATGAGACTGAATAATGTAGGTATTCACAGAATGGGCTCTGGGGCAAGACTGCTTGGGTTTGAATCATGGCATGTCAGCTTACAGATTGTGTAAACATAGGCAAGTTATGTCTACCCTCACTGGAAAATATCCTGTAGTCCAGAATTTCTCCAAGGTTTGGCTCTCCTGCCAAATGGTGAGAGTCCAGCATCTCCTGGCTTCACTATCTCCACACTTTTCCTCCAGTGTCTTTGTGACATGGAGGGTCAGAAAGATATTCACTGACCAGAATGACACAAACCATTTGCTCACAGCCCATTGGCCATGACTCCATGTACAAGCAAGGAGTCTGGGAAATATCATCATCTTTGGACTTAGAATGGAAAGGAGAAGCAGATTTGCAGGAGCACTGGGAGTCTCTCCCTTATGCACAAGAATCATGCAATAAACTTAGCTATTAATATTATTGCATTCCTTTTAACCCAGGAATTCTACTTTTTGAAATTATCCTAGAGAAATACTTGGAAAAATGTGCAGAGATGCAAGTTAGAGGATTTTATTTACAATGTTCTGTATATTATTGAAAATTTCAAACTAGGCTACCATTTTGAAATCTTGATAAAGAGCTATAGTTAAAATAGAGGTGTGTTTACGAGTATTTCTGCATGTGTATGTGAACATAAAAAAAACAAAAGTATGGAGGAAAGACATCATAAAAGTTGTCACACTTACATAAGTAAGTTAAAATTGTAGGGTTTGCCCTTTAGTGAGAAAATAAAAATACACTCTTAAAATTACTTTATCTAGTTTTTAAAAGCAAAAGTACACTTTGGTTTCTGCTTTCATCCTTTCATATATTTCACAAAGGAAAAAATGTATTATATCCATAAACTCATCATAGAAACGTGTGTGTCAGAATTAAAGTAAATATAAATCTGAAAATGGAAATGGGAAACATACTTCATTCACTATACACTGAAAACTTTAAAATACTTAGAAATAAAACAAGAAAGAAATATGAATTATATGAGAAAAACAATAAAATCTATTGTAGAAGATAAAATTATATCTGAACAAATGGAAACACATACTATGCTCTTTAACAGAGAATTTGCTATCACAAACCTATTCTCCCTAAATTAATAGTAGTTTAATGCAATTCTAATTTGAATGCTAACAGATGTTTAAGTTGAATTTCATTAATAGATCCTAAAGTTCATATGAAAAAAAAAAAACTATCTAAGATTAAGAAAAAGAAAGACAATGAAAATAATGAAGAGGGAGTTGCCTTAACAGATGTCAAGATATGTCAAAAATTTGAAAGTTGCCAACAGAGTAGATCTTAAAAGTTCTCATCACAAGAAAAAAAAATACAAAACTGTAACTGTGTGTGGTGATGGATGTTAACTAGACTTATCATAGTGATCATTTCACAATATATACAAATGTTGAATAATATAATATTAATGTCAATTATACCTCAATTTTTTTTAAAAAAAAGAAACTAGTGCTTGTTAAAGAAAAACATTTCCTATAAATTAGATCAGTATGTCATTGGCATAAAAATAGATGCATGGATGAGTGAAATAGGATGTAGAAGAAAGAAATGGGCACGAATACACATGAGAATTTCTTATATACTGATACTGATATTTCAGTATAGTGAAAAAATAAATTATTTATAAGATTGTGTCACACTGGCTATTCTAAAAAAGTAAAATTGTGTCCTAATATTATGCCATATGCAAAATAAAATTACACATGAAGAAAAGGTTTAAATGTTAAAGAAATATTTGGGAGACATGTCCAATATCTTGATGGTGAGGAGAAGCATACCTTCTTAACCAAGATAGGAAAGCAGAATGTACCAATAAAATATAGCCATTCCTGCCTATAAAATATTTTAAACATTTGTATGGCCAAAGGTGCTAAAAGCCAAGGCAACAGATAAACAGTGGATTGGAAAGAAAATTGTAAAAGTGTTCAAGAGAAAAAGATTTGTTATCATTAAGTTGAGAAAGAATTTTGCAAAAGTAAAATAATTTCCCATAATCCATACTTAATATATACTTAACTACCAAGTCCTAAACAACAACCACAGAACAGTGTGAATGTACGCTGTCTTTAGAGTCTGAGCACAAAGCCCATGACCACTTAGGTCAATGTAACAATTAATTATGAAGCAATCAGTTCTATAACTTGTTTAAAAGCTTAATGTTATTTCTTCTTGTTCTCCATAAAACTTCTTCTACAGAGATTCATGCTGCATAGACTGAGTTACCTCTATGTACAAGTTTTTGACATACGAATTTTTGACATTCATAATTTTTCTTTAACAAAATGCAAAGTGCTTAAATATTGACAAGAATAACGCAAATAACGCCCAAAATATGGGCAAGAGATATGAGAAAACAAATTCCTCAAAGCAAATCCCAAGGTCAATAAATATATATTCAGACTCACTGATAGTTGGGGAAATGCACATTTAATAAAACTGAGATATCACTTTACCATCATTAAATAGCCACGCCTTAAAAAAGAGCAATAGCACATTGTTGGAGGGGATGCTGGTAAAGATGCCCTCACAGGAAGAAACAAAACTGGAATTGTTTACAGCTTTTCTGGAAAACAACCAGGCAACATCTATTAAAATTAAAAATCAATATACCATTTGAGCTATCAATCCCCCTTCAAGGATTATATCTACAAAAATAAAAACACAAGTATTCAAATATAAATACACATATACTTTATTAGAGTACTGGTCAGAGTGAGAAATGAAATACTATGCAGCAATAAAAAGACATAAATGAGGATTGTAACTGTTGACTTGAAGGACTTTCCATGAGTTATTCTTGAGTGATTAAAAAGCAGAGTGCAGATCTTTTATGTACAGTCTCATATTGAAAGAAAAGAATAACCTCCATGTCTGTGTATGAATAATTTACATTTACATGTTATCATAGGACTATAACCAAAAATTTGTAAGGATAATTATTAAGTTGTTATTATGAGTTTTCTAAGTGTGCAGGTAGGAAGGCCTGAGGGAAGAAGGAATGAATGGACAGTGGAGGGAAGCAAAAAGAAAAAAAAATGACAGATTTTATGGGCTGTGATTTTCCACGTGGCTGTACATGACTGATTCGGAAGATCCAGAAAGAATTGTCTCAGTTCATGCAAAGAGATTTCATAAACCACAGATGGAAATCTGCATAATAGGGCAATACAAGTGTCAATTTGGGAATAAAACATCTCATATGTAAGGTGTGGGATCCTAGAAAATTTCTTAATATATCAGATTTTTACTTTCCCCAACTTGTAATAGGATAATAATACATAGCAACTGACAAAGTTGTGAAGATATTATGGTAAAGTATATAAAATGCTTAGGAGAATATGGGCACACACTAAGTATTTAAAAATGTTAATTCTCTCCTTTTCATTTCAATCAAGTTATGTCTCTTGCTAGTCAGTTTCAGTCACATGAAATCAATTCCTAAATGGAGTAAGGCTGTTAATCCAACTTGGTTTTCAAAAACTAAAATTTTATATAATTTTTTAAAATAGGAATATAAAGGTTTTCTTAGACACCAAAGAGTACACAACACTCCCCAGGGATTTAAATTATGTCTGCTAATATACTCACTGACAATTTCCAGGCATGGCTTTTTTTAAGGCCCTTACAAACTCTAGTTATCCTGCCAGAGCAGATATTGTTTCATTTTTCAGTTGGATGCAGATGGTTGTTTTTCATATCTTTTCACAACTCTTGCTACCAGGCTTACAGAGAGTAAATGAACAAAATTGATTGGGGGAACAGGATAAGGGAAGAGCTGAACAAGTCAGGCAGAAATAAACTTTACCCAGGAAATACATACCATCTGCTACCCTTTCCTCATTATGCCACGTGCTTAATCTCATTTGAACACAGCAATGTTTCTAGAGCTGGCATGCACACTATTACAGGAGCTGGACAGACGAAGAGAGGCAACAGGGTCAGTGTGGATCTGTACTCATGCCAATCCTTAGCCATCCCTTCACTAGGGATCCCTTGGCCATCCCTTAGTTAGGGCTTGTAGGAAAAGAGAGTTTGCATAGATTTCTTATCTTCTTCACTGAAAATATCAATAAACTGAGGGATATGGAAACAGATTTCAAATTTCACTCCTTGAATTAGTTCATAGTGTAACAGGGGAGAAAAAAACAAAGAAATTATAACACACACAAAAAAAGTAAATAAGAATAATGAAATATAATAAGTGAAATGGTAGAATATGTAGGGCAATATGGGACATAGAGACTATAATATAAGTCAAAGTGGATTACTTCTGGAAAGTTAGACAATTTTATATTCTAGAAAAATTTTATGTTCTAGAAAACTGTACAAATACCCAGAAATTCTGGAAACCTCCATTCAAATGTAAAGCTACACTTATGCAAAATTAAGGAAATTTCATGTGGAGTATAAGTAACACCAGTAGAGCCACAGGCTGCCTTAGGGATATCTGTTGATTCTCGAAAGCCTCAGTTTTTCATGACCTCCTTTTGGGATAGAAAACAAGGCTCTCATTGAAATGAGAAGTTGCAGCTAGGACCCATAAACTTGCAGTTGTTCCTACAAAGGAAAAACTTAAGTTTTATACATCCTAAATGAAAGGACAGACTAGGAAAAACTCTGTCTACAAGCAAAAGAAAGTTACAAGGGAAATTTGGGTTGGGGGACTGAGTAGAGATTTTTTTTTTTTTAAGAACACACAATTATAATCCTGCTGTCATGTGGATTTGGGGTTTGCATTTATAGTACCTGCATGGTTCAAGAAATTTTAACCTGAGAAATTTGTTGGGTGCCTTCACATTCATAGCAGCTCAGAGCTATTAGTGAAGTAAATGCAAATCCTCTCTGCATTAGTACGCATTGGATCCAAGTCCATTAAGATTCCTAACATGAAGGCCAGACAAATATGATATCACAATAAATAAATCACTGTGTATACAGGAAACAAGTCACAGAAAGAAAGTTTGCAGAAACAAAACAGAACAGGACCCCAAGGAAGTATAGACAGTAGGATTAAAAGGATAGAATATTAAGCATATTTTTAAATTTATGCAAATAAAATGAGTTAAAATAATGAGTGAAGAACACAAGATTATAGAAAATGACCAGGCAGATATGAAAGAGAACCAAAATAGAAGTTCCCCAAATGAAAACTAGTATTGTTGAAATTAAAACACACACACATGCAAGCATGCATGCATGCACATGCACACATACACAGGATGAATTGAATAACAGAGTTGGAGAGATAAGCAGGAAACTAGGAGAAAGATATAAAGATATTACTCAAAAGCTGTCAAGAGACACAAGAGGTATCATCTTTCACATATGAGAGATTAAAAGACATGGAAGACTGAGTGAGGAACTCTCACATGCACCTATATTTTGAGTTCCAGAACAAAGATGAGAGAGAATGGGAGAGGCAGGATTTGAAGAAACAGTGGCTAAGAATCTTCAGAAATTAATAAAAATATGAACTCTCAGATTCAGAAAATGCAATAAATACCAAACAAGCTGCATAAAAATAAATCTACACCTAGACACAACATATAAAGCCACAGAATACCAAGAACAAAGTGGAGTTATTAATGCAACTGCAGACAAGCACATTTTCTCTACAAAAGGATAGATAGAAGATTCATAAAGGCAACAAAGGCATCCAAAGAGCAAAGAGAATGGAATAACATCCCTAAAGTGCTGAGAGAAACATAGTTACCAACTTAGAAGTATACGCCTAGCTAATAAAACTCAAAAAAAAGAGAAAGATATTTTCATGTTTTTAAACAAATACTGAGACTATACTAACAACAAACTCTCATTAAAGTAATGTAAAAAGGATCAGTTTCAAGATTGAAGATATGGACTCCAAAACAATATCTGGGAGACAAATAGGTAGAGCGAACAGTTAGTTGAATACAAAGGTAAGTATAAGCCAACAGTGACATCAGTTAGAAAACCCAACTACAGTGGTCTTAAGCTCACATTGGCCTGTTCTCTCATGTAAAAATCTAGTCTCTTTCTATCTTGCTGATTTGCCATACCATGCTTCTGCCTGTAATATACCTACATTCCAGGCAGCAGGAGAAAAGAAGGCACACAAAGCTTTGCTTTCATAAGAAAACTTCCACAGAATTCCACATAGCACTTCCACTCAATCTTTGGCCATGATTGAGTGATAACTGCCACTCCTAGAAGTAAGAGACACTGAAATGAAGGCATTTAGCTGGAGTTAGTCATTGTCAGGAATTAGGCTCCTTTAAAAAAAGAGAAAATTAGAGTGCAACTGGCAGTCTCTGACACATGTTGATCAGTAAGTTCTAGAAAACAGTTAAGGAACAGATCTCTCTTACACAAATTATCTCAGAAAATATATTTTTAAGACTGAAATACTCTGTAACTTATTTAATGAGGATAGTATAAACTCAATTACTAGAAACAGACAAGTATAGTATAAGAAATGAAAATTAATGAACAAGTTCACTCATGACTACATAAGGAAAAATCCCAAATAAAATATTAGTAAATTAATCCAGCCATGTATTTAAAAAAACGAAAACAATAAAACAACTTGTCATGACCAGATATACCTCAGCATGGTGAACCTAGAAGTATGAAGCCCACATTGTCTTTCAAGAAAAAATGTGTTGCTCTCCAGCTGTTTGGAGTATTGTCAGTAGACATCCTTCACCTGGCATCCCCTTCAGGAATTGACCCCGCTTCAGAGAGACATCTTGTAAGGTCATGCCTTTACAGGAATGGCCTATATCTCATGGACAGTGGAAACTATGAGATTTACATGAAAGCTTGAGTTATCCCTTCACCAATCCTGATGCTTCTCCATCCCTTCCATAGGTGTTAGTCTCAAGGCTACTCCCTAATAAATATCTTAAACACTATTTCTAAAAGTCTACTCCCATGAGAACTCAACCTGTAATACTCAGGAATACAAAAATGGTTTAAGATAAGAAAATCCATTAATATAATTAGCCACATTGACTGATTAATGAAGAAATAGCATTTGATTACACAATGAAATGTAAATAATTTAATAAAATTAAACATTCCATTTATTATAAGAACTCAAACTTGGAATAAAAGGAGAAGTCTTTAACATGATAAATGTATTTACTAAAATCTACAGCAAACATCACATTTTATGGTGAAATATAAATATTTCTTAAAAGATCAGAAACAAGATATTGATACCCACTATCACCATTAATGCTCTGATCATGTCAGGGATAGAAGTGCAAAAGAGGGTTGTATTGAATCTATAGATCAACTTGGGAAGAATGGTATCTACAAATGATTAAGCCTTCCATTCCATGACTATGGCATGTCTCTCCATTTATTTAAGATTTCTTTATTTCTTCTCATCAGTGTTTTGTGGTTTTTAGTGTACAGATCTTGCACATACTTTGTTGATATCTACAAAAATACTTTCTAGGATTTTGATAGATATTTCATTAAAGCTGTATATAAATTTGAGGAGAATTAACACTTTTACTATATTGAATCTTACAATCCTTAAACGTGGTATGTCTCCTCTATTATTGAGAGCTTCTTTGATTTCTTTTATGAGCAAAATAGAGTTTTCAGCATAAAGCTTATAACATGCTTTTGTTAGATAAACACATACATATTTCTCTTTTTTTGCAATTTTAAGCAATACTGTATTTTTAAATCTATACTATGTTGTTTATTGCTAGTTAATAGAAATATAGTTGATTTTTGTGTATCTTGTATCCTGCCATCTTGCTGAATTCATTTATTAATTCTTGGTGGGTTTTTTTAGTTGTTGTAGTTGATTCCTTAGAGTTTTCTACATAGACAACCATTATCTGCAAATAAGGATTGTTTTATTTCTTCTTTTCCTATCAGTATGACTTTCTTTCTATTTCTTACTTTATTGCACTGCTTAGAACTTCCAGCACTATGCTGAATAAGAGTGGTGAGAGTGAACATCCTTGCCTTCTCCACAATCTTTGGAAAAATTCATTGGGTATTCACAATTAAATATGTTAATTATAAAAATTTTTAGATGTTCTTTATCAAACTGAGGAAGTTTCCATTTTTATTTTTCAAGAAACTTAATCATGAATGTCTTTAGTTTTGTCAAGTGCTCTTTCTACATCAATTGCTATAACCATATGATTTTTCTTCTATAGTCTCTTTTATAATGGTAAATTACATTGATTGATTTTTTAAATACTGAGCCAAATTTATGTGCCTGGAATAAATCTCATTTGATCATAATGTATAATTCTTTTTATATGTTACTGAATTCTATTTGCTAATATTTTGTTATGGACATACATCTGTGTTCATGAGGGATATTTGTTTTAATATTCTTTCTTTGTTTTTTTTTTTTTTTTGTCTAAATTTGCAATCATGGTAACACTAGCCTCACAAAATAAATTAAAATTTGTTCCCTCTTCTATTTTCTGGAAAAGATTGGGTAGAACCAATGTTAATTCTTCTTTAACATTTCATAAAATTCAGTGAAACTATCTGGGTTCATCATTTTCTTTTTGTGTGAGTTTTTAAATAAGGAATTCAATTTTCATAATAGTCATAGGGCTATTTAAATATTCTATTACATATTGGGTGAATTGTGATAGTTTGTGATTTTTGAGGAATTAGTCTACATCTAAATTGTCAAATTTCTATGTGTAGATGTGTAGAGTTGTTCATAGTATTCTTTTGTTCTTCTTTTGATATATGCAGAGCCTTTAGTGTTATCTCATATTTCATTCCTGATACTGGAATTTGTGACTTATTTTTTCCCCCTTTGTCAGTCCTCCTAGAGGTTTGTCAATTGTATTGAACTTTTCAAAGAACCAGCTCTTTGTTTTATCTATTTTCTCTATTTTTTGTTTTCAATTTAATTGTTCCCTGCTCTTATTTTTACATATCCTTCCTTCTGCTTGCTTTAGCTTTATTTTGCTTTTCTTTTTCTAGGTCCATTTTTAAGTCCTTTTTCTAGGTCCTTGAGCTCAGATTATTGATTTGAGCATTTTCTTTTTTCTAATGCATGCATTTAGTGCTCAGGAAAGTTTTAACTGTGCCCCACAATTTTGATATGCTTTATTTTCATTTTCATTTAATTCAAAGTATATTTTAATTTCCCTTGAGACATTGTCATAAACTCATGGAATAGAAGTGTGATATTTATTGCAAGTGTTAGCAGATTTTTCTGTTATCTTTCTTTCATTGATTTCTAATTTGATTCCATTGTGTTTAAAGAATATACTTCATACAATTTCAATTCTTTTAGTCTTCTTAAAAGTCTTATGGCCCAGGATATGGTTGATCTTGACATATTTGTTCTGGGGGAACTTGGAAAAAATGTGTATTTTACTATTACTGGGTGGAATGTTTTATAAATATTGATTAGATCCTACTGGTGGTGGTGCTGAGTCCTTCTACTCTACATTTTCAATGATTTTCTGTGTAGTTTTTCTGTCAAATGTTGAGTGTTGCTGAAGTGCTCAGATAAAATTGTGAATTTGTCTATTTCTCCTTTCATTTGTATTACTTTTTGCTTCACTTATTTTGCAACTCTGTTGTTTGGTGCATGCACATAAAGAATTACTATGTCATTTTAGTGGTTGACAAATCCATTATTATATAATGTCCTCTTCTGTCTATCGTAATTTTCTATGCTCTAAAGTCTAATTTATCTGATTGTAATATAGCCAATCCTGCTTTCCTTTGATTAATACTTACAAAGATATACATTTTTTTATCATTTTACTTTCAATCTACCTATATCTTTTTATTTGAGGTGAATTTCTTATAGATAGCATATAGTTGTGTAATTTAAAAAATTCACTCTATCTCTATTTAGATCATTTATATTTAGCTTAATTTAATTATTGGATATAGAATTCTGGGCATTTTTTTGGCACTTAAAGATGTCAATTCATTGTCTTTTTTTAGATACTCAGTGATAATTCTGATCATTGTAATGTGATCAGAAGTTCCAATCACTTATAAGATTTTATTTCTGTCATTGGTTGTTAGCAAGTTGATTAGATTGTATATTGGTATGGTTTTCATTTTATTTCCCTTCTTGGGTTTGGTTGAGTTTATTGGATCTGTGGGTTTATACTTTTTGTCAAATTAAGAAAAATTTTAGTCATTATACATTCAAACATATTTTGTGCTATAGTTTGCCTCTTTATGTAACTCTAATTATACATATGTTAAACCAGTTGCTAAAGTCCCAGGTCACTGAAGCTCTGTTTATTTATTTTAAATTTTGTGTTCTCTGTTCTTCAGTTTGGATTTCTATTGATATTTTGCTCTGCAATATCTAATCTACTAAATTCCTTAACCATTCAATAAAGTCTTTCTGACTGGTGAGTACTTCACTATTTCCCAACCCTGTATAATCTCTGGGAACTTTTCAGTTTATAATCTACCAGAAGTTATTCTTTCCCACCACTTTTGGTTTGTCTGACCTCGTGTGGCCTCCCAGAGTCTTACTCTATTCATATTCAGCTTAGTATTCAGCCAAAGACAGGTGCTGTTTCTCTACTCAGTTGCCTGCTGTGTTAGTCTTCCCTCCAGGTTACAGCCACAGCAGACTCCCTGATCTCTGATATTTGTGTCCTCAACTCAGTAGAACCGTAATGTTGCACTGGTATTCCCCTTCCTAGTGCTTCAATCTAGAAAGTGCTTCTATAGGCATACCTCATTTTGTTGCACTTCACTTTACTGCACTTTGCAGCTATTGCATTTTTTACAAATTGAAGGTTTGTGGTAACTTTGCATCAAGCAAGTCCATCAGTGCCACTTTTCCAAAAGCATTTTCTCACTTTATTTCACTGTGTTACATCTTGGTAAGTCTCACAATATTTCAAACTTTTCTCATTATCATTATATTTATTATGGTGATCTGTGAACAGTGAACTTTGATGTTACTATCGTAATTATTTTAGGGCACCACAATTCATGTGAAAGTGAATTTAATCAATAAATGTTATGTGTGTTCTGACTGTTCCATTGACCAGCCATTCCCCTGTCTCCCTCCCTATTTTATGAGACACAATAATGAAATTTGGCCGATTAATAGCCCCACAAGGGCCTCTGAGTGTTCAAGTGGGAGTCACACATATCTCACTTTAAATCAAAAGCTAGAAAGCATTATGTTTAGTGAGGAAGACATGTCAAGAGCCCAGATAGGCTGAAAACTAAGCCTCTTGCACCAGTTAGCCAAGTTGTGAATGAAAAGGAAAAGTTCTTGAAAGAAATTGATAGTGCTATTCTAGTAAACACAGGAACGATAAGAAATCAAAACAGACTTATTGCCGATAATGGAGAAAGTTTGAGTGGTCTGGACAAAAAATAAAACCAGTGACAACATCCCCTTAAGCCAAAGCCTAATCCAGAGAGAGGCCCTAACTCTCTTAAATTCTCAGAAGACTGAGAAAGGTGAGGAAGCTACAAAAGAAAAATTTGAAGCCAATCAAATCTCTGTTCATGAGGTTTAAGGAAAGAGAATCCTCTCAATATCATAAAAGTGTAAGGTGAAGCAGCCAGTGCTGATGTAGAAGCTCCAGCAAGTTATCCAGAAGACCTAGATAAGATAATGAAGGCAGATACACTAAACAGTAGATTTTCAATGTAGATGAAACAATGTTCTATTGGAAGAAGATGTCATCTAGGACATTCATAGCTAGAGAGAAGAAGTCAAGGCCTGGCTTCACAGCTACAAAGAAGAGGCTGACTCTCTTGTTAGGGGCTAATACAGCTGGTGATTTTAAGTTGAAGCCAATGCTGATTTACCATTCTGAAAATCCTATGGCCCTAAAGAATTATGCTAAATCTGCTCTGCTTGTGCTCTATAAATGGAGAAACAAAGCCTGGATAATAACACATCTGTTTACAAAATGGTTTACTGAACATTTTAAGCCAATTGTTGAGACCTACTGCTCAGAGGGAAAAAAAAGAAAGATTCCTCTCAAGATATTACTGCTCATTGACAAGGCACCTGGTTACCCAAGAGCTCTGATGGAGATGTACAATGAGACTAATGTTATTTTCATGCCTGCTAACACAACGTCCATTCTGCAGCTCATGGATCAAGGAGTCATTTTGACTTTCAATTCTTATGATTTAAGAAAAACATTTCTTAAGACTGTCGTTGTCACAGACAATGATTCCTCTGAGAGATCTGGAAAAGTAAATTGAAAGCTTTCTGGACAGGATTCACCATTCTAGATTCCATTAAAAACATTTGTGATTTATGGGAAGAAGTCAAAATATTAGCAGACGTTTTGGGGAAATTGATTCCAACCCCCATGGATGAGTTTGAGGGGTTCAAGACTTCATTGAAAGTGTAACTGCAGATGTGGTAGAAACAGCAAGAGAACTAGAATTAGAAGTGGAGCATGAAGATGTGAAGGAATTGCTGCAATCTCATGATAAAACTTTAAATAAGGAGGAGTTGCATCTTACAGATGAACAAAGAAAGTGGTTTCTTGAGGTGGGATCTACTCCAGGTAAAGATGCTTGAAAATTGTTCAAATAACAAAAAAAGGATTTAGAATATTACATAAATGTAATTGACAAAGCAGCAGCGGGGTTTAAAAAAATTGACTCCAAATTTGAAAGAAGTTCTACTGTGGGTAGAATGCTATTAAACTGCATTGCATGCTACAGAGAACTTGTTTGTGAAAGGAAGAGTCAATCAGTGCAGCAAACTTCATTGTTGTCTTATTTTAAGAAAGTGCTACGACCACCCTAACCTTCAGCAGCCACCGCCCTGATCAGTCAACAGCCATCAACATTGAGGGAAGACCTTCCACCAACAAAAAGATTATGACTCACTGAAGGCTCAGATGATGGTTAGAATTTTTTAGCAATAAAACACCTTTTAATTAAGATACAGATATATAGATATATTTAGACATAACACTATTGCACACTTAATACACATATAGTTTCTACATATATAGTGTGAACATAACTTTTCTATGCACTGGGAAGTTAAAAAATTGCTTTATTGTCACATTTGGTTTATTGAGATTGTCTGGTACTGAACCTACAATATCTCCATGGTGTGCCTGTTTTAGGAATGCTGGGCTGATCTTACAGGTTTCTTCATTTGTTTCCTTTCTGTCAGGAATTACAGTCCTGTGTTGCCTCGTGTCCAGTTTTCTCTTTTGTTACAATGTGAAAGCATTTCCAATATCTGTTACCTGGGAATAGAAGGCCCTCCCATTTTCTTTGATGGCCTTGGTTTTGAATCTACTTATTCTGGAACATAAAATCCTTAGAAGATATAAACTTATTCCTCTTCCCCAACTCACACACACACATTTTCTATTTCCATTTTATTTTTCTCCCATGCATTACATTACTATTCCACTTACATTAAAAAACATTAAGTGGTAGCAACGGTTTATTAAATGAATAGATAAATAAATAAATATGTTTATACCAGACAAAGTGATGAAGGTGAGGTAAGCCATTGTGTAATTTTTCCCAGCCTTAAAATTTGAAGAAGATGCTTAGCAATTTTCAATAGTTTATGGAATTGCACTAATAAATTGTCATAGAACTTCATAAGGAAATAATCGAACATGGAAAGAATGCAGAGTTGGAGGATTACATTTGGATGATGGCACTTCCTGAATAATCCTAGGAAATTCAACTCTATGAAGACTTAGTTTCTTCATTTAGAAAATGGAAAAATGAAAAGTTGTGTCCCATCCCACAGATTATGAATTCTTCAATGTTCCATCAGGTAAAGTATCAACTAAGCCATAGTTTAGTAAGTATAACAGGATAATAAAATTTCACATAATACATACTTAGCAATTTGGTGCTTAGTATATTATAAAAGAGAGAAATCCAACTTTTCATTTTTCCTCTATGAATGGCCAATTTTAAAATTTCTCAATTTTATTTTTAAAAATCAAGGGCAGAATATCAACATATTTTTGTAAGGGCATAATAATAAAAGTAAAACAATGAAATGTATTAATTTTAAGTATCTCCAAGGTAATCTATGACTTATCATAATCACCTAGTAATCACTTAGTTTTCTTGTTTGCAGAAGTTATAAAATAATACAGTCAAGAAGTTCAGTGTCTTTGAATGAAAATTTCTACAACGCTCCAAACAGGGCTTATAATAAAACTCTGATTTAGGGAGAATGAATTTGAGTAGATAGTCCAATTAGGTCATAAAAAGAAAATAGCTACAGAAAACATGAAGTTGCTTGTTAAAATAGAGAAGACCATTTATTGAAATCAAATGTATGGCCGTGTGCCTTCAGGGTTCGTTTCTGATTTTAATTGGACAATTACTTTAAAACTGTTTCTGTTTCTCAACAGACCATATACTAGGAAAGAAAATGAAACAAACCTTTCTTTACTACAAAAGGCATGAGAGAACCTTTCTAAGGCTGAGTTTTAAAACAGTTCTAATGAATATAATTATGTGAATAAAGCATTCAGGTATTCTATTCTGCTAGTACACACCTCTCCTCCTCTCCATCTCTCCATCTTCACAGGAAATTAATGAATAGAGCAAAAGTTCTTGAACCAAACATATGAGAAACCACTCTCATCTTTAATGTTTCTTTCTTAGCAAACTGATGCACCATTCATATTAACCCATTTAAGAAGAAAAGCATGCAGTTGGTATTCAGGAATCTTAATGTCTAGTCATGGCTGTGCATGTTTCTGTGTGATCCTCGAGGACTGTCAAAGAAGATTTCATTGGACAAGTTAAACAGGCAAGGAAGACTTTTATTTAATGCTATTGCAGTGAGTGGAAAAACTTTTGCAATAGGGGAGAGAAATTTAACTCAAATCCATTGAAGTGAAAAGTGGAAGAGTTTTAACCACGGTGGTGAGCTAGTGGGAAGAGTAAGGGAGAACAGTATGGGGAGGTTGGTCCATGTGGCTAGGGCATCTGTGTTTGCTCTTTGATTCTTGTCAAATGTAGGTTCCTACCCTCTTCAGAGACTGGAAGATAGGGTTGCTCTCTTTCTTAATGATAAATTACAAGGAGATGGCTCCGAGGTCCCTGATAAAGACATTTCTGTGTTGTAAAACTGGCAAGAGAATATTTACATCTTAAAGGGGCAGAGAAAGAAATTACAACTGCAAGTTTTCTAAAGTAAATGCACTAAGAAGAGGAAGGTCAGAGGCCTATGATCTGGAGGAAACTTGTCTAAAGTACGGTCAACTGAGAAGACATTAGATGTTATTTATTATCTTTGCACATTGACCATGTTATCTAGAAAGTTTTGGAGATTCAAACTGAAAATGACAAAATCTCAACAAAAAAAGAAAGAAAGAAAGAAAGAAAAAAGTACAAGGAGAATTTAGACTTAATTAACAAGCAAACTAGTGTTCTGTGAGGAAAATTTAACAGGACCTATGAGATGTTCCATAAAAGATTTATCCATCTTCAACTAATGAAATACTTACTCTGCTAATTCACAATGCTTGTGAGAAACTTACAGATGCTAAGGAGTCCCACAGCTTAAACAAAACAAAATGAAACAAAACAAAAACACTTTTTTAGCTTTTTCTTAAGCCAATATTTTTCAAATTGAGTAGCAAACCCTGCAGAATTTGTGTTCCAAGGACCAGAATTAAAGGTCAGATAATCTTTAAGTTCCCTTTCAGTTCTAAAATTCTAATATGATATTTATTTAATAATATGGTTATTCTCTTTGAATATAGGAATTCATTTCTGGGTTTTGTGCATTCCTCAGTTTAATGATGACTTTGTTATTTTTTCCACAAACTGACTCTGTAATACTTGTTATTCTAAATTTCTGTGTGCCTTCTTTTTGTATTTTAAATACATTTGTCAAAGGTTGTTTTTACTCTTACATAAATACCCAGGACTCTAGTACACATTGAATGCAGACTCATCACAGACTTTTAAAATCCTCTAACAGTCCATTAGTATTCAAGGTTTCCTGAAAATAATACCTACTAGCTTAATCATTACTTGTATCCTAAAACATAGAAAGATTCCAGGGAAATTCAGAAAAAAAAATCCATGCTTTTAAAAAATCCTAAAGACATTTATTAAGTAACAGGTTTTTAATGTGTAATCCTTTGCTGTTTTTTTGAGAAATTTACAAAAGAAAGATTGAAAGGAAGGGAGAAGGGAAGGGAAAAAGTAAAAGAAAGTTGTGCATGTGTATTTATCTACAGAGCCCTTATTTTACTAGTTATGTAAACAAAATTCTATGTTCCTATTTATCTTACACTTTGAAGAATCCTGAGAGTTTAGCCCTTTAAAGTTCTCAGGCAGCAATTCTGCTTGGAACTTCTTATTAACCATTGCATACAGAGGGGTTATATACTGGACAACTTCTTTTGCCTGGTAAAAATTAGGAGAAGGGCCAAATGGCTGAAGTTATTCGGTAAATTTCTCTCATTTCAGGAACAAACAGATGTAAGATAGCTCCTTTGAGTTGCATAATTCCATTTTGGCCAATTAGTAAAACAGGCTAACTTCTTAAGAAGTAAACTGGTAATGGATTTTCTATAAATAACACAACTACATTATCCTATGACAGAACAGAAGATATTAATGTAGTGTTCTTCAAAGAAGGTAATAAATTAATGTCACCAACATAGATAAAATAAACTTCATATAATTATCATCTCAGAAAATTAGATTGAAATATTTTTTATAGTCTCCTAATTATTGAAGTATAATAACAGCACTGTTGAACAAATCTGTGTGTTATTATGTGCATTAAAGTCAGCATATCTAGAACTAATAGTAAGCAAAATAACTAAAATAATTTTCTACTACAGCTTACTTCTGAACCGTCAGTGAGGGCACAAGAGAACACCAGAATAAATTTTTCCACTAAAAATTATTCAAATTTTAACTCTAAGCAAGAGTTTTATGTTATAATTACAAGTGTCAGTATGACTTAATTCACTCAAAAGTGAATTTTGAGTTCCAAATATGCATTTTAGAAATACAAACACATGTTAATATTATAGTAAATATAGATGCCTTGGAAGGTAGTAGTATATTTTAGATGAAACAAATAGATGTTTAAATAATGTTATACTTAATAAATGTGTTCATTTTCTTCTAGGCTCATATATTTGATCATTTTATATCTTTAGTCTTATCATGTACACAAATCAACAAGTACTGTTGGGAAAAATGATGGATAATAATATAGTATGCCTAAGGTTAGAGAATTGACCATATCTTTTGACAATCAGAATGTGTTTTCTAAAACAATTAAGAAAGATGACAGTTATTTTCTATAAATCATTTTGTTTATAATCCATTATTCACTCTAAATCATATTTTATTTAATCTATTACTCTCATCTAAGGAAAAAGCTGATTAATAATGTTATGTTACATAAGACAGGATATGCGTATTCATGAGCCTTCATGAATTATTTGTGAAGATGAAACGAGTAAACCTTTATCTTATAGGAGAGCAATTAAAAGTACTTGACTCACAAGATAATAAATCAAACTGAAAATTTAGTCCCCTACTCACACACAATTTGAAACACTGCAATAAGAAGCAACACACCACACTAGATTAGATTTCTCAGAGTAAAAGTAAGATTTTAAATATTAAAGTTGCAGTCTTAGATCATAAAATATCCTGATGTGTGAATGTATAGTACATTTTAAAAAGTTAAGCTGATGCGTGATTTAAGGTACTTTTGGGCAGCATATTATCTTCTGACACACCTGCATTCTGAAAGCCTGGAAGGCTTTATATTTTTATGAAAGTGCCTGTGTAACACAGAACCAAGAAGATTCCTCCAGCTAGAAAGACTTAAATTACCCAAGCTGCACAGCAGAAATTAACAAATGATAGTGAACACAATATCTTTCTACTGTATGCTCTATGCTAGTTTAATAATCAAGTAATATATAAAGTTTTCAAAGGCAGTGAATTTAAAAAGAAAACAAATATATAATTGAAATGAATGACCTGAAGAAAAGATCAAACATACAATATTCTGTGTGGAAAAATCTCAAAGCTGTGCTCTAAGGTTAATAATTCATATGAAGTAGTTTAGCAAGTGGTATCCTAAAATCTTCCCAACCCGAAAATGTATTTTTCTTTCTTTTTTCTACTCTCAAGTATGTATAGAGCTTTTTTACCTGGAAAAGGTAGCTTACATGGGAGTGTATACTACTTTGGGGAAAACTCTTTGTTTTGTCCTATTGTTAATTACACCTTAGTGGTACTGTTCCATAGTATTAATTGACACTGTTTAATATTTGGTTTGAAATATTCTCAGGTCTTCTTTCCATGTGTTTGTATCCAAGTCTCAATCTCAATTTTAAAAATTATTCATCTCAAAATTATTTTGCCTATTTTTACCTGTTTTGCCTATTTTATGCTGCTCCCTCTTCTTTTCCTGGCAAACCCTTTCCCCCTCAAACCTCCCACCATTTTAAAAGCAAAACAAAACAAAGCTGCCTTGTTCAGAACTCTTCATGTAATGAAAGCTTATTTGTTTTCACTGGCTTCATCAGGTGGGACTCCACTAAATATATGTATTTTGTATGAACAATACAGCCTAAGAATGCCTTACTTAAGATTTTTTTCATTTCATAAAAATGGAACAAGAGGAATCAACTGAAATTAGCTGAACTCAAAAATACTTTTGTATGTTGAGGGTGATAAAAGTCTATAATTAGATTCAGAAGTTGAGTCTTACCAACTACTAGGTCTTAGAGAAGTTGAGTCACTAGATTCTCATAGCCTCAGTTCCAGTATCTATTAAGTGATGTATTGAGGCTTAAATGAGATCATGTATACAGAGCAACTTATACTGTAGAGCAATAGGAAATGTAAGGAGAAATGTAAGGAGACATCATTATGAGACAAAATGCATAATTGCTAAATGACAGCTGGGATATTGGAACTATCTTATCTCAACACTAGTTGCTGCAGTTGCCAACACTGCCGATTGCTAGGAATTCATACCAGATAATGGACGAACATTAGATTCACAGGATGAAAAATCTGTGAAGAAGAATGAGGCATCTAAGAAAGTTTAAAGTTTACCTAACTCTGGAACACTTTTGTGCTACTAAATATCTCTAACCACACGAGACTATGTAATCACATTCTTTATCATTTTGATCACTCCCTTATGCATGGTTCTAAATCAATCACAAGGGAAGTAATAGCTGTACATCTGACCTCTGTTAACTTCCTCAGTGGTCAGGATTCTCAATTTTGAGATGGAGGCCAGATGGCTGAGTAGAAGGATGTGAGCTCATCTCTTCTTATGGAAACACCAAACTTACAACTAACAGCTGAACTACCATTGACAAAAAAAAATGCTGGAACCTACCACAAAAGATGCCCTATATGCAAAGACAAAGAAGAAGTCACAACAATATGATAGGAGAGGCACAATCATGATAAAATCAAATCCCATACCTACCAGTGGGCAACCCACAAACTGGAAAATAATTATACCCCAGAATTTATCCCACAGCAGTGAAAGTTCTGAGCCCCACACAGGCTCCCCAGGCTGGGGGTCTGGCAGCAGCATGAGGAGCCCCCAGAGAATATGGCTTTGAAGGCCAGTGGGGTTTGATTGCAGGAATTCCACAGGACTGGAGGAAACAGAAACTCCACCTTGGAAGGCACACATAAGGATTCGTGTGCACCAAGATGTAGGGAAAATAGCAGTGACCTCATAAGAAACTGAGCCAGACTTATCTGCTAGTATTGGAGAGTCTCCTGTGGAGGTAGGTGGGAGCTGTGCCTCACTGCAGGGACAAAGACAATGGGGGCAGCAGTTCTGGAGAGTACTCATTAGTGTAAGCCCTCAAGGAGGTTGCAATTTTCTTACCAAGACCTGGCCCCACCCATCAGCCTGTGGGCTCCAGTGCTGGGACACCTCAGGCCAAACAACCAGCAGGGCAGAAACACAGCACCAACCATCAGCAGACAGGCTGCATAAAGTCTTCCTGAGCCCAGAGCCCTGTAAAAATGCCCCTTGGTTCAGCCCTGCCCATCAGAGGGACAAGAACCAGCTCCACTGACCAGGGTGCAGGGACAATTCCATCCCACGAGGAAGCCTGCAAAAGCCTCTTAGACAACGTCATCCACCGGGGGAAGACAGCAGAAGCAAGAACTGAAATCCTGTAGCCTGCAGAATGGAAACCACAAGCACAGAAAGTTAGACAAAATGAGACGGCAGAGGAATATATCTCAGATGAAGGAATAAGGTAAAACCCCAGAAAAACAATGAAATGAAGTGGAGAAAGGCAAGCTACCTGAAAAAGAATTCAGAATAATGATAGTAAAGATGATACAAGATCTCAGAAAAGGAATGGAGGCACAGATTGAGAAGATAAAACAAATCTTTAACAAAGACCTAGAAGAACTAAAGAACAAACAAACAGAGATTAACAATACAATAACTAAAATGAAAAATATACTAGAAGGAATCAAGAGCAGAATAACTAAAGCAGAAGAATGAATAAGTGAGCTGGAAGATAGAATGGTGGAAATAACTGCCATGAAACAGAATAAAGAAAAAGAGAATAAAAAGAAATGAGGACAGTCTAAGAGACCTCTGGGACACCATTAAATACCAACATTTACATTATAGGGGTCCTAGAAGGAGAAGAGAGAGAGAAAGGACCTGAGAAAATACTTGAAGAGATAATAGCTGAAAACTTCCCTAACATGGGAAAGGAAACAGTCACCCAAGTCCAGTAAGTGAAGAGAGTCCCAAGCAGGATAAACCCAAGGAGGAACACACTGAGATACATAGTAATCAAATTGACAAAAATTAAAGACAAAGAAAAATATTAAAAGCAGAAAGGAAAAAAAAAAGAAGAAGAAGAAAAAAAAAAACAGAAAGGGAAAAGCAACAAATAACATACAAGGGAACTCCCAGAAGGTTATCAGCTGATTTCTCAGCAGAAACTCTGTAGGCCAGAAGGGAGTGGCACAATATATTTAAAGTGATGAAAGAGAAGAACCTACAGCAAAGAATACTCTACCCAGCAAGGCTCTCATAAAGATTAGTGGAGAAATCAGACAAGCAAAAGCTAAGCGAATTCAGCACTACCACACCAGCTTTGTAATAAATGCTAAAGCAACTTCTCTAGGTGGAAAAGAAAAGGCCACAACTAGAAACAAGAAAATTACAAATGGAAAAGCCCTCTGGTAAAGGCAAGCATACAATAAAAGTAGGAAATCATCCACACACAAATATGATATCAAAATCAGCAATTGTGAGGAGAGCACCAATTCAGGATATGGGAAATGCATTTGAAATTAAAAGACCAGCAACTTAAAACAATCTAGTTTATACATAGACTGCTATATCAAACCTCATGGTAACTGCAAACCAAGAATCTACAATAGATACACACACACAAAAAGAAAAAGGAATTCCAACACAACACTAAAGTTAGTCATTACCAAATCACAAGAGAAGAGAACAAAAGAGGAAGGGAGGAAAAAACACCTTCCAAAGCAAATCCAAAACAATTAACAAAATGGCATTAAGAACATACATACTGATAATTACCTTAATCATAAAGGTATTAAGTGCTCCAACCAAAAGACATAGACGGGCTAAATGGATACAAAACAGTACCCATACATATGCTGTCTACAAGAGACCCACTTCAGATCTAAGGACGCATACAGACTGACAGTGAAGGGATGGAAAAAAGGTATTTCATGGAATTGGAAATCAAAAGAAAATTAGAGTAGTAATATAGATATCAGACAAAATAGACTTTAAAATAAAGATTGTTACAAGAGAAAAGAAGGACACTACATAATGATCAAGAGATCAATCCAAGAGAAAGATATAACAATTGTTAATATATATGTACCTGATGTTAGAGTACCTCAATATATAAGGCAAATACTATCAACCATAAAAGGAGAAATTGACAGTAATACAATAATAGTAGGGAACTTTAACACTCCACTTTCATCAATGGACAGATCATCCAGACAGAAAATCAATAAGGAAACAAAAGCCTTAAATGACACATTATACCAGATGGACTTAATTGTTATTTATAGACTATTCCATCTGAAAGCAGCAGAATACACATTCTTCTCAAGTGCACATGGAACATTCTCCAGGACTGATCACATGTTAGGCCACAAAGCGAGCCTCCATAAATTTAAGAAAATTGAAATCATATCAAACATCTTTTCTGACCATAACAAAATGAGATTAGAAATCAAATACAAGAAAAATAAACTGTAAAAAACACAAATATGTGGATGCTAAGCAGTATGCTACTAAACAACCAGTGGATCACTGAAGAAATCTCAAAGGAAAGCAAAATAATACCTAGAGACAAATGAAAATGAAAGCACAACAATCAAAACCTATGGGACACAGCAAAAGCAGTTCTAACAGGGAAGCTTACAGCAATACAATCTTACCTCAGGATACAAGAAAAATCTCAAAAACAACTTAAACTTATACATAAAGTAATTAGAGAAAGAAGAACAAACAAAACCCAAAGTTAGTAGAAGGAAAAATTTATAAAAATCAGAGCAGAAATAAATGAAATAGAAACAAAGAAAACAATAGCAAAGATCAAAGAAACTAAAGACTGTTTCTTTGAGAAGATAAACAAAATTGAAAAAAACTTTAGCCAGACTCATCAAGAAAATAAGGGCAAGGGCCCAACTCAATAAAATTAGAAATTAAAAAGGAAAAGTTATAATGGACACCATAGAAATACAAAGGATCATAAGAGACTACTACAACCAACTATATACAAATAAAATGGACAACCTAGAAGAAATGGATGAATTCTTAGAAAGGTAGCATTTCCCTAGACTGAATCAGGAAGAAAGAGAAAATAGGAACAGACCAATCACAAGTATTGAAATTAAAACTGTGATTTAAAAAATCCCAACTAACAGAAGTCCAGGACCAGATGGCTTCAAAGGCAAATTATATCAAACATTTAGAGAAGAGTTAACACATATCCTTTCGAATCTCTTCCAAAAAATTACAGAGGAAGGAACACTCCCAAGCTCATTCTCTGAGGCCACAATCACCCTGATACCAAAACCAGACAAAGATACCATACACACAAAAAAACTTACAGGCAAATATCATTGATGAACATGGACACAAAAATCCTCAACAAAATGCTAGCAAAGAGAATTTAACAATGCATTAAAAGGATCATACATCATGATCAACTGGGATTTATCCCAGGGATACAAGGACTTTTCAATATCCCCAAATCAATCAGTGAGGTATACCACATCAACAAATTGCAGTATAAAAACCATATGATCATCTCAGTAGATGCAGAAAAATCTTTTGAGAAAATTCAACACCCATTTATGATAAAAACTCTCCAGAAAGTGGGCATGGAGGGAACTTACCTCAACATAATAAAGTCCATATATGACAAAACTACAGCTAACAACATACTCAATGGTGAAAAGCTGAAATTATTTTCTCTAAGATCAGGAACAAGACAAGGATGTCCATACTTGCCACTTTTATTCCACATAGATTTGGGAGTCCTACCCGCAGCAATCAGTGAAGGAAAATAAATAAAAGGAATCCAAATTGGAAAAGAAGAAGTAAAACTGTCACTTTTAGCAAATGACATGACACTATACACAGAAAATCATAAAGATGCTACCAGAAAACTAGTAGAGCTAATCAATGAATTTGGTAAAGTTGCAGGATACAAAATTAATACACAGAAAACTGTTGCATTTCTATATAATAAGAACAAAAGATAAGAAAGAGAAATTAAAGAAACTATCCCATTTACCATTGCATCAAAAAGAATAAAGTACCTAGAAATAAACCACCTAAGGAGGCAAAAGACCTGTACACTGAAAAATATAAGAAATTGATGACAGATATCAGAGATAACACAAACAGATGGAAAGATATACCATGATCTTGGATTTGAAAACTCAATACTGTCAAAATGACTATACTGCTCAAGGCAATCTACAGATACAATGCAATCTCTATCAAAGTACCAATGGCATTTTTCATAGAACTAGAACAAAAAATCTTAACATTTGTATGGAGACACAAAAGATCCCAAATAGCTAAAACAATCTTGAGCAAGAAAAATGGAGCTAGAGGCTCCCTGACTTCAGACTATACTACAAAGCTACAGTCATCAAAACAGTATGGCACTGGTGCAAAAACAGAAATACAGATCAATGAAACAGGATAGAAAGCCCCAAATAAACCCACACACTTATAGTCACCTAATCTATAAAAAGGAGACAAGAATATACAGTGGAGAAAAGACAGTGTCTTTAATAAATGGTCCTGGGAAAACTGTACAGCTATATGTAAAAGAATGAAATTAGAACACTTCCTAATACCATACACAAAAATAAACTCAAAATGGATTAAAGACCTAAAAGTATGGCTGGACACTCTAAAACTCTTAGAGGAAAACCTAGGCAGAACACCCTTTGACATAAATTGCAGCAATATCATTTTTTGATCCATCTCCCAGAATAATGGAAATAAAAACACAAATAAACAAATGGGACCTAATTAAACTCACAAGCTTTTGCACAGCAAAGTAAACCATAAACAAAACAAAAAGACAACCCACATAATGGAAGAATATATTTATAAATGATGAGACCAAGGGATTAATCTCCAAAATTTAAAAACAGCTCATGCCACTCATTAAAAAACAACCTAATCAGAAAATAGGTAGAAGACCTAAATAGACATTTCTCCAAGGAAGATGTACAGATGGCCAAGAGGCACATAGAAATATGCTCAACATCTGTAATTATTACAGAAATGCAAATCAAAACTACAATGAGATATCACCTCAGACCAGTCAGAATGGCCTTCATCAAAACGTCTACAAATGATACATGCTGGAGAGGGTGTGGGTAAAAGGGAACCCTCCTACACAGTTGCTGGGAATGTAAATTGGTACAGCCACTATGGAGAATAGTATGGAGGTTCCATAAAAAAAACTAAAAACAGAGCTACCATATGATCCAACAATCCCACTCCTGGATATATATCCGGAGAAAACCATACATGCACCCCAATTTTCATTACAGCACAATTTACAATAACCAAGACATGGAAGCAACCTAAGTGTCCATTAACAGAGGAATGCATAAAGAAGATGTGGTACATATGTATGATGGAATATTACTCAGCCATTAAAAAGAATGAAATAATGCCATTTGCAGTAACATGGATCAACCTGGAGATTATCATACTGAATAAAGTAAGTCAGAGAAAGACAAATATCATATGATATCACTTATATGAGGAATCTAAAGAGATGGTACAAATGAACTTATTTACAAAACAGAAACAGACTCACAGACTTAGAGAACAAACTATGGTTATCAGGGGGGCAAAGAGGGGGAGCAATAGATTGGGAGTTTGGGATTAACACTTGCACACTGTCATATTTAAAATAGTTAACCAACAAAGACCTATTATATAGCACAGATAACACTGCTCAATATTCTGTATCACTTTCCTGTACACCTGAAAATAACACAACATTGTTAATCAACTGTACTCTAATATAAAATATTTTTTTAAATAAAAAATAAATCTAAAATACAAATAATATGAAAAGATTCTCATTTTGAATGTGCGTAAGAATCACCTGGAGAATTTGTTAAAACGCAGAGATTCTAATTAAGTAGGTCTGAGGTGGGCCTCAGATTCTGCATTACCAAAAACCTCCTGGGTGATGTTGAGTTGCTACTCTGGAGACCACATTTTGAGTAGCACGGTTCAAAGGCCACAGTTCTCAAGTCTGTCTGCATGTTAGAATCACCCAGAATACTTTTAATATCCTTATTTTCTCGTCTCCATTTGCCAGATATATTGACTTAATTAATCTGGGTCTGGCAATAGCATTTTTTTTCCCCAGAGTTCCCTGGGTGATTCTAATGTGCAATAATTTTTGAGAATTACTGCTGTATGACAAGTTGTCTACATCACTGGAACTGGTGAGCAAATTCATGTGTCTCGTACTGTATTTTTAAAGGTTACTATTTTAACCTATTACCCTTTATATTTCTCTCCTTTTTTTTTTTGCCACATTTCCTTTCTCTCATTCAAGAAGATAGAATGCTCCGGGTTCATTATCTCAGGGGAGTGATGTGTAGAGAAGAAAGGAGAAAAAGCCTGAGAGTCATTAGGATTCTAATTTCCCCATGTCTGAGTTTGTAGGAGAATGTGAGAAATGCTCAGGGCTATTCAGGAAATAGAGAGAGTGGCTAAATAGAATGAGAATCTACAGTGTTTCGACAAGACAGAAAGAGAAGTCTGTGGATCCAGGGGACTGAGAGGACTTTCTTCCTTTCCTGGAAGTTTTGCTGCCACGATATTATCTGACTCAAGAGAGGTATGTCTGCTTTATGTATCCAGCTTGACCAAACCGTAGGCAATATGGCAAATGATTTCTGTACCTCCAGCTTAGCACAGAGAGAAGAAGCTCCTGGGAGCTGAAAGACAGTGGGTAAAGATGACCGGATATCTCAGCCACAACTGGTATATTAAGAGCTATTTTGTGTATTTCTCCCCCCATCCTCCTGTGACAAATGGTTAAAATGATAGAACTCTGGCATGATTATAAGGTGGAGGAAGAAACCCCAGAAAGAACTGACATCCTCAGAGACAACTTTCTGAAGGTCTAGGTTAATAGAGACCTTTAGTCAAAAAAGAAGTTGAGCTAATTAATTTTTTATTAAATTTTGTGTCTTGCACACCAGTGATTCTTACCACCTACACTACTATGCCATTCTAGCAACCAGGAAATACCTCCTCCTTTTTTTATGCATCTTATAGTCAAATGAATATATCACTGCCAGGGAAGATGATTCTGAATGGCCAGATCATTTGAAGGGAGCAGACCCAAGATGTCTCTGGCTTTGGTCTTGGAAACCCCACACATCTGGAAGACGAAGGTCACTTCTCCACAAGTCTGTCTCATTCTGGAAAAAATTCACTCAAAAGTTGGTAATCCATTAATGGGATATAAGCTACTTTATACTGTTGGAAGAGAAAAATACTTTTATCCCAAGTTCATCAAGTGTTCTTTCCAGGAGAGAACATTTTTAATTGATGTTATAATTACTGTATCTTGTCTGCTATAGCTATTCAAATGTTATTTCATTTTATTTATTTCCCTGTGGCAATTCTGACTAGTCTCTTAGTACATTATTGGTAGAACACATTGTGTTAAACCACATACTCATATAAGTTATGGAATTTTTTATTATACTTTTAGCCTTACTTCATGCTTCATGTTCTGTATCTAATCTTGCTAAATTTAAGATATAACTTTAATTTTCCTCCAAAGCATTTGACGTTATTTGCAAAAAAAATTCAAGTTAGATTTCCTGTTGAAAAAGCTCAAAAAAACTGAATAATTTGAGCAAAACCCAATCATTTCAGAGCTTTTTAATCATAATGCATTTGCTGCATGTATGCAACCATTTTGGGGGCTGGGAACGCAGAGAGAATTTGATTGTCTCTGCTCCCAATAACTTTACAGTGACGTGGTTTCTGCATTATTTTGAGTCAGAGGGAAAATGTGGAAGGTTTTTAAGGAGGAAAGAACAATTTCAGGAAGATTGGTCTGGCTCTGGTGTTTGGAATTGTTTGGAGAGAAGTGAGATTGGAGGCAGAGGGTCTGATAATGACACAGAGGGGTTTTCAAAGATGACTACATCCTCTCCCCATTAGATTGTTTTATTCCCGCATATTTCCTTATATATTCTCTACATAATTATGTGTTCCTAAATAAAATATAGCTTTCTTTTCATTTAATGTTTGTGAGAGTTGTCCTTCTTAGTACACATGGGTCTCATTCAACCATTTCTACTTCCATGTGGTGATCCATTGTAGGTGGTTGAATATATGTACATTTTTAAAAATGTATTAAATATTGCTAAATTGTTCTCCAAAGTGACTATAACAATGTTTATCCCAACTAGAATGTATAAAGAGTTCTTGTTATGCCATATTCTTACCAAGAATTTATGTAGCTAAGCATTTAATTTTGTCAGTATCATGAGAATCAGACGTGAATATTTTTCTTTGAGATTTTCTTTTTCTTGGAGGAGGATAGGAAATCACATTTTCTCTTCATATCTTTTGCCCAGTTTTCTATTGTGTTTTTCTTAATAATTTTTAGGAATTATTAGTGTATTCTCCATATAAAAGTATTTTTTTTCTAGTCGTTGACATATTTTCACATTGTTTATGGTAATTTGTATGGAAATTTTGTTTTAATTTTTCAAAACTTGAAGTGTTTTCATATCTCATTTATTCTCTTTACATTAAGAAATGTTGTCTTAATCTGTACTAATAAAATATTTTGCTGTATTATTTCAGAATATCTAAAATTTTGTTTTTTATATTTACATCTGTATTGTGATATGCAGTATGAATCTGATTTTGAAATATTTTTCCAGATGAATAGCAAACTGTCCTAGGGCCATTTTTTGAGTAACCCATATTTTCCCACTATGTAAAACACTATTGCTGCCATATATCACATTCCACATATGTCTGGGTCTTTTTCTGGGCTTTCTACTCTGTTCTATTTGTCTAATTATCCATTTCTGTGTCACTTGTAATACTTTATTAATTACTATAGATTTATAATAATCTTGATATTGGTCACAATGATTTCCAATACATTTTCTTTTTTCAAAATTTTCATGACTCTGTCAAGTTCCACAAAAATCATTTTGGGATTTTTATCAGAATAGCAGTAAATTATGGATTAAGTTTAGGATAATTAATATCATTGTGATATTGAGGATTCCCATATATGAACATAGTATGTCTCAATTTATTTAGTTCTTTCTTGTCTCTTTTAGCAATATTTTGTAATTTTCCCTCCATATAAATTATTTGTGAGGTGTATTCCTAGGTTTGTTTTTTAAGTTTTTATTATTATTGTGAATGAGAATGTTTTAAACTATTACACTTTACTGGAATTAGGAATACTTTTAGTTTTTGTATGCAGATCTAGTATATGAAGATCTTGATATTATTTGTAATAATTTGCCTACAAATTCTCTTGAATTTTTATGTATACAACTTCATTATTTGAAAATAAGAAGGTTTTTACAACTTTCCATTATTTCCATTCTTTTTCTTTTGTATCTTTCTTGTCTTTTTCATTGTCTAAAACCTTTAGTACAATATTAATATTAGAAATAATGACGGATATATTTGTCTGTTTACTTGAGGTACTTCAAAGTTTTACCATTTAGTTTATATTTGCTATCATTTTTCCAGTACAGAAACACTTTATAAGGTTAAAAACCAAAATGGCTTTTTTTCTATTCCCAGTTTGTTAAGAATTTTTATTAAATAATTTTTCTGCATGTATTTAGGCAAGCAAATTTTCCTGTTTACTTTTTTTTTTTTTTTTTTTTTTTTGCAGTACGCGGGTCTCTTACTGTTGTGGCCTCTCCCATTGTGGAGCACAGGCTCCAGACGTGCAGGCTCAATGGCCATGGCTCACAGGCCCAGCCTCTCTGTGTCATGTGGGATCCTCCTGGACCGGGGCACTAACCCGTGTCCCCTGCATTGGCAGGTGGACTCTCAACCACTGCGCCACCAGGGAAGCCCTTCCTGTTTACTTTTAACTGTTAATGTGACATTAATGTGAAAATAGATTTTCGAAAATTCAATGATCATATTCTTTGTATAAATCTTGCTTGTCAGGATTTTTTTTAGTTTATGCATATATTTAATTCACTCATTTTGCATTTAGGAATTTTACATCTATACATTTCATAAATATAATTGGTTTATACTTTCCTTGCACTGCTTTTGATCAATTAAGCTATCAAGTTTCTATTAGCTTCATAAAGTAAGTTGGGTAATGTTCCTTCTTTCTTTGTTCTCTGAAGCAATTATGATAAAGAATTTTTTGTTACTTAAATGTTTATAAAACTTTCTTGTCCCTTTGGGAAAGGCTTGGATTACTAATTCAATGATAATTGACTTATTCAGTATTTCTACTTCTGAAGTTGATTTCACCATTTTGATTCATGTGTTCTAAATTCTTGTATGTATTGTGCTAAAGTTGTTTGTGGAATTCCCAAGATTTAATTTAAACAATTAAAAAACAGTTTTCTTTATTGTATATTCTAATTTCTAATTTTTGAAACACCATATGCTTTTTCCTGGCTTCATATTCCTAGAGTTTTTCTAATTGATTAATTATTTCAAGTCACCAGCTTGGGTTCTGTTGGCCATCTCCATGAATTCTGTAGACCACTTCTTCATGCTTTCATTTTCCTTAACTGGTTTATAATTGTTATGTGTTTTTTTCCCTAAAAATCTTACCTTTTACTCATTTTTTTCTCCTACCCCTCACCTACGTTCTCATTCCCATTTCATCATCTTCCTTGTCCTCTGAATTCAGAGCTAAAAACTTATAGACAGAGAAAAACTGAAATGAAAGGAAAAAGTCCTTCCTGTGTTTCACACTCTAATACTGTCTTCATTTTGCCTTTGGTTAGAAAGATGTGGTCATTGACTTCCATTTCGGGTATTTTTACTCTTTCCATTAACATTAAGCCAGTTAGTGCCACTGAGAGTAGAACCCAAAGAAACAGAAACATAGTAAGACCTGATCACCAAGAAAGCAAATTTTTGGTTTGTTTTTGCTTTTACTTTTTGACCCCCTTCAAAAAAGCACTTTTGATGGTTGCAAGAATTCATTGTATGGGTAGATACATAGGGATAAGAGAATTTTTCTTTTTTTTTCATTATTTCTTTCTGTGTACATAAATATTTACTAGTATATTTTCAGTATCTCACCAGTAACTACAATAAAAGCTGGAAACAAAAAGCCTATAAAGCAAAGAATGAATAGAACATTTGAGTTTGCCTTCAAAGACATTTAATCTAGTGAGAGAGACATACATACCAATAAACAGGAGACTGTAATACTTTGTGGTAAGTGTTATAGTGGCATAAATTAAGGGTGTTTGAGGATGTGTATGATGGATACCCCTCTCAATCTTGTGTGCCTAGAAAGTGGAATTTTTTATTAATTTGTTTTTTACAGATTCTTATCTAAATTAAAAATTATCCATTTTGGTTATTATTGATTTAGTGTCTGCTTGAACTGCTAGAATTAAAACTCCAAGAAGTTAGGAATCTATTTCTATCTCCTGTAGCACTTTAATCCCAGAACTTAGTATATAATCTGTCATTTCATAGGTGCTCAACAAATGCATGTTAAATTGAAATCTGATTAATTTAATTCAAGATCTCTAGAATACCAAGTATTCAGTTGAAAATATTTAGCAAATTGTTGAGATGTGCAAATACCAGGATGCTCTATGTCATGAATTCACGCTACGTAGATGATTAGTTTCTTTTTGTTTCTATAAAAAAATAGAAGGTTATACATCAGATGTCATTTAGTTGAATCTTCCTGGCTCTATCTTTAGTACACAAAACAAGTTATATGAAAGTGACTTGACTCCAACTCCAATCACTGCTAGACATTACATCCTTCCTAAAACAGAGCTCGTGTCCTTGCAAGACTAAAACCTTTCTACACTGAGAACACTCTTTTACACACACACACATACACACACACGCATTACACTGACCTCCAAACCAATTATCAGGATTCATTCATAGAAGAATATAAATAAGAAAATTGAGGCCTTATGCTGTCCCAAATCATGGAGCTAGTTATGTTGTTCAAACTATAATTATCACTAGTTTCCCAGGGTCTCAGGTTTTTTTTAATTGTTTAATCTATTCTTAATAAGAGATTTTACTCTAATATAACATATAGTTAAATAACATGGCCAAAATGATATATCATATGGGAAGTTTATTTATTTGAATTAAACTATACACACTTAGTTTAAAATGGGAAAGAGAGAAAAATAACAATTTAAATTGTGTTAGAAATTCTTCTGACTAGGAAAGAATTTATTCAATCAATAAATATATTCCCTTAAACAAGCATGATGGAAATGACAATATCCTAGTTTCTTTGTTAGCATCATTTTTCTTATACTCATAATCTAAGCATCTAGCTGTGTTAAATTGCATTAAATATGTTTATTTTTCATACAACATGGCTTCCAGCCAACTGTGTCATCCAGTGTCCAAACAAAAAAACAAAATTTTTCATTAATGATGGAGGAAAAACTGGCTGTGCTGGGAATATTCTGAGATGGACTTTTGAACTCCATTGCTGTACTTTCATAAAATATATTTAAGGGTAAGTTTTACATCTGAGTTTTCAATTTACAAGATGATTTTAGAAACGTATACAGTGTTTTAAAACCAAATTCCTATGTAGATTCAACACTAAGAATGTATAGAAAACATGACAATTTCCCTTGCTTGGATGAAAGTCTCTGTAAAGCAAGTACTAAAGGTATTTGGAACCACTAAAAAAGGGACACCGTATAAATGAAATGGGTTAACTTAAATGAGCTCTTTCTTATTGTTCATGTTTAAGAGTCTATAAATTCTATGAAAAATTTACTCAAAGGTAGTGTTCAATTTTCCAATCAATGTAATTAATTATTGATCAATTATAACTTTTTTAGACCATGGAAATGAATATTCTGAGAGCTGCAAAGATCACTGACTGAGACAGAGTCTCAGTTGGAAATGCTGAATTGTGTTTCCCCTTTATATTTCTGCTCATTCTCAAGTTCCCTAGATGGTAGTTTTCAAACTCTAGCATAACCCTGAATCACCTGCGGGTGATTTCTGGATCCCACCCCATGTGTTCTGATTGTAAAACTCTGGTGTGCAGCCTGAGTTCCCAGGAGATTCTGGGAACTTCTGACAAGTTCCCAGATGATATTACTGCTAATGGTCCAAGGACCACGCTTTAGGATAACCACTGACTTAGAAAAGGATTCAAGTACTCTTTGGATTCAGGCAAGCTCAGTTTCCACTGAATGTTAATAATGCTTATTCCTATGTGTGGGGAGGTGTGAGGAAAGAGAAAGAATTGAGCATGATTTATTGTGTCATGTGTTAGGCATTTTTAGAGTAAACCGGGGTCTGAAAATACTCTGATTCACCTACAGAAGATATCTTTCAGTGCTCCTACAAAATTATAATAAATTTCCTAGCCATCAACTGCTAAAATTCGTATCTCTTTTGTAGCTTATAATTAATAGTTTAAGATAATATTATCTACCAGTAGTTGTCAATGCACCTGCTTTCCCCATGATTCAAATACATAGAGCAAAATCATTCTTTTGACAATTTAACATTTTGGCTCAGCATGTTTTGACATTTGTTTTGTGTTTGGAAGCTGTGATATAACCTCTTTCCTGTAGCACGTCAGTTTTTCTGAGTTATCCTTGCCACAATGCATTTCCAGGTTTGATGAAAGATGTGCTTTTCAAATCAATTATCTTCCTCCTTCTTTATTTTTCTCAGGATGGAAATGTTACCTTATAAAGAAATATAGACCATCAGAATTTTTCACAATCTGAAAAGGTCAGAGATGAAACTGAAGAAAGTGTTTAAGGACTCATCACACGAAGAAGGTATCTCCAGTGCAGCATCTTGTGGATTCCATTAAGAAGAGCTCTTACGTCTGGCCCATAATCCATTTTTCTTATTCTAAAATTGTGGAAACATAAGTTTACACAAAAGAACAAAGATTGTGTTTCTTTAATAAAGTAATAATGAACTGAAAAAATATCATCTGGCTGGTATGATTGTTTGAAATCTCATTAAACATTAAACAGATAAAGCATTTCAAATAAATTAATAAAAGCTTTAGTCACTAATGTAGTATCAGTATGAAATTTTTAATGATGAACTGATTAAGACAATATTAAACAGATTTATCTGACATTTTTAGCTATAGTCTAAATATGGCAAAAATGTATTCTCTTTCTTTCTCCTGGCCTCAACTTTCTCTGAATGTGCATATGTCATGACTGATACAGAGTAGGTGCTCAGTAAATATTTGCAGAGTAGATGAGGACATTGGACATTGGTGAATATTGATAAAAATTGAGTTTGATAGGTTATGAACATTGTATTTTTATTTAAACCAAGTTTCACTAAATATTCCCTCTGGAAGGCTTTTAGACTCAGCCTGCTGGAAAGTTTTGAACTGAAAGTGGATTTTATTTGTGTATTTTGCATTTTTCTAGTGAAAAAATGTATTTATTTACTTATGAAAGTTGACCATTTGTTTGGGGGAAAAGAAAACAGGTGGATCTACCCAAAGCTAAATCTGTGCACCTACTCCCTGTCATTCAATGAAGAGTAGTTACCATAACAACTGCTGTGTCACCTGGACCAAAGAATCCTGAGTATTTTTTCTACAGCATGGAAGCAACTTCCTAAAGGAGAACCCACATTAAGATGGGCTTCTCACCATATTAACCTATCAAACTATTTGGAGAAAATCAGCCTGCTTCCATAAATTAAAATTGATGTTGTGTGTATCAGCTCTCAGAATACAGATTTTCACCTCATTCTTTTGTTTAAGTACAGTGGCACCAACTCACCTTCTGCTGGGTCTGACCTCCCTCTGGAAAACCTCTGGTGAGGAAAGAAAAGTCACTTGGCAGCCTGGATCCCACAAGGGAATTTTATCTACAGTCTTCCTGTTTTTAACCCCAGGCTCATCTATATCCAAGTATTCAATTACAAGGTACCTCCAATTCCTAAGTTTGTCCTTGGATGCTACAATGTGAATTTCTCATCATTATAAGCATTATTTTAACCTTTTTTCCCTCTTAAATCATTTATCATTCCTCTAAGTACTTTTCGTCTTCATACACTGTCTTTCAGATTTACCAGTATCTCCAAATTTTGATCTCAGGGTGACAGCGGTGAAGAGTGGCTTGAAGTGAGATCTCAGTTCCCTGCTTGGGAATCGAATCTTGGCCACCCTGGGTGTAAACCTGGAATCCTAACCACTAATCCACCAATGGTGAGTGGCTAGATGCAGAGCCCTGGATCTTATCTTCTTTGAAAAAACAATTCTTTACAAAGAGACTGACGCTGTAAAACATGTACAGAGTTTATTTTTAGAAGCACAGCACCTGTGGGAGAGCACACAGAGAAGCAATTTATTTTAAACAGAAGCAAAGCAGAAATATGCACCCAGAGAAGCGTGTGGGCACCCATGCTAATGAGGAGTATGCTAGAGAGCTGGTTAAATAATTTGTATAAGAGCAGTTTTGCCGGGTCTTTGTTTTTCTCTGGCCAATCATCTTGTTTCATTTCCCATATCTGATTGGACCCAGGGCCCTTCCCGATATGCACATGCATGTTTTAGCCAAGATGGATTCCAGCATGAGGGTCTCTGGGAGATTAACAGTACATATTATGGGATAATGCCCCCTCTGTTTTTAAACCCGAGAATCTCTTCTGTGCATGTGCAGTCAGGGAGGTCTCCTTGACCTCAAGAATGATAGATGTGGTCATCTTATCTTTTTACTCCAGCAGAGCTTAGTTCCTCTCTGCTCCTGCCATTAACTTTTCCTTGAAATGTCAGGGAGAGACAAGCTCCAATTTGCTCAGCTTGACAAACTCCAGCTGCTCAGCCCAGGGACCCATCTACTTCTTACCTCAGTTTCACTGAAGATTAGGCTGTTCTTGTTTATCATTCTCTGTTGGATTTGGGTAATTTTTGAGAGAAGTTTGTAGAAATAGTAAAAATGTCTTTCTTTACTTAATCATCTTGAAATCATAAGTCCTGAAAATCTAAGTGAAATAAATATGGGAATTTTGCCCTCTATCTTAGGAAAGTATTCAATGTAATTAAAAGTTCTTATGATGCATTTAAAATGTTATTTCTTTTGCTTTTTCTGGTTAAAAGCAACTAGTAGTAATTCTATACATTAAGTTACACTTATGCTTGCCCTCTAAGAAGGTTCTTATTTGGATACACCTACTATTCCATACCAAATCTAGCTTCAGTGCAAACTAGATGTATTGGCCCATTAGACAGACAAACCCAAATCTTAAATCAGCTGTGCTTGGAAAGTGAGGGAACAAAATTAGAAATTACAAAAAATGAAAAAGAGAGACAACAGCAGCTCTCTGCACATTATCAAAATTGTGTATTATTAGGCAATGTGAAATTCCAATTTCTAAAGCTTGGAAAATTTAATGGTTAGGAAACAAAAACTGAGTTATATTCCATAGTCAGATTTTAAAAAAGCAGTCATGTAAAATTTCCCTTTGTGAGAAATAGGTTTTGTTTCATTTTGAGCTATTCAAAAGCTCTGGTGATTGGTGAGCAAAGCCAACTTGTGACTAGAAATAGTCAAATAAGAATAGTCCTCTCTTCGTGATACTGGTGTTCTGAATTTGTTTATGCCTAACTTTAATTATGATGATCTGAGAACCTGGAACTGATGAACAAAAGGCCAAACCCCTAGAAAAAGTGTAATTCCGTGTACCTGGGATGCCTTCTTATCCAAGGAAAGAGAAGTATCTGAAAGAAATAGTTGATATTCTGATTGCTTGTAGTAGAAGCCTTGATAAATGAGATTTCTGCCAAGAGTAGGATGTCTTGTATGTGCTATAAGTTCTAAAATAGAGTGGAAAGAAAGTTCTCTGTGAGTCCTCTTGACTTTTCTATCTAAAGATGATTTAGTAGAGAATGAAAAACTTCCATTCAGGCGACCACCTTCATATTAAAGGCAATTTTTTTTTAAGTTTGAAACTTCAGGAGCCATTATCATTATTCTGTGTTGTAAGAAGCAGTGAGCCTCCAATTCACCACTTACTCTGTTTAGAGTTTCCTTCTCTACCATTAAATGCTGAAGTCAATAAACATTTTTTTTTTTTATTGTGAAATCAGAATTTCAGTTAGTGGAGAAAAAGATGACATACCTCATAAAAGATGATGAAGTTGGAGGAAATTGGAGGAAAGCAAAAACATCTGTAATTTTTTAGATGTTTTCATTCAAAAAACATATTTTATTCAAATTATTATCCATTTTTCACATGGCATCTATTTAGTTTTGGTTCTTTTCATCACTCTTTTATTGTATGTGTGTCCTAATGAGTATTCACTAATCTATGGTAATAGGGAAAATGACATAGGTTAAAATACCAATGTTGAGTTCCTCAAACAAGAATTACTGAGTCTTCTGTAATATAATAATAAATTGCAGGTATTAGGAAAAAGGACTAATATATTTTATTAATTTTATGTTAATTATGAAGACAGCGTACTTCAAGGAATAGTATTTGATCCACTGTGTGTACTAATGTCTGTAATTAGCTACAATTCAATTGGACCTTACTGCATAACTCAAATCAGTACCTCACTTAGGGCAACCATCAATGTCATATGTTATTCTTTCATGTACATATCTCAACCTCTCTACCAGGCTACACCCTCTCAGAAAGAATCCTCACTTGTTTTTTCTTGGTGACTATTACTTTCCTAGCATAGTGTCCAACACCCAGTATTCACTCAGTAGTGTTTTTGGAATGCATAAATGATTTTCTTCTAAGTTCTCTTATTTGCAAAGTACTTTTCTAAAAATATACTTTTTCAACTCCATTCCAGAAGAAACACAAATGTAAAGTGTTTTTGGTTACCTTGGCTGGTTCATCCAGATGATTTGCATCAACGTTACATTTTTTTTTTTTTTTTTTTTTGCAGTATGTAGGCCTCCCACTGCTGTGGCCTCTCCCGTTGCAGAGCACAAGCTCCAGATGCTCAGGCTCAGTGGCCATGGCTCACAGGCCCACCCGCCCCATGGCACGTGGGATCCTTCTGGACCGGGTCACGAGCCTGCATCCCCTGCATCAGCAGGCGGACTCTGAACCACTGCACCACCAGGGAAGCCCTCAACGTTACTTTTTTTAAAATTAAATTTTACTGGAGTATAGTTGATTTACAGTGTTGCATTAGTTTCTACTGTACAGCAAAGCAAATCAGTTATACATATACATATACCCATTTGTTTTTAGATTCTTTTCCCATATAGATCATTACAGAGTATTGAGTAGTCCCCTGTGCTATACAATAGGTTCTTATTAATTATCTATTTTATATATAGTAGTGTGAATATGTCAACGTCAATCTCCCAATTTATCTCTCCCCCACTTTTCCCCTTGGTAACCATAAACTTGTTTTCTACATCTGTGACTCTAGTTCTGTTCTGTAAATAAGTTCATTTTTTTAGATTTCACATATAAATGATATCATATGATGTTTGTCTTTCTCTGACTTACTTTACTCAGTATGACAATCTTTAGTTCCATCCACACCACTGCAAATGACATTATTTTGTTCTTTTATATGGCTGAGTAATATTCCATTGTATATATGTACCACATCTTTTTTAACCATTCATTGTCAATGGACATTTAGGTTGCTTCCATGTCCTGGCTATTGTAAATGGTGCTGCAATGAACATTGGGGTGCATGTATCTATTTGAATTATGATTTTCTCCAGATATATGTCCAGGAATGGGATTGTTGGATCATATATTAACTCTATTTTTAGTTTTTTAAGGAACCTCCATACTGTTTCCCATAGTGGCTATACCAATTTACATTCCCACCAACAGTGCAGGAGTTTCCTTTTCTCCACACCCTCTCCAGCATTTATTGTTTGTAGATTTTTTGATAATGGCCATTCTGACCAGTGTGAGATGATATCTCATTGTAGTTTTTTTTTTTTTTTTTTTTTTTTTTTTTTTTTTGCGGTACGCGGGCCTCTCACTGTTGTGGCTTCTCCTGTTGCGGAGCACAGGCTCCGGACACGCAGGCTCAGCAGCCATGGTTCACGGGCCCAGCCACTCCACGGCATGTGGGATCTTCCTGAACCGGGGCACGAACCCGTGTCCCCTGCATCGGCAGGCAGACTCTCAATCACTGCGCCACCAGGGAAGCCTTCATTGTAGTTTTGAATTTTTAATTTTCAAACTTATTAAGATGATTAATCCTAGAATTAATTATAATGATGGAGGTGGTAATATTGACCAGCAGCAATTTTTGTTTTTTACAATAGAGAAAGCTTTCAGTCACATGATCCCATTGATCTTTACAAAATTCCATGTACTTGCATGGTGGTTACTATAATTCTTATTTTACAGTTGAGTGAGTAAAGAAAAAAGAAGTCATGTGACTTGTCCAAAATTACATAGGTAGTAAGTGTAGGTGATGGGGGAACATGTATTCTGGTCTTTCTCTCTCCAGTACATTATGTTAAATGGTCAGTCCTCAATTTTAAAGTGCCTAAATTATAAAGCCTTCCTCAGTCTAAAAACAAAACAAAAGTAACAAACACCCACTTATTAAAGAAATCACCTGTCCACATGACCACATGACTATAGGAAATTCTCCTCCCATTGCACCGCTCATTCCATGTTTCTGGTACTTTGTTGATAACAGAAAGTATGTGCTTTCTCAAATTGCTTTCTAATTTACAAATATATTCTTTTCTGCAGAGAGTATTTTCATTGCCTCCTACTGATTTGTGTTTGTTTATTCATCCTTAATGAAGTGAAGAATATTATGCTGCTGTGCTGCCTGATTTTGAATGGTCACAGATGAATTTATGCCTGAACCATCTGGAAGTTGTGGATCAAGAGAGGCTTAAGGCAGGCCTTGTCCTGTATCTCTTAGGGAAGTGTACACAGAGGGACCAAGTGGAAGTCTCCTCCTGCCTTCCTCCTCTGAGGTCCCTCAAGTTTTCAATTCAATCCCTTCCCTGCCTCAGTTAATGGAAACTTCTTCGAGAGTCTTCTCTCTCCACATTTCTGCTGCTGTCCCATCCCTTACAGTATATTTACCACACTACAACCAAGGTGGTCTTTAAAAACAAATCTATCAATCACTTGTCCAAAAGTCTTCAAGAGCTTCTGATACATTTTTCACTTTCCCACTCCCACCCTTTTAATGTGTGTTTTGAAAATAGACCACCATTACCATTTTCCTTACCATGAAAAAAAATTCTCAAAAAAGGATAAAAGTATAATGTAACTTTAGCTTAAATTTATCATTTTCTATTATTTAATGACTTTCAAAGCATACCATGGTCTATCAACTATCTTATTTTTATAGACCTGTAAAATTGAGCATCCATGCTCTCTAGGACTTGTCAATCTAGATGGCTGATAAAAGATTAAATGTGAGTTCCTTCTATGGTTTATGACAGTGCTGTATTTCTACACCATCCATTGTCTTTTTTTGTGGGAAAACAACTTCTGTGTCCTTATTCTTCAAGGAGAGAATTCTTAAATTCCACTGGGTAGTCTCTATCCCTAAACTCCAATTCTATGTGATTATATTCCCAGAGCCAATCCCTTCAATGGAAAAAGAACCTTCATGACTATAGGAAATCCATTTAGTATCCCACTTGAGATGAAAATTAAATCCTATAAGTCCTTTTTTTGTTTATTTTGGTTTGTTTGGCTTCAAATTTCACATCTTTTAAAAGAGGTAAAATAATCCACTGTGTGAAACTAGTCCCTATTTGGCTATCCACTAAAATTAAATAAAAATTTTATTAGTTTGAAGGAATTTCTCTTGGAATATTTCTTGGAACTGTTCACTCTCTAATAAACGTTAGTTTTTCAAAATTCCATTAGCAGCCAAATGTTTATTAATACTCTTATTTTCATCATAGTGATCTTTTAAAATAAGCATGCACAATATCCTGTAAGCAGGCTTGAGCATAAATTTGTTAAGAACAGATAGAAATTGATTTATTAAGTAAATATTTACTAAAGCTCAATTCCATAGTAATTCACAGGATATTAAGCACGAAATAACAGTCCATAGAGAATGCTAGTATAGCTGCCAAAAGCATACTAAAAAAGCATACATAGAGTTTTCAGCAGTGTACAGTCACTCCAGAAGTTATATGCAAAACAGAAAAACAGTATTTACACACTTGCTTATAGGAAAGCAAAGTCTCTGGTAGAGATTAATTGTTGAGAGATAATTCTCTCCGAGTCTCTAAATTTCTGTGTGTCTAATGAGTGGGGGCATTAATGCCCTTTTGCTCTAAAATATCTTTCCAAGGATGTGTGTATAGAAAAATAGTCTTGTAAATTAGCGATGCTATCTCTTCCTGCAACAGGGGACATGTTTGCTTAGTGTTCAATATAATAATTTCTCCTTCTAGAAAAATCATCAGGCAGGTCTGCTTACTATCCATTATAAAAGATTCAAGTTACTGAAGTTTAGGTTCTTCAGCTTTGAAACAAAATTTTCTGCATGCTGCATGTCCTCCATGGGACTTGGGGGACCAGGAGGAATGATACAAACATGAAGCTCATGCTGCCTTCTCTGCTGTGTGTAATAATCTCCTTTGTCTCTGACCAAGATATCTCATGTTTTCTGTTAACATCCACAAGACCATGGCAAGTTTACTACCTGGAAAATAGGGTGAAAATATTATATTCTTAGCAGTTCTTGACATTAATTATCAAATTTGAAGCCTATCAGACCAAGACAGATTCAAGACTGACTTTTTAAACATCTTTATTGAATATAAAGATGTTTAAACATTTCCAAAGCATTTTATGCCGTTTAAACTTTTCCAAAGCATTAAGAAAGACAAAGCACTCTTATGAATGTTGATGATAAGATCCTATATAAGTTATTATAACTTAGACTCAATCAGTGTGCTAAAATAATAATGCACCATGACCTAGAGTGTTTTATCCTGATTTAACTAAGGAGATCATACAATTTATTGTCCAAAAAAACTTTTTGAAAGTAAAAGAGCGTTCTATTAATAATTACCTCCCATACCCAATATTCAATCTATATAGAATTGGTATTGGCTCCACATTCAAAGTATGTACAGATTCAAACACTTCTCCCTATATATTCGATTTCAGCTCTGTCTGAACTGTATTAATGTCTCTCCTGGTTTTCTGCAATCATTCCTAACTGCTCTCCCTGCTTCCACTACTGCCCTTTACAGTTTTTGTTCCTGTTGTTGTAGAAGAATCCTTTAAAAATGTACATTGGATTATAGCTCTTTCTGCTCAGAACTTTCTGATGTCTTCCCCTATTCCTCAGAGTAAAAGTCAAGGTCCTTTTGGTCAATAAGGTTCAATACAATTTAACCCCTCCTCCCTACCCCGTATCCCCAGTGCTCTCCCTCTAGTTTGCACCCCTCTATCTATACTAACATCCCTGCTGTTCCTTGAATTTACTGGTTAATTTCCTTGTTTAGGATCTTACAACTGGCTCTTCTCTCTGCCTGGAATATTTTTCCCAAAGGTATCAACCTGGTTTATCTCCCTCAAGGCTTTGTTACAATGTCACCTTCTAAATAAACCCTGCCTATCAACTGTATTTAAATTATACCCACTCACTCCATCCATTACTTCCCTACCTGAAATGTCATATCTATTTATTTTCTCTATTGTACTTACAACATTCTAATATAGCATTTATTCACTTATATTTATTGATTATTTTCTCTTCTTATATACCAGAATATAAGTGTCATAAGGGCAGAATTTCTTTCTCTTTCCTTCTCTTTTCTTCTCTTTGTCCTTTTTCACTTATATTAGGTGACTAATAAATATTATTCAATTAATGAATGAGTTAAACATTTTCTCCTGAAATTTTTCTAGAATTTCTACTTGACTTTTCTTATATATTCTAGTTCTCTTGAACATGTTATTCAGTTTTCCCAAGGCCATGTCTGATAACTCTGGCTCTTCTGTGGGTATGTTTCTATCATGTTATTTCAGACCTTCCTCCTCTTTCTCCATACGCCTTGTTATTTTTTGGTTGACTACCTGACATTGTAGAGGTAATTTGAAGCACTGGATGATTTTACCTTTCTCCAGAAAAGATTTACTCTGCCTTTGGCAGGCAGTTAGGTGAAAGGCAGATCACTTTAAGTCATTCAGAGATTGAACTGATTCACAGTTGAGTCTTTATGAGGGCTGGTCTATTCTAGATTGCTATTACTCCGTGGTATAGCCCTTCAGAGGTCTCAGCTGAAAGATGGGCATTTTAGTCCCCATCCACCTTGGCAGGACCTTAACTCCAACATTTTGCCTCCCAAGCACTACAAAGTTGCTAAAAGTTCTATTCAGTGATTCGGCCTCTCAACCACCTTGCTTGGAAGAAGTTTGGATGGTATAAACTAGTGGCTGTACTGGAAGTAGATGTCTCAATATTTACAGACTATCTGCCACAAATCCTTGTGTATAAACACATTACATAAACTTTAAATAATGCATGATTAAATGTGGATTCAACTACTTCCAAAAACTTTGTTTCTTTCTTTTATAAAGCCACAAATTTAAATATTTCTTGAAACACTTAAATCAAGATACAGGTATCCTCCACTTTTCAAAATTTCTCTTTACACCACTTTGCTTTTACAAGAGACCCACATCAGTATCGTTTTCACTACCCAAAAGAAATCCAAAGATGACTTTCACTTTTTTAAAAAAGCCAAAATGTGAAAATAGTGTTCAGTGTTTGTTTTGCAAGGAGCCATTATAGAGGCAGCTGCACCTGGAGCAGCGAGAGTGGCACCGCCAAGCTCTTTCCCCAGGAACCACACACAGCATCTCAGCTTCAAGCCACCACAGCTTTGAACTGTGTGCGAACATCTATGCTTTATCTCCATTTATTTTGTGTATTCATTAGCAAGATGTGTCCTAAGGTAATTGCTTATTTGTTTTATGCCATTTTGGCTTAAAAAAGTCTTCATAGGAATGTTCTACTTTCAGATAGCTGGCGAAACCTGTACCTGTTTATATAAAGATAACTTACTTAACTATAATGCTAAACTTATTTTTTTCCAGATTGGAAAAATAAGTATCATCCCTCATGAAAGAATTTTGTTAAAACCAGTAAAAGAATCTCTATGTCTGGATATGACATAAACCACGTTCATAATACTAGACTATGTAATGTAGAACAGAATTTCTCAATGTGTGTGTGTTTTTTAGAGGTATTTTATCCCTTTAAAACACGCCCCCCCCTCAAAAAAATGAAAAGTTTATGTTCAAATATGTTTGGGATTTCCTACATACATGTCCCCAGCTTGGGGACATGGGATGTGTTAGGATTTTAAATGTTTTGAATGTTACACACAAAAGACTTGTTTTCCTTTTTCTAAGCCAAGATTTTCTTACCTTATTTAGAAGATAACGTTTTTTTTTAATTTTATACCTATTGACATCCAAAGGAAGTTGTTTTCCATGGGACATATATTAAGTAATTGTGTTCTGGAAGAAACTGAATAATATAATAGAGTCTTTACTTTCCAGGGACTTTTTAAAAATAAGTTAAAGAGAAAAATATGTTCACATTAAGTTAAAATGGAATATACAGTTAAACTCACTTTAAGACTCTAAAACAAAAGAAGTCATGATTAAAGGGTAAAACTAATTACCCAGTCCTCTGTGATCAAGTGTACCATGGCATCAGAATACCAAAACCAATGCCAGGGTTTAATTTAATTAGCATTATAATTTGCAACAATGAATACAAAGTCTTTGAGGTCAAAACTACAGAAGAACAAGCTTTGAAAATCCCAATGCTGAAACAATGTTATTTGCCAACCAAGTAAATGTCACAGTATTTTTTATTTATTAACTTAGAAGGTTGAGGGTCCTCCCTGAAAATATCGTGCAATAAAAATGGAAGCCATTAAAATAGCCTTGCTTTCTTTTGTAACAAAACCTGGACATTACAGGGTATTCCAAAATAACGCACAACAGTTTTTTTCTTATATATTTCTCATTAATTTTTTAAAGCCTCCTGACTTTGTGGAATCACTGCAGTAAGTTCTAAATGATGTATGAAATGGAAAACAAAATATAACCTGTCTTTACCTCCTCCTAAGCAATAGGTAATAGCATGTCTGATTTCTTTGGTTTTGTTTTTCATTTTTGGAGAGTTTTTTATCCAAATTCTGTCAGGATTGTCATCCTCTTCTATATAAAGCTTTTAAAGAAACACAACACAGTCACACAAACATGCACTGAGGGGTCACATAAAAATCAAGACTTCAGAATTCATTCAGATCATAGCATACGTCACCTACTCTGACCTGCTATTTTAGCTTTTATTATCTGTGATGTTGTGGTATTCTCTCTATGTATGTCTCTCTGGCCTGTTTTCTTAACTGATCTTAAAAAGAGTTTTCATATTGGAATCAACAGAATGGCATCAGAGGCTATCTCTTGCACTACTTAAAGTTAAGATAAGAACGCCCACCATGGTATTTGTGATTTTAGAAATATCATTGCTTTTCACTGTCTCCCATAACATAAAAATGTATCTTGCCTCTCACTGTGTTCAATAGTGAGAAAACTTTGGGAGATAGGAAGTTCATTAGAGTACTTTTGGACTCAGGTAACAGTATATCTGACTAAATGTGGGTATATAAACAATATGAGTTAATTTTTTCCCTAATAACAATGAGTCTGTAGATATGCAGATCAGTGTTGGTTAAGTGACTCAGCAGTTGCCAGGACTCTATGTCAGCTCCTCTGGCCTTAAACTCATGGTCACAAGATGGCTACAGTAGCTCAATGACACCTTCATAGGACAATATCCAAAAGTAGGAAGGAAGGGGCAGTGGTTTATTTTCCATGAACATTGTTTATTCAAGAAGAAATAAATATTTCCTGCAAGTCTGCAGTAAACTGCTATCCTGTCTCACTGGCCATCATTGTATCACTTGCCTGTGCCTCGGCTGCAAGGAAGATTACAACAACAAGCATCCAGCATTTTTAGCCTCCATAATGCTAAATGGACTCTGCTGGCAAGGAAAACGGCTGTCAAATATCTAACTGTAGCTACCTCAGGAAGAGGCAAAGGAAGTTTTTTTTTTTTTTTTTTTTCCTTATATAGACCACTAGTTCTGTTTGGGCAACCATTCATTGTGCAATTTTACTTTTCTTTGACATTGAATCCCTTCTTGTCTTGTTTCCACTAGACTAAGAAAATTTTTCTTAATTTAAAAGGACACACTTTGTTTATCCATCTTATATAAATATGAACCTTTAATACTGTTCTTCTTGAATAAGTTTTCAGTTGGTTTTCAACCCCACTATAACATTAATGAGGAAAAGTTAAAATCCAAATTACTCCTAAGGTTAAACCAACAAATTGCTTGAAATTTAAGGATGAGCCAATATCTGACTTTAAAATCAGAAGTCTATGTAGCTTCAGACAGTCTAATAAATCCTGCTGAAACTGTGCACAAAATTTCTAAATCTTTATGTATGGATACTTTGTTTTGTATAAGAAGCCCAAAGCTTTGGCAAATTCTTAAATTGTCCACACCCTCTAAAAGTTTAGAAACACTAATAACAATGATAATTATATAATTATCAGGGTGTTTATTTGAGCTTATGAGTTGTTTTAGAAAAAAAAACTCTCATCTACATTTTAGAAATAGCTTTGATAAATATTGTCATTATATTTAGAGCCATAGTTTCACAAAAGCATTATCATAAAGTCCATAATATTTGTTGCTTATCCATATTATTGAACAACAGAGGAATTATTGACCTTCTTTATGCCCAACTCCAGAAAAGGTCAATTGATTACAGAAAAAGTAGATAGGAACCTCATCTTTTATTTTATTTTTCTGTGTACTTCTTCTTTCAGCTGTTCAGTAAGTTGTGTTTTTGAATTGTGCCATTGGTGTATCACAACTGAAACTTAGCAGATAAACATAAAGCTCGGGTGAAATTTGCCCAAGGTCATATAGATAATAACTGTTGGAGACTCAAAGCCAGGACACATGATGCTGAGTCTAATACTCTTTTTACCCTATCACAACTGACTTTCTTTATGATGGCTATTTACAGTATAATCTATATGCCCAAACTGGGAGAAAAAAAACAAAAACTATTCTGATTATTCTACATGTTTAGTTGGTCTACAGAGACAGTTCACAGAATTCAAGGTAAATTTTCAAATGTATGCATTTTCAGTAACAACATTGCAATTCCATTGACTACATTAAAAATCCTGACATTATCTATGTTTAGTAATACATTCCTTAAAGACCATACACATAAATTCAGAAAATAGGGTAAACCCTCTTTGATTTTTGATTCTAGTTATTTGAGTAAATGTCATGTATACACAGAAAAATAATTAAAATATTAAAATTTACTTTTGATATTTAAGAATGAAATTAGTTGCCAATCATTTTTAAGTTTCTATTTTAATCATTGTGAACAATACATTTAATTAAATGTAATAGTTTTCCTCAATTTTATTCTATAGATGGTTTAAATCTTCATTTAAATGTTAATTGCCAGTAACATCAGGGAAAATCCTTTATAATTCAATTTTATTCTGCCTTAATTTTATAAAATCCAGGATATTTATTTTGTTATAAAGTATGATGGGACATAATGATTGTGAGAAGGTGAAAATGAATATAAAATTCTGCAGTAGTCTCCAAACAATTTTGCATGATGATTCCAAAAGAGTAAAATATACTGTTTTCATGTTAGTTTCTGCAAATGGAGCTTAAAATTCACAGTTACAGTCAAGTTGCAAAATTCTTCTTCATTCAAAAGAGGAAATGATTACATTCTGGTCCTTTCATTGGTTATCAGCAAGTTGCTACAATTAGATTAGGGATGGATGAAGACCTTATTTTCCATTTCATTCTGTGTTACATTATCTGTGCAGTGCACATTGTGTATTTAATAGAAGTTTAGAGAAAAAAGGTTAAATAGATTTATAATTTTGATGGGCTCAGTAAGGAACAGTGCCATAGTTGCCTGGTCCGACTGAAAATCAATTTATGAGTTTAAAAAATGCAAACGGTGCTCAGTTTTAAGCAGAAATATTGCTAGACCTTCCTTAGGGAGGTGCCGGCCTATTCTTTTCACAGGTGGTTCCAGGATGCCTAAGAAGAAGATGTTATTCCTAGAATATAACAATTATGAGAATCTCATGTTGAGCCAGCAGATTTATTCAATGTTAGTAGAGAGACCTCACTAATTTTATACTGTGCCAAAGAACTGTTCAAGTATTTAGTAAAGGCTAATCATCATTATTTATTTTAATTATTATCACATGAATTTTGTGATATATTGATTGTTTTAATGACACCTTCAATCATTAACATATCCATGCCCTTTGTCATGTGAATTTATACATTCTCCCACCAAAGGATGGATTATGTTTCCTTGTCCCTTGATTTTAGTTGGACATATGACTAGTATGGATAAAAAGATGTTATCAAATGATACACAAACAAAGACTTAAAAAAAGGGCTCACATATTTCCCCTTGTGCTCTTACATCTTTGTCTCTGCCCAAGTTGGCCTGCTGGAAGATGAAGAAGGCAGGACCCAGTGACCTCTGTTGTCCCAGTCAGTCATGTTACAGACATGTCAGTGATCCCAGCTGAAAACAGAAGAACTGCCCAGGCAAGCTCATCCTTAAAAACTCACCTGCATGCACTCAGGGGACCTACACACAAAGGCAGAGCCAATTCAAAAGCTGAACCCAAGGAGCTGTGCGAACAAAGAAAAGAACAGGACATTTCTCCCAGCAGCCTCAGGAGCAGTGGATGAAATCTCCACGATCAACTTGATGTATGCTGCATCTGTGGAATACCTGAATAGACAACAAATCATCCCAAAATTGAAATGGTGGACTTTGGGAGCAACTGTAGACATGGGGTTTGCTTTCTGCATCTAATTTGTTTCTAGTTTCAAGTTTATCTTAGTTTAGTATTTAGAATTTATTATCATAGGTAGATTTGTTTATTGATTTTGTTCCTTTTTCTTTATACATATATATATATATATATATATATATATATATATATATATATATATATATATATATATATATATTCCTTTTTCTCTTTTTGGGAATGTGTATGTGTATGCTTCTTTGTGTGATTTTGTCTGTATAGCTTTGCTTTTACTTGTTGCCCTACTGTTCTGTCTGTCTGTTTTTTTGAGGTATTTTTGATATAGTTTTTAGTGCTTGTTAACATTGGTGGATTTGTTTTTGGTTTGGTAACTCTCTTCTTTTTTTTCTTATTACTTTTAAATGTATTTTTATTTTGTATTTTAATAAATTTATTTTATATATGTATTTACTTTATTTCTTTCATTTTTAATCACTCTTCTTCTGAGCCATGTAGCTGACAGGGTCTCAGTGCTCTGACTGGGTGTCAGGCCTGTGGCTCTGAGGAAGGAGAGCCGAGTTCAGGACATTGGTACACCAGAGACAACCCAGCTCCATGTAATATCAAATGGCAAAAGCTCCCCCAGAGTTCTCAATCTCAATATTAAGACCAAGCTACACTCAACCGCAAGCAAGCTACAGTGCTGAACACCCTATGCCAAACAAGTGGCAAGACAGGAACAAAACCACACCCATAAGCAGAGAGGCTGCCCCAAATCCTAACAAGGTCACAGACACCCCGAAACACACCAGCAGACGTGGTCCTGCCCAACAGAAAGACAAGATCCAGCCTCATCTACCAGAATACAGACACCAGTCTTCTAACACCAGGAAGCCCACAAAACCTACTGAACCAACCTTAGCCACTGGGGACGGACACCAAAAACAATGGGAACTACGAACCTACAGCCTGGAAAAAGGAGACCCCAAACACAGTAAATTAAGCAAAATGAGAAGACAGAGAAACATACAGCAGATGAAGGAACAAGGTAAAAACCCACCAGACCAAACAAATGAAGAGGGAATAGGCAGTCCACCTGAAAAAGAACTCAGAGTAATGATAGTAAAGGTATCCAAAATCTTGGAAATAGAATGGAGAATATACAAGAAACATTTAACAAAGACCTAGAAGAACTAAAATGCAAACAAACAATGATGAACAACACAATAAATGAAATTAAAACTTATCTAGAAGGAATCAATAGCAGAATAACTGAGGCAGAAGAATGTATAAGTGACCTGGAAGATAAAATAGTGGAAATAACTACTGGAGAGCAGAATAAAGAAAAGAGAATGAAGAGTATTGAGGACAGTCTCAGAGACCTCTGGGACAACATTAAATGCAGCAACATTCGAATTATAGGGGTCCTAGAAGAAGAAGAGTATAAGAAAGGGTCTGAGAAAATATTTGAAGAGTTTATAATTGAAAACTTCCCTAATATGGGAAAGGAAATACTCAAACAAGTCCAGGAAGAACAGAGAGTCTCCTACAGGGTAAATCCCAGGAGAAACACAACAAGACACATATTAATCAAACTATCAAAAATTAAATACAAAGAAAAATATTAAAAGTAGCTAGGGAAAAACAGCAAAAAACATTCAAGGGAATCCTCATAAGGTTAACAGCTGATCTTTCAGCAGAAACTCTGCAAGCCAGAAGGGAGTG